>NC_087274.1:19173456-19499866 GCF_015220805.1 Pogoniulus pusillus | reverse complement strand
GTCCTGCAGGTGTTAAGAAAAGACTGGATGAGGCACTTAGTGCCATGGTCTAGTTGACTGGATAGGGCTGGGTGATAGGTTGGACTGGATGATCTTGGAGGTCTCTTCCAACCTGGTTGATTCTATGATTCTAAACCAGTTGACAAAAATAGAAGTTTTATGATAATTTATTCTGAGACATTTTATAAACTACAGAGTATTATTATCACTAAAAAAAAAAATGACAAGACAGGAGTGTAAACCAGCTGGCACTTCAAAGGTCTGATCAAAAATGGATCAATGTGTTTTCTGATATTGAAAGAAGGCTCTTCTGAACTCTGTTCACAGAGGAGATCATAATCTGTTGATTCTGAGCAAAGAAAGAAGATAGACCAAAGACAGTAGAAAGTAGACAAGAAGACTAATAAAAGGTTCAGTTCTGTCTTTTGTTTCATACAAATCAAATGGAGGAATTTTTAACAACTTTCAATCCACAGCTCCCCACTGAAAATGAAAAGACAAGGGGCAAAATAATCATATGATCTTTACCTTCATCCAAAATCCTTCATTCCTGAAAATGTTGACTTATTTCCTAATCCATTACACATAACCCTAATTTTAATAACACAAAAGCCACAGGAATCCTTTCAATTCACAAGGGAAGAATTTCAAGCTCCAGCAAAGGTTTCTTTCTGAAACAGAATAGTTTTGGCCTATCAAAGCACTTCAGACCCTAAATAAATAGCAGAGGCAGATGAACTGATGCTTTTAGAAATGTATGCTGTGTGGGTGGACCCACTGGACCCACTAGATAATGATGGTTTAATAAGTAACTCCCATTAAACCCTGTCACTGCCAACTTCCTTACATCTGTGGCAAAAATACTGGGAGCAAAGCCGGGCTTTGTTTTACAACAGAAATGTAAAGGTAACTTGTTAGCTGACTATTTCCAAGAGGTATAAACACATTTCTGAAATACAAATGAAAGTAGGGTTTTATCCCTTGCACCATACACAGAACAATAACAGCAGCTCTTGCAACTTAATAGTTAATCATATTTCATTATATGCTTGAATATGGGGGGAAATAACAAACAAAACCAGAGCAGACAATGTGAGCTACACTACAGGAACAGTATTTCCAATGAAGATTTGCTATCCTAACATTTTTGAAACCACCATTTACATTTCCTATGCGCACAAGAAATCTGGATGCCTGTTGTACTGTACACATGCTCCACTGCTTTCTGTAGGACATACTCACTTATTTCTCCTAAGCCATTTGCTTTCTGTGATTTATTAGCTCATTTATTGGATTCTGTCAACTTCTAGATAAAGAACTGATGGTTTGTCATTCCCAGTAGGCATAATGTCCTCTGTCTAATGTTGAAGGGTTTGCTTCAGTGCATAAACTCAAAGATGCCTATGCCAGGATCCAGGATAGAGTTTATTTATTGTTTTTATATACATTTACATCCAGCGATAAAAGCACAATGGCATTAACAAGGACAGCACTCCGTCCTATCTCCTTGATACTTCTGCAAGCATCCCTATGACTACTGTAGCCTTAGAGAACACAGAACTTCTATTTAAAACTAGGATAGACAAACATGAAAGAAAATAAAATACATCATTCTAAGGACAAAAAAAAAAAAGGAAAGAAAATTCTCCTTTTCCACTGCAACTTTAAAAACTTGTGAGAAGTGCATATCACAACCACTCAGAAGAATGTTGCAGTTTCTGATCTGAAAACCAGCAGGTTTTGCCCTATCCTTTACTTCACAAGCCCTCCCATAGGGCATTAAGCTGTATTTTCTGGACTGGGGACTGAATATAGTGTCTTGTTATACCAACCAAATTGTTTTGTTGAGAGCTTTATTTCAATGTGTGCTAGCCACACCAGGCTCAGGATCTGTGTGAAATTAATTCCAAAGTAAGGCTTCCATCATGGAAGAAATCCCAACACCTTAAGCCATCTTTCTGTGTAATCCAGAAATAGCTGCAAATAGTAGAGCAATGAGTCTCTAGGTCTATGCTATGAAATAATGCTTAGCAAGCTAGGTATGTCACACAAAAGCTTAGAGACTTTGGGAGGCTTTGTCTAACCTGTAAGAACTACAACCCATTTGTAACAAACAGAGCACTTAAGTATCAAAGAGTACAGAATCTGAATGTAATTGGCTAAGGTATTCAGCAAAGTGCCTACTGGCAACCTGTGTCAGTGGCAGATGGGTTCATTTCAGGCACCATGGAAAAGTCTACTTAGGAATGTCTTCCCAGCATCATCACTGATGCTGTACCATCATAGAACTCCAGTTTACAGGATACACTATTAATAGTTCTTCTGTCTTGTGCAATGTACACAAAATAGTGCAGAGAGAAAGGAAAGTTCTGAATGGGGTACAAATAAAATTCTTTAATCACCACACTGCTTTATAGGATATCTTTTGTAAGAAAAGAAACCAAGTGCAGTAAAATCCACGCTATTCAGTGAGGCCCCGCTACTACAGTCAAGAAATATCCATCCACACTGTGGATCTTCAAAGAAAATGATTAGAATTATTTCCTAATCACTTGTTATGAAGGCCATTAATTATCAATATTACTATCATACTTTTGGCCATATCAACACCAATGCCAAAGTCCCCAAGAATAAAACCCTTCTGAGGGATTCAGCTGTTTCCACAAATTTAACTATTAATCCCTTTAAAAAATGTCAGGTAGGCAATTTAAATCACAGAACAAGGAAGGAACCTTGAAAAATCATCCAGACCAACCTCTCTGCCAGAACAGCATCACCTAGAGCAGATCACACAGGAACGCATCCAGGCAGGTGTCGAATATCTCCAGAGAAAGAGACTTCACAACCTTCCTGGGCAGCCTGTTCTGGTCTTCTGCCACACTCACAGGGATAAAAATTCCTCCTCCTGTTTAAATGAAACTTCTTAATGCTTCAGATTCCAGCCATTGCCCCTTGTCCTGTCAATAGGCATCACTGAGAAGAGCTTTATTCCATCCTCCTGGCACTCACTAAATGATAACAGACTTGCAATTCTTCCTTGTTAACCTCTAGTGTTTAAAATGAGCCCCTGCCTACTATGGCATATGAGATTCTCCAGAACAAAGCAAGGTTATACTAATGTCATTGACTGCCAAATATTGACCTTAGTATTTACTCAAATCTGTGGAATACAAATGTATCAATTGTGTATCAATTAAAATTACACCGATTCGATAGTTTACAATGGGAAAGAAAAATCACATGTTCATATACTCAACTCTCTTTGTGCCAACACATTATCTTTATCCCATTAAAGTGCCTTATGCCATCTGTACCATCTGTGATACCAGCTGGTACACTGGTCCAAAAATATCTCTTCAATTATAGTATACTGATTAGTTTTTAGTATAGAATCAATTGTAGTTTAACCGAAATATAAAAATAAATTGGTTTGGGGGTTTGTTATGATTTTTTTTCCTCATTTTAGTAATTTGACTTGGTAATGAAAATTAAAAACCTTCCTGTTCTTCTCCTAAGATTTGGTGATTTCTTCATTTGCCTCACAAAGCATGAGGTAAATAGAGTTAAAGTGGGAATATCCATGAAATACATTGGGTATTGGGACCACTTTCAATCTCAGACACTAACCATTTCAAGCAGAAAATCAAAGCAGTATCACTTTTTCCCACAGATTCTTCTAAACAAATAGGGTATAAACTGTAACTTTACACAGCTAACAGACAGGTGATATTTTGTTTTCCAATATAAAGATTTGTCAGTATAGAGCTATTCTTATAAAGAAAACTGAATTAAATTCCTGCTATGATGAAACTTGCAGCAAGATTCTCACCCATTTTGGCATGCTAAGATTTAACATTACTCAACTAAATGAAGGTTTGCAACCTTCTGTACTCCCCACACCTTTCATGCTGTCTTAGGGACTGGTCCTTTGATCAACCACACTACCCCCACTTTTAAGCAGGGCTGCAAGCTCAGATCTTGAATTTGTGTTATAAATACCTGACACTCAGAAATTTTGCTGTATTAATTACATAGGAAGCATACATCAAAAGGACTGCACTGTGACCATAAACACTAATCTCATTAGTTCAGCCCCTTTCTACATATGCATTATGGGTGCAACCTTTTAATGACATGATTGTGTGTTGTAGTTTGAACAGAAATTTATTTTGATAATTAAATTCATTAATAGAAACTATTAACCAAATTCAAAACCTGACTCTCTACACATTCTGTGTCCCCATAATTTACTTATCAAACATCATTGAAAATGTGAGTTTCCTATTGTGCTCATCACTAGAGTGTCTGAATGCTTCACAAACGTTGCTGCACAACATCCCTGTGAGATGAGAGATATTATTGTACCTACTTTATGCAGAACAGTGGGATTAAGATCAAAGGTACTGACTAATTTGGGCACTTAGTAGGAAACTTGTGGAAGCTCATTTTCACAACGCCTAATACAGTCTTTCATATTTGTTTAAAGCCTAATTATTAATGCTGCAAGTATTCCACATTCTCCAAATCAACCCCCCAAAGACTCACTAGGGAAACAAGAAACACACTGTGTCAATCAAGGCCTTAAGTTTGTCACAACTGCCTCCTCTAAGATCAAATAGGAACTCTGTCAGAAGAAACTCAGTTCTCCAGCAGAAGTAATTATATAGACCTCTTTTCCCTCTTTGTTCACTGCTTTCTAAACCATTCATTCAGCAACTAAGGAACTTCACCACTATCTTCTTAACAAGCATTTCTATCATTTTTTTCAGCACCTGAGTCTCCACTGTTAAGTAAAATATAGAGGGGTTTGGTTTTAGACAAAATCAACAGCTAGGAAACAACTGCAGCAGGTACTTGAAAACTAGAGGGAGATGGAATATTTTCTGTGTTTACAAATATTTTCTCACAAAACAGAGAACAGTGAGATTCAGAAACACAAAGATCAATGTTAAGTTAATGCAGGGACATACTGTGATGTTTCCTCTCCTCCATCTAAATCTGATTTTTCTCACTGGTCATTTTTCATCTCAGTTGCATCAGAAATGGTATGAGCTAAGGGACTTAGTTAAATCAGTCAAACTATCAGGGCTTGAGAAAGTAGCTTTTGTCAGCTAAAAAAGTGGCCTCTTAATATGAAGTATAACAATGAAGTCAGATGAAGTGATGCTAGTTGCATGCAGAACAACTTGGCCAAGTGAATCAAGAGAAGTTTATATTAGATATTCTGGCTGTTAGGCACTCTTGCTGTTACATTCAAGACCTTAATCTATGCATTTGCTGAGGCCAGAAGTAGGAAATCAAACCAGCCCTAGACCTCAAGTTATCAGAAATAGTGATTTTTTTCTGCTCCTTGGAACAATGACCCAAATTTGCTCAAGTATCTTGCTTTCATGCTCACAGGGTCAAAAATACTACAAGTTAAGTGATGCGCTACAAAAGGAATTTTGGCATTATAGGTACTTTTTTTTTTCCTTTTTCAGTTTGTGCACTTACTATAATTTTCTAGGCATGTGTAGCAAAGAAATCACATTGGCTCAAAGGTGGAGGGTTATGGAGAACTGCACCAGAAAGTACTGAAATAGTTCAATGTTTGCAGCACCATTTTCTTGTGACATGTGAAATCAAGCTCGCCTTCCACTTTGCCACACAGTATAGGTTTGCCTGCATTTGGTTGAAGTGGTCTGCAAATTCAGCTGCAGTGTTGCCATATCTGACTAATACAGTCGTTGTACTCAGTAAATATTTAGATGGCTCAGTGAAGAACTCCAGCTCATTATGGATTTTTTCTTACTATCTGGCACAGAGAAAGGATGAGTAAGAAAATTAAAGAACAACTGAGAACACATGTCCTTGCCAAGAAGATAATGCTCCTTGAAGGGACAGCAGGGAGGTCCCAGCAGGATGGCATTATTGTAGCAATGAGCAGCACCAAGTCCTCCCAGTTACCCCTTTTGGGCTGAAAGGAGGGCATCTCTATCCTGCCCGAACTGTCTTCACCATGCATACATTAAAGAAGCTGCTTCTGACAGCTTATTTGATCTGCAGTAGAAGTGCTTCTTGTAGACAGGAGTTTTTCCAGGGACAGATGACTGCAAACACAGTTGTGTTATACAGCACTAATATTCAGTACACTTCTGTAAACAAAACGCAGATACTGTTAACCACCACAACAAATTCAGTTCTTTATGGACCATACCATTTATACAATGACAGTCAGAGCTTCCATTTAATCTAGAATACTCTCAATATATTTGGTCATTTAAATTGCTGGAATAATGCCCAGATCTAAAGTGGCAAGATATTTAAAGATTGATTCCTTTTTCTAAGTATGCCATGAATATAAAAGTCCTTTCACTTAATCTAATATACTTCTTCGCCCTATTAGTTTTTGATTGATAGAGTACTTTGAAATAAAAAGTTGGCAGATACAGAAGAACACAAAGATACGTGAGTACAGAGACTATATAGAAGTATATATTGATTCCATAAAGGATATATTTGAGTTTTCCAAAAGCGATGATTCTCTACACTTACTATATTCCATATCTTTAATTGTTAAAACTTGGGTTTTAAGTAACAGATTTCCAATAAATTATCAACCTGAAGGAAAATCTGGAGAAAGAAAATTAGACATCCATTTTGCAAACAGAGAAGTAAAAAAATTATACTCTGCTGTCATGTTTAGGGTGTACAGTTTCTATATTGCATTGTAATGGATGCTTTTAAAATGTCTTCCTGATATTCAAGCAGTAACTCATTCAACCAGAGAAAGGAGGAAAATCAGAGATTTCTATTTCTGATGTAACTAGATGATTAAAGAGCAGGAATTGGCAATTGTTCAGATTTCCAGAAGCTAGGATCTTTTTTTCTAACAGTTCAAACTGACTGAGGCACAAAATTTCATCATGCAGAATCCAGAATGACATCGCTGGAAATGTTCCTGTTAGTGAAATGCTTCGTCATGCTTTTGATACGAATACACACATTCTATATGCTGATAAAAAGGGTCTGTTGAAAACTCTTAATTAGAGAGAGTTTGAAAGTGTGCACTGGCTCTTAAGGAAGCTCATGCAAACTGTTCAATAGGAAAAGAAAGAGCAGCAAAGAGCAAAAAAAGCTTGGGAGTTTACATACTCTTCTGAAAGTGTAAAGCTTTTAGACAGTGATCTGCTATGAGATAATGCTTCAGCTTCCAATATCATGTCCTTTCTATTAACTATGACAAGAGGATTACAAAGGTGGCAATTGAAGGAGACTACAAAAATCCATTCTGACATCAAGTAAACCTCCAAGAGAAAAGGAGAAACACTCCTTGTTGTGTAATACTTATATAACCATGGAAGCATAAAAGATCACTCCATGAAGTTGATACACTCACATTTTTCTGACACATTTCTTAGTGGTCAACCATCGACCACATTTAATCCTTAGAATGCCCAACCTCATAGAATTCTAATTCCTATGACACATCTTTCCCATTACAAGCACATTCACTCTAAGGAGAACTGACTTCATAATCTGCACTTTTCAACTGATTGCCTTTTAAGCCCATGTAAAACTCAGTTATGGGTAATACGTATAATTATAGGCACTAACAACTGCTTCAAGGGCTCTGAAGATACATGTATGAATTCTCCCCAAATTATAGACTAGTGGATACTTCAAGATGTGTATTTTACTTTTACATTTGGAAATGTTTAAAAACCTCACATGTACAGGGTAAAGCAGCAAGGTCTTTTGGCTAAGTATTATTTTTACCATTTTTTGAATTATTAAAAGCTTCAGATATATGTTCATGGCTTTTTTCCTAAGAGAAATATAAGGCAGTGTTTTTTACACATTCTCAAGTCAAAAATGATGCTACATAATTTTATACATGCTGTAAAAAGTGTGTGTCAGAGCCTCACCATTTCATCATCTCTATGAATTGCTCAGTTTAGCAAGTCTGTACACAAACACACAGTAAAAGCCATTTTCAAAACATTAATCACTCTGGAATGATCCTGAGTTGTGAGAATCAATGTTTTTCCAATTCCTCTTTTAATGACCTGAAAGATAACAAACATGCCTGAATAATGCACTTTCCTGTTAATTTGTGCCATTAACTACTACTGCCACCCTGAAGAGAGTATTAAAGGCCTTATTGAGATTAGATCACTCTGTGCTACCAGTTTAGAAGAAAATTACATTCACCGAGGAGAGCCTCTAATTTTATTGCCGTGATTATGTCTTTCAGAGGTGCAATTTGACAAGAAGGGAACAAACTGCAAGGTTTCTTTTTTTGGTAAGTCTCTTAATACAAACTCCTTTGTCTGAGATTATCATGGGAGAATAGCCCTTGGTGGAAAGCAAAACAAAATATATAGGTTAATTTCCCTTTCTTTTTTCCCCTTCTCTTTCCACCATATCTACTAAATATCACACACACAATGATGCACAGAAATATGCAGGTTGGAAAAGACTCTCAGAATCACTGAGTCCAACCTATAACCCTACTCTACAAGATTCACCTCAATCCATATCCCTAAGCATCACATCCAAACGACTGTGAAATACATGCAGGGTTGGTGACTCCATGACCTCTCTGGGCAGCTCATTTCAGTGTCTGACCACTCTCTCCATGAAAAGCTTTTTCCTAATATCCAATCTAAACCTACCCAGTCTCAGCTTGAGGCCATTCCCAAATATGTACAGCTGCATCTTTATTTTAACATTCTACTTATTTATGAGTAGACTCCTATGTTGGTTTCAGGGAAAATATCTGGATGTTTTTAAAAAGGTCATTACTTGCAACATTTTTCAATTAAACAGAAAATACCAACATTATTTTCCATCCTGGGACACGGAGTTCAAGAATGAGTCCAGGAGTATATGCTAAACCTGATAATGGATATCAGTCACTTATTGCTATTTTCTGACATTCTTATCTATGCCATTTATTTCATAGATTCAAAGAATGGTTTAGGTTGGAAGGGACCTTAAAGATCACCTACTTTCAAGCCCTCTGCCATAGGCAGGGACGCCTCCCACTAGAATAGGTCGCTCACAGCTTCATCCAACCTGGCCTGGAACACCTCCAGAGAGGGAGCAGCCAAAACCTCCCTGGGCAACCTGTTCCAGTGTCTCACCACCCTCACCATAAAGAATTGCTTCCTAATATCTAGTCCATCTCTACCTTCTTCAAGCTTAAAGCTGTTCCTTCTCATCTGAGAGTACACAAAATAGTTCAGGGGGAGCAGAATGTTTAGCTAGTTCTCTAATTATTTGGGTTATTTTTTCCTTAAATATTTGACAAGGGAAAATACGCACACTGATTGACAGCTTGGATTTATTCCTAAATTATTCCTATGATGACTCATAAACACGTGTTTTGAGGAAATGCAAATATAAAAAACAATGTTTATAAATAACAGTTGATAATTTAGAGTATTTTTAGCAGTTTGTAATGTAGAGTCAGCAGTACAACTCGTTTTATCTGTGACAGGCAACTTCTCATCTTGGTGTCTCTCATTTGCGTTTCAGGAAACACAGAATATATATTCATGGCATGGAATGCTCAGCTAAAGACTGAGTTGGTTATATTTCAGGGCTGCTCATTTTGGAAAGCAAAACCCTCCAGTGTTCCAGCACATGCTTCCAAACTTGAGCCCAGAACTTATTGTAGCATCAAGCCCTTGCTGACGCATGCTTTGCCATAGACAGAGTCTGTTCTTTTAGCCTTAGAGACAAGATACCTGTTCTCTGAAACTATGGAATTAGACAAATTACTAAGCCTTGAGCACTGACTAAATAGCATCTTCAGTATGGAATTGTTTTCCATCAACAACTGCATTATTCTGTTTACTTGTCCTTGAAATACAATAAGGCTTTTTTTAAACTCTCTTGTTCTTCCTTTGGAGCAATCACTACTGCATTAAATACATGCCCTTTAAATACTGCATAGAAAAGGGTTGTGTGTAATTATCTTTCCAGTGTTTACATTACAATATTTTTCTTATTCCATTGAGAGATGTTCAAGTGAGAGCAGGAAGACATCCCCAGTGGCAGGACATTCTAACATTTTATCACAAGAGTGAAGATTATTCATTCTGAACATAGAGTTAAGCCATCTGAACATTGCAGTAAATCAAATATTTACTTGTCTGCTCCAAATTCATGCATGGAAATTGTTTCTGACAGTATAATTAATTCTATAAAGTTAAAACAACATGTTGACAAATTTAGTTTCAAGATCATACATAATAAACTAAATATGGAAAACAATTTGTAGAGGATAAATAATTTTTTTAAAAGAAAGATCAAATATGCATTACTGTACAGTACTTCCAGCTACAGACTATGAAAACGGCAGTAAACTACCAAATAATTCTGTAATTACAAGTTTTCAAGATTTTCTTGAGATATGAACCAAAAGTTTCCCATTTATAAATCACTATTGAAATTACTACTTTTATACTACTTTACTCATGTAAGGTAGCTTAAGACAACAAATGAAGAATCTGATTTGTGTAAATGAATACCTAAGTGTGAATGAGCCACCACAACATCCTTTGCAAGCCCACCTTGACTGACCAGGCATCCTAGGAGCCAGGTACTCTGTAGCTTGATCATGGGTACCAGGAGTAAAGCTAAATTACAGCAGATTTATTGCTGACTGAACATACTGCAGAGAATGGATGAGCATCTCCATGGCAAGCCTAAGAGGTTTCAGAAATGCCCCACCTTTTTATGTGTATGAAATCGTATCTAGCTGTATCTCAAGAATGAAATGGGATATGCCACGTACAACTTGCTTAACTGCTGTTAGTTAATTCTAATACTGAAGTCCAAGAAAAAACTGCTGGGACAATGAAGTCACATTAGAAAACCAAACAGTGACGGAGTCCCTCAGGACATCAGTGTGGTGGAGGGGCAGCCCCCAAAACTGAGGCTTCATCATGCCTCTACATGCCCAGACATGTTTTTCTGCCAGGACCCATGAGGCAGCAAACAAATTGTGTAACACACATACGCCCAGCCCATGTACCCCTGAGGTCCGGGCAGGTAGTCCCCATTGGGAGGGTCCAGGCATGTCTCTATTGCCTATTGGGGCAAGGTTTGGCTTACAGCCAACCTGATTGGTCATTTTAGATGTCCAACGAGCCACGAATCTTGGCCCCAGAGCCTATAAAGGGGGTGCATAGCAGCACCACATGTTCAGACGGTCCAGACTGTTTACCAGTTCAGAAGCTTAGAGCATTTAGACTCAGCTCTGATCCACAGCAGCACCTTGCTGCACTGACCTGCTTGCATTGGTCTAGACAAAGGATCAGGCCTCACTCACTTGCAAGCATTACAGAGGCCCAGACCTCATGCATTGATCTCAAGGCGCAGTCACGCTACCTGTGAGCCCCCTGAGAAGCAGAGCACATTCATGCCTGCACCATACTTATATGGGGAGCCGAGACCCCCTGACTAAAGCCTAGAGCTATCTTGATTCATCTACAGAGTTAAATCTCCATGTAGCACGGCACAGACCCTGCTAGCCCGGCATAAATACTACTTGCCAGCTATCCTGTAGGTCTGGAAAGACTCAGGCCCATCAGACCCTCAGACTGTCTGCAAACCTACGAACGCAGCCTGGTAGCTGTGTGACCGAGTCAGAAGCTACACGGACCAATCCTTCTGCTGCATCGGGAAATTCCTGCCAGCTGATCATCCCTGGACACGCACAGCATCCAGAAGCTGCAGCTCCAAAGCAGAGATCACCCCAGGAGAGAAGGTTAGAGAAATACTGTTACCCCAGAGACCGGGAGAACCCTTATCAATTCCCCTTGCAAGCCGGGACAGACTCCAGCTATACCAAGACCCCAAGTACTGGGCACACACTGAGACAGATTCCCGGGAGGGTGATTAACGATTAATACTCAAGAGCAGCACACTTAAGTAAACCTCTGTAATATAAGTTATCTCTACCTAAAGAGCACACACAGTTACAGCCCTTGCTGGGCAGACACTAGAGTGGTTAAGAGGCATTAAGCCTAAGAAATATTTCTCTCTGTCAATAATTGTTAGTAATTTGATATTTCCACTTAATAATCAATCCCTGTAAATATATATATCCCAAGCTATTTTCATAAACTTGCAACAAAAAGGATTTCATAGTGGTTGGGGGTGGTGTAAATATTAATTTCAATAAATAATTTTATAAAAAATGAAAACCACCTCAAATTAATTTCTCATCTCCCCCTAACAGGGGAGGAATAGAGCAATCCCCTCCATGACAATCAATCTTCTTGATCCTGATAAATATTCAAAGGTATTTTAATGGTACCCCTATAGGAATATGCTTTCTATCATTTGGTATTAGATAAAGCAAAATGAATAGCTTCACTTTGAGTTAGCTATGTGCCAGATTCTGTTGAAGTAACCCAGAGTAACTTAACTGAGTCTGCTTCTATGGTGATTCATGTATCTGCTAATTGGCTTTACCAAGACAAAAGAAATCATTCTATCATTACTTATCAAGTGTTGTAAAACTGTTTCTAGAGTGCAAATTATTGGTTGGTTTAAAGGTACTAAAGAATCAGACCTATTAATTTCAGTGCAAGTTGCTTTAGATTCACACACCACTTAGAGACGATTCCTCAAGGCCTGTTGAGGTTGCTGATAGATAAGTCAGTGGAAAAAGCTCTAAAACTCCCATGAACAAAGGAATGTTTTGAAAGGGTTACAGCAAATTAATTTCTGCTTCACCAGCATTCAATACAAAAGAAGAGACTTACAAACTGATACAGTAACCAGAAATCAAACACGTATTCAGCAAATCACACCCTACTTGAGGATTAAAGTAGCCATTTATTGGAAATATTACCCTAAAGCTATAAAAATGAGGGGCCAAGAATAGCTAAGTGATTATGCTTAGATTAAAAGGCATATCAAACACTTGTTTACTGGGATAACACAGAGATGAGAGCAGTTTAAAACCAGAGATTGGTATTATTTTACCAGCTCATAGTTTCTAAACGCCAAAAACAAAGCTACGAGAGCATATCCTTTACAGTAAATGCATAAATAAAATATCACTCAGGATGTGGTCATTTGGCTCTTCATGACAAAACAACGGCATGCATTTTTTCTTCATTCTGTTTAACACAAGTTCACTATCCTGAGGATTTGCTTTTTTTTCATTATCATAAACTGTATGAAAAGGGATGAAAAATGTTGCCAAAACATCAAAGGGTTGATTGGGGCAGAGGTATTTTTGTTTCTATGTCATGTTGCAAAGTACAAGTATGAAGGAGAATCAGTGCATAAAATAAAATCTTTATGTATGTTCCTGAGGAAAATAGTGTGAAACAGATTAACCATCACCTCGTGTTGGTTGGTGTTTAATTTCCACTCAGGAAAGAGATTTTCTTTGGGTCTGATACTTCACAGCCAACTTCTAATTTAAAAAGAAGCACTTCTTTCAGCATTTATTAATAAAAACAGTACATGGCATCATTATGTATGAAAGTGACAGGATGTTGCCTTCCTCCAAAGACAAAGGAATTGATCATGTAATTTCCATATGCAAATACTATAACAGTGATCAAAGGAAGTTTTACTAATCAAAACTGGGGCCCTGATAAACTGATACATTTAATTGCTGGGATTTTACATTTAATCCTTTATCGAAGGTTTGGTTTTTATTTTCCTGCAGACCGACCTTTTCTGCAGACAATCTATTTTGATGTGCTGCAAAATGAATGCTCATGCAGTACAATTATTTATATCACATTATGATAAAGCACCTTCAATCAAAGCTGTACCATTTTTAATCTCTTTGCACAATAGAGCCAAGACAGCAGAGACTTTTTGTACCTGTAACTTGACTGCTGCTAAATTCAGTAATACCACTCTATGGAAAATTCAGAATTCTTGGAAAGACAATTTCTCCTACACTAAAAAAAAAAAAAAAAAATCACATCACAATAGGAAAGGTACCTTTAGAGCTCAAACTTTTCCAGGCAAAAATTCGCTTTATCAAGCAGCAATTCCTAAGCAGTTTCTTGCAGTTTGCAGGCTTCTGCTGATACTGTTGCAGCTCTTTATTCTCTTCATGTGTTTTCTTCTGAGGGGCTAACACTTCCATCCTAAACAAAAACTTAACCTTTACTTTTCCTGAATAATATAAACACAATTTAAACCCATAGACTAGGGGCAAGGGGAGGTAGGGGGAAGAGAGAGGAGATGGACTGAGGATAAAGGGAAAAGCTTTAGAACCTCTTTACCCATTATTCTCAGCTCACATATTCTTAGTATTAATTAATGGAATTACTGTGTTAATCTTCTTCTGTTTTGAATTACTTATGTGGAACATTAATGTATCTGCAGAAAATACAGTCAGGGGAAAACAATCAGATTTTATCTACTATTAAAAAAACCCAAAACTTAGCATTTACTTAAATGACATGCATTATGTAACATCTTTAGATGGTGAATAAATATTTACCTCTTACCTTACTCAGTTGTTTAAATAATTGAAATAATGCAGTCCTCTATGTATGAACCTCTTATCCCTCCTTTCTTTGCCTGTCTCACATCAGTGTCATAGAGGAGAGCTGCATTCCTCTAGCCGTTACTGAAAGACAGCTGCTCTACCCAGAAAAGATGAATAGTTTGGTTTTTGCGCTGCCTTAATGCCAGTGTCACTCAAATGCAGAAAAGCAGCTGAGCCACTTAAAGCCAGTTGTACACTTGGGGACCATTTCTCTGCACCACCTTCTGATCACACAGGCAGACCGATAAATTTTTGTATGACTTTATTTCTCTGGATAGGCTGCTGGGGGCCATTAGCAACAACCAACGCCGACTAAGACCTATTCAAAGCCCTACTCAGGGGTCACTAACCCAAAAAAAGGCACCTACCCAGTGCTCCAGGACTTTTATGCTACTCCAAGGTCACGCAAGAGTCCTTAACAGCATTCCTGTTTGCTCTTCAGCCAGCTCCAGCCTGAGATGATGAGGAGATGCCTTCTGCTGAAGACAGAACCAAACTGCAAGCTGCGGCAGCCCTTTGACAACCAGCCATAGACTGCACCAGGGGAGCTACTCTAATTACAAGCAATAACTGCACCCAGCCAGGAGCACGACATCAACGTGGCCCCTATTGCACTCCTTTCCTTTCCCCTCACGCTGTGCTCTCACCCACAATCCAATTCTAACAACATTAAACACAGCTTAAGTTCTAAAGCCAAAAAATAGAGAAAAGTCAAAGAAAAAGAAAATTGGCATTGGTCACTGCACACACCAGAGTTTGAGAAACAAAACTGACTTTCTGATTGTGAACTTACTGCTTCCTTAGAGCAATCATGCATCATGTCACACAGGACTTCACTGCATACATTGGTGCCAGGAGTGTCTTCCAATCACACAAAACAACCAAGAAGAAGTTTCCACTTCCTGAAATTTATTTTTTAAAATAGATGAGAGCTCCAAGACTTTTTTAATCAGACAGTTTGCCTTCTAACCAAATTAATCTTAATGTTGATTGCATACATTTGCAAGTTGCACATACATAGAACTCCCTGCCTTAACTATTTTGCTTTGTGCAAAACACACAAACACCTCTTCTTCACCTGTAACCACTGGAGATGTCAGATCTATTAGCGCAGGCTAGGATGGAGTTTTTTAAGCATATTAATTCTACCTCTGCAAACAGCTTATTAATCAGCAGTGAATTCTGTTCTTAACAGCAGAAAGGCATGGGCCTGAGCAAACGATATTTAGGCAGCCAAAGTAAAGGGGAGCACTTCCATTCAGATTCATACTTATCCCAGGCCTACTGTTATTCAGAACTGGATGAGGCTTGAATTCGCACTGCTGGAACAGTACTTGCTTGTATCAGGTCCTTTGAGTCCCACATCATGACACAGCATTCCAGACATGGCTGTATTCCCATCACAAGCCACAACCAAGTAAGCTGAATTTCAATCTGATAGTAGAGTTTCTGAAGCTTCAGCGAAGAAACTTCTTCCAGTTTAAGTATGTTTCAGAGCTCTTTTATATCTTTCACAGTTGGAAAAGACCTCTAGGATCATCAAGTCCAACCTATCACCTAACCCTTCTAATTAACAAAACCATGGCACTAAGTGCCTCATCCAGCCTCCTCTTAAACACCTCACCACCTCCCGGGGCTGCCCATTCCAACTGGCAATCACTCTTTGTGACAATAATTTTACACTGGCTTTTACTGGATTTAATGCATTTTTACCACAAAAGTTTCAGTCAGGATTTCCAGATGAATCCTGGAACAGAAATTTAAGTTGCAAGCACAACTGGAATGCCTCTGGTCAGAGCCCTTACGCATTACTGCAGAAGTAGCAAGCGACAAATAATATTGCTTGGTCAGATTTGAACTTTGGGAACTCCACATGGACTTACAGAAAAACAGACTATTTTTCACTTGATGATGAAACATTAGTTGGAAAGACAAGAGGCATCATTATAGAGTGAAAAATGGCTCAGGAATATTCCAGATGAAACAGTCAAAAGATGACATCTATCAGGAGCTTTTTTTGGGGAACATTTACAGAACTGATTATTTGCATTAGTTGATTACTCTAGCACAGCTATTTCAAGACTCTTCAGTGATGTCTCCGTGGTCTTGTAAGAGTCTTGAAGAAAGAAATTGTTTAATGTCACAAATGAGGCTAGCTAAAACCAGTCATGTCTACTGAAAACTTTAGCCCACTGGAGATTGCAGCTGTAAGTTGAGAAATGAATACTGAAAAATAGGGCAAGCTTGCAGAATCCACCCCTGGGTGAATGTGTGGGTGACTGCTGACATACTAAGGAATATTACAATGAGATGCTTCAGCGAAAAAGCAGAGCTTTGTTTTGTTTTGCCTTTCTCAGTAGAAACAATTTTTAATAGTATTGTATCATAGCAAATTTTGTCAGATGAAGGAAGGGATTTTGTGAGTGGAAAGGAAAAATTCATTTCTTCTGTAAAATGAAAAATGGAACAGAAAGAGATTGGAAGCAAAAAGTATATCAGCTATTTATTTACCCCCAGTGTATAGTGCTCTCTAAGGTTTTCTACTGCATTAACTAGAGCTCAGTGTGGGGGTTTTGTCTATTTATAGGCCCAAAAAATGGCATATGGACAAATACCAGGATTCAAAAGTTTCCCATACACTTCAGTATCAATTAAAATGTGTTCTGCTTTTGACAAGAGAAAACAAGCAGGCAAATCTTAATTTAAACTTGAACATAGTGAAGAGTTGAGCAGTGCCTGCATCTCTGGAAAGTCAGTGGGAAATATCCCACATGTATAGGGAGAACTGCCTGGATTAGGAGAGCATCTATGTTCACACGAGTTACCTAAAAGGGCTTGTGGGCAGTGCAGGTGACAGGAGCATATTTTGACACCTTCAACAATTATTTGACAGCAGCAAGAACAATGAGCAACATATGTGAGAGCAAGTATTTGTGGGTGGGAATTTCAGAGAGCTCCTTTGCTGTGCCAGAGGAATTTCACATAATAATAAGCCCTCCTGAGATTGTAGATATATTGGGATGAGCTCTCTCCCTGGATGATTCAGAAGCTGAACTGTACTGAGAGAAGGGTTTGCTCCTGTCAGCAAACAGTGATAAGAGAGGTGGCAGTGACGCTGATATGGGCAGAAAGGATTTCAATGTTAATCCATTGTTAATGGTAATTAAAATATTCCTTCTTGCTCTTAGCACTTGTCAGTGGTGCATGATCTATTCTGCCCAACCTGTTCAAGTAACAGGAGTTTTTAACTGCTCAGTGATAATAAATATTTCTCAGTAACTAGCACCAGTAAATGTGTCACACAGATCTCTGATGAAGTATCACCTGAACTTTTAAACACTCCTTCAAATTTTGGAGAAAAAAAAAATGAAATACAGTCCTGAATTTCCAGGCTGCCATGTAATGTTGCACGAAATAAAACCATCCTCAAAATTGTTGCCTCGTTAAATTTCATAGCTGTTGCCTTTCGTTCAGCAAAATAATGACAAACATCTCAAAGACAAGGGAATAGGAGATTAAAAAAATAGAGACTTTTTTCCAACAGCTTTAAAGCTGTGTGCTTACTTAGATACACATGCAAAGTGAATAAAGTTGTGAAATAGATGAAGTACAAGAAGTAGATATTTCCAATTTTTAATACAGACTTTTCATATTTGGTCATAAAACTTTACTCTTATGAAACTGTTCTCAAATAATTTATGTTTTCCTAAACAGCCTCAAAGATTGAACAGAGGCTGAGAGAATATAAATTCAGGATATAATAAACTCTACTATATTACAGTCACACAAGCATCAAGGCTTGATTCTGTGATATGCTGAGCAATTCCAGCTCTTACTGTGCATAGCAGGAAGATGTAGTGTTCAGTATCTTGCAAGATCAGGTTCAGGTGATTATCATCTGACTCTATTTTAGCTTTTTTGCATGTATGATTTCTTCCTTAATGGTCCTGAAGTGAGACTGAAAACCATAGCAAGTGGAAATTCGCATGACGGTAAGCTGGGAGGCACTTAGGAGGTAGAAACAACACTGACAAGCAAAAAAAAAAAAGAGTTATTTATTATTTTGAAAGTTAATAGGGGGAAGCTTTTGTGCAGCGTTGGAGTGATTGCATTTTTACACATGGTATTTAATCGCATTACTATTTAGTTCAATTAATAAGTGATGTGAGTTTTCTGCTTCATGCAAATAAATCTGCATGAATGAATTTGGATCTGTTAACAGACAGCATGTTAAAATTGTCTCTTCAGAAATACGTAGCTTTCTATATCTCCAGGGCTGTCCAGCAGTGTTTAATCTTTATTAAATAACACGCATGGCATTCACAAATAGTCACACGTGCCATGGATACTAAGACAAGTGTTCAAGCTGTTTGCAAACACCCAGAGGCCAAGATGGTCAATACTTGGAATTCAGGTTCAAGCTGAATCAGCATCTAGTAGGTTAATACCCTCACCACTGATCACCTGGACCAACCGTACAATTTCAAACACCCACTTCACAAAGCTTTAGTGTTCGTCTGAGTGAGCCTGACAGCAGCGAGGACAGAAATCTATATTGTCACAGGACAGGGAAAGCACAGGCAGTTTACCGAGCAATGCCTTTAATATTCCACTGCCACAGCTACTTCTAATGGGGTTTTGTCTTCCAAAATCTTGGCTGTCATAGGTTGAGTTGAACCTGCTAAAGGTAGTCGTACTGCCATCAAACAGGCTTCAAAAACTACTGTCTGGAGCAAAGTATCATGGGGCTTGAAGTTCAGATTGCACCATGAGAGGCTTCCTGTTCTGGTTGCTGCTTCGAGTTTCCAGTTTTTGGGATGCTGGACTTTTCTGCTAGGTGGGCTGTGGGTCAGGGACGGGGGTAGATTGTTGCCT
The DNA here is from genome assembly GCF_015220805.1 of Pogoniulus pusillus. Classification (NCBI taxonomy): domain Eukaryota; kingdom Metazoa; phylum Chordata; class Aves; order Piciformes; family Lybiidae; genus Pogoniulus; species Pogoniulus pusillus. Next base: position 19,480,467 of record NC_087274.1, on the reverse strand, counting down.
TCTGCTGCTGCTTCTGCATTTTGCTGTGCTTTTATTGCAAATAGGCTAACATCATTGTGCATTAGATCATTTCAAATAAAACTCTAGATCTCAACCCCGAGGTTTGGGGAGTTTTGTGTTTCTGTCCCTCCTGTCTGGGAGGGGAGAGAGGGGGAGCTTGTGACAGCAGGCTGTGCTATGCAAGACACTGGAGAGACTCACAGGGCAGTTAGCAAACCTGAGAATTGTGGGGTCTTCCCTGGATGCAGTTTCTCAAAGAAAACAAATAGAAAATATAAAAAATGGGTTTTCAAGCTACAGTTCTGCCATTAGAAGGCACAGCTTTTCTCTGCAATTAGCACAAAGAGCATCAGAAATTAAAGAAAAACTCTTAACAGCCATATTGTAGCTATTGATTTTCTATAATATACTAATGATCATTCTGCAGTACTGGAACTGTGGGTAAGTTAGGAGCTTCTTATCTCAGATTCAAACACACATAATAATTATTTTGCAAGTGAAATACGAAAATGCTGTCTTATACACTTATGTAAGTCTACTCCAACACACTTATATAAGTGCTCTTATGTACTTGCATAAGACTGTATTTTCATACTTCTGTCCACCTAAAATTCCCTCTAGAAATGGTATAACCCAAGCATACAGCACGGACTTTCTTACATCTGCCAATACTTCCCATAATTCCATAATTGGCACACCTGGGAACCTTCCTCAAAATATCAAACCAGAACTTTCTGTAATGACAAGAGTTTATCAGCATGGACCTTAATCTAGCAATATATTTACAGGAGATCATGTCAGGAAAAAGCTGATTATAGTATTACTTGTGGGGAAAACGCAGCTTTTTTAAGTGGTTTACCAGGCCAGCACTATTTACAAATCAAAGTCTGTGGATATTCAAGGCGTGGGTTTATATCTGATTATGTGCTGTTGGCATATGTTAAATACCTGTTCAGGTAGAGCAGAGATAAGGTATTTACAGTGTCACTGTGAAATCCTCAAAAGGAGCAGGGATACAGGGCACTCGCAACATACAGACAGAGATTCCATCAACAGCACACCTTTGCCAACCGGGATGAACGTTTCTGTGGTAGGAGAAGTCCAGCCTAGAACTCTACTCTACAAGAGTCACCTTAAACCATATCCCTAAGCACCATAACCAAATGACCCTTAAACGCATCCAAGGTTGGGGACTCCCCCACCTCCCTAGGCAGCTCGTTCCAGTCCCTGACCACTCTCTCCAGGAAAAGCTTTTTCCTGATGTCCAATGTAAATCTCTCCAGTCTCAGCTTGAGGTCATTCCCCCTTGTTCTGTCTCCAATTACCTGTGAGAAGAGACCAGAAGCAGCCTCTCCACAATGTCCCTTCGGGTAGCTGTAGACAGCAAGGAGGTCTACCCTCAGCCTCCTCTTTTTCACACTAACCATCCCCAGCTCACTCAGTCACTCCTCATCAGATTTCTTCTCCAGGCCCTTCCCCAGCTTCATTGCCCTCCTCTGGACCCGCTTCAGCACCTCCACATCTCTCTTGTATTGCAGTGCCCAAAACTGAACACAATACTCAAGGTGTGGCCTCACCAAAACTGAGTCCAAGGGGACAATCACTTCCCTACTCCTGCTGGCCACAGCACTTTTAATCCCAGCCAGGATGCCATTAACCTTCTTGGCTGCCTGGGCACACTGCTGGCTGATATTCAACTTACTGTCTATTACAACACCCAGATCCCTTTTTGCCAGACAGTGCTCTAGCCTCACCACATCACAGTGACAGAAGACACTGAAAACTTCTACTGCCCCACGCCTATCTTTAAGAACACTGAATTTGTGACACCCTAGTAAACTAGTAAGCTCCAAGAAATCACCACCTTATGCTGCTGCTGCTCACAGGAATGGTGCAGGAAAGAAACAGAAAAGCTATAACTTGGCAGTCTCAGACTTCTGCAATCCAGCAGATTTCACATTTTGAGTATGAATTTGAGAGACAAACAAAAGTGTCATTATCCATATTTATTAAATGAGAGAAAACTCAGTTATTTCTCATTGCTAATGAACAGGAATAATACTTCCTTGTTTTTCTCTTTAAGCACATATATACATGATGAATAATTTTATTTCAAAAAGTGAGACTGGCATTAGACCGTGCTAATAAAGATGGAAAATGAGGTAAAAGTTTGTGTATTTTTATAGTGTTTATGGCAGCAGCATAGCTGTAGACTGTTCCTCCTTGGTGAATTATAATAAACCTTACATGCAGTAACTGCTTTTGGCAGCTGAACAGAAACAATTAGTTTGTTATGAACTCAAGAAGTCTGAGGAAAAAAAAACAGCAAATTATAACTGCTACCTGTCTCAGACTTTGGTATTTTTATGTTTCTCCTTTACTGAATGACAAAAAAGGACTGACATAGTACTATACCTCTCTGCTCTGTTGTCATTAGAGTGATCACCTACATCAGCTGTCATGTCTGCCTTTAGCAATGTCTCTGTTCATTAAATTCTGCTTCGTAGTTAAGATTCTATTAAACATGAATGGTGGGAGTCAGTCACTAACAAGAATACATCTGTGAATGGAGAAGGGATTCACTCTTGGTCCAACTGGTCAATGAGTTTATCAACAATTTAAAGAACATTATTATTCTTTATATGGACAAATGCAAAGACTGATAGAATAAGCAATCAGGAGGAACATTTTACTGTTAGGGTGTAAAGTCAGTATGCTTGTTTTCAGTTCAGTGGAATACAAAACAATTATTAAAGGAACAAAGACTTTTTGTTCAAACATACCCCTAAGATTAAAACAGAAGAGCATTCTGCTTTAGAGTCCACACATCCAAAGAGATGAGAAAATAAAGGAGTAATTTCAAAGGACGACTACAAAGCAGAAGAAATTTAGGGATTGCTACATCTCCCTGTGAAGATACTCAGAAATGGAAGAGATCTGATTATGGAAATGTTTGAGACTGATAGACATAGATCAAGTATGATGCAAAAGTCGAAAACTGAGGCTAGATGGATCTGGCAAGGAAAATGAAATTTTAGAGTAGTTAAAATTAGTGATGATCACTTCATTGGTTTGGTTTGTTAAAAGCAACAATCAACTTGAAATGTAAATAATAATCCAATCTCTGTGGGGAAAAAAAGACCTCTGCCTGAAGAGGGTCACCTTAGAGGATTACTGTGATCATCTCTGGTTTACAAAAATGCTATTTTTTTTACAGGTGGAAGAGAAGAGCACTACATTATTCTCCCCTCATTTCACAGGTTGTTTGCACTGTTATTAAAAGATGGAAATAACTGTAAAAACACAGAACACAGTTCTGAAGCAATTCTGATGTATTTTCAGGGAAATTCCCAATGTTCTAACAATGCTTCTAGCACCACCTAAATTCTAGCAAATGAATTCAAGAGTAATCAATTTTTCAAGATTAAATTCATTTGTCTGCATTTGCCAATGTTGTCCTTCAGCAATATCAAAGCTTTATATGAATCTGCATTTAATCAGATTATCACCAGTGAGCACTATGCTAAATGCCCAAGTGATTAAAACACCTGCATAATAGAAGGGATTCTTCATGGAATAATTGCAATAATGTTCTTTAGTATATCCCCTATTTTCGTAGCTTTAGGCAATATCAAGTAGTTCAAATTAATAAACCATCTCATAGATCAGATGGCTTTCCAGTGCCTACAGTTCAGTACTTGAAGCTATTGGTTAGGCAGGCAGTCATAAACACTGCAAATAATAATGAGATTTTTGACCTTCCAGCATCATGCAAATTAATGTGTACCTGACATAGGCAGACTTGGCTGCGAATCTTAAGAGCTTTCAGCTTTGTCATTGTCCTCATCTTGTAATCGGATGTGTTAACTGTAATGGAGACTAAAATGGAAGATAAAACTAAGGAAGACAGGAATAAAATTAATATTCCTTTTTATTTCTAGTAAAAATACACATATTTCTAGCATTGGAGTAGTTTCTCAGTTAAATATTTCATATCAAACTATTTTTTATACACCATCCTGGCTAGTAATGTATTTTGATCTATTTAATAAAGTATATTCTCCAGTACCCAGCATTTCAGATTGTAAAAGTCAGGTTCAAATAATGATAAATAGGCATCCATAGCACTGATTTGACTTGTTTTCTCATTATTTGTTTCTGATATGCTTTCTTACTTTTTCTTTCTAACTTCTAATAAATTTTCATTTGTTTAGGGCACTTCCTAGTTCTAAGCAACTGGAGTCCACCAGCTGAAGAACTGTGATTCTCACACTTTGTGTCACAAACTGTGTAACCGTCAGGCAAAACAATTCTATTGTGTCTTTTGCAATAATAACTGAGCATATTTTTACTGCTGGGTTCAGAGATCAACACAGATGAGAAAAGAGACTCGATTGAGTGACTAACTCAGAAGTACTGACACACTGAAGAGACTTCAACAAGCAAATAAAATAGTAATTATGTGCCCTGGAAATAATGAAAAAAAACAACCCCAAACTTTCAGGGTGCTATGCAGGTAATATAAGGTATGACCTACAGCGCACTCGGTGTATATGCCCATGACAGTTACTAACAGCAGGACAATGCCACACACTGCTATCAACAGACTGTGTTAATACTGCTACATACTGCAGTACAATGAAGTGATAATATCAACATTTGTGCACATTAAACAATAACTCAAAAAACCATTTTCGTAGACTTAAAGAATTGCAGTTGGAAGCTTCTTTAACAAAAGACAGAGACTGAAACAAGGACAGGAGGAAGGAGAATGAAAAGGGAGGAGAAAGGAAAAGAAATGTTGATGCAATTAGGATTCTCCCTACTGTACCTTTCTTGTTTAATTGAAAATTCAATTTGTGATGCAAAACAAAAATTTTAAATGAGAGCTAAAGATTGAGGACATGTAGCATTATCAAATTCCTTTTTTAATTTCCCCATATTAAAATATTCATAAGAGGAAACACTAACAGCCCAGGCAACTAATACAGAAATTGTCCCACAGCTTCTCAAACTCTTCTGCTATTGCTGTTTGTCAAAGAGAAACACTAAGAGTTCAGCTCAGACTAAGAATGTTACAATTTGCAGAAGGATGAGAAGGTGATTTAACATTCAGGTTCTTCTCCCAGCTCTAATTCTGTACCATGTTAGTGGAGCTAAGGAGCTTCTGGGGTTCTGCTAACTTAAGGTAGTTAAGTACCATGGCATTTCCTATAATGGCTGGGTCATGACCATAAACAAATCCTAATTAAGGCAGCAGGAATTTGCTTTCCTCTATTTCTTCCACAATTCATGGAAACTACATTGTAGCACTACAGGGGGTTCTTTTCATATAAACATCACACATTCAAGGGGACAGTTACTGAATAGCTGTATAATGACACCATAAAGCAAGATTTTATGAGGTACCAGCTTGTAGTACAAGAATGAAAAACGTGGTAATTCAGTCCATCTTCATAAAGCATCACATCATTTTTCACCATACCACAATGATGCATACAACTTTCTACTGATCTTAAATGGTCAAATTAATCTAAAAGTGGAAATGCTTGCACTGCTGGGTAATATCTAACCTTGCTAAATATCTAAATACTTCACATTCAAATTTATATTTTAAATATATGACTTAAAATGGGAGTTTACACAAGATTGTTGCACCATAACAAACTGCTTCTTTAAAAAAAAAAAAAAAAAAAGGGCATTGTATTAACAGCTCTGTGTTGAAGGATTAAGCCAAAAGATATTCATAGAGTGTTTCCATGTAAAAACTGTGAAGCTAAAAGCATTGCTACATACCCCCACTCAATTGCAGGCATTTATAAATTGCAGAGTTTTTCATAATGCTTGCAAAAGAAGTTTTACGTTGGAAAGCAATGTGCAACTTGAATAAGATAACAAGTTCAAATACTGCTGTGTTGGAGAGGAGTAAAAAGTAGAGGAGCCATCTGACTTTTAGCACCTAACTTCCCTCCTTAAATTGAGTGGGTCAATTCCCTCACAGAATCACTGTAACATTCAGGTTGGAAAAGACCCTCAGGATCATCAAGCCTAACCTATAACCCTACTCAAAAAGATTCACTTTAAACCATATCTCTAAGCACCACAGCCAAACAACCCTTAAACACATCTGGGGTCAGTGACCTCGATTCAATCAATGGTCCTGCAGAGAGATGCCCCATTAGAAGGTGATGCTCAATTTCTATATGTTCTGCCCTGAGCTGTCCTCTTAAAGCTACATCTTTGAACAGATCAAGTGCCTTAATTTCAGTAGTGTGAATGTAGTTTGTTAAGTCCACTCTATTTCTATCAAGCCAAGGACTCATAGGCACAGTGGGACCATGACATGCAAAAGAGCCATAAAAGTGAATGTTGTATTACTAGCAATACAATGGAAGCCATTAAAAAGCCATTATCGATCAATAGTCAATGTATGACAGTTACTTATAAAGCCCTGCTACAAAGCTGTTTGTGAGTAGGAAGGGTCAGCAGGATGGGGGAACTCAAGCAGTAACACCTCAGGGTGGCAACTGCTGACAGTACTAATTCTTTACATGGCAAGCACATTATGGTAAGTTCTACAGCATTTTTGGACTGAAGTGGATTGCAAATCCATTTTGTAGAAAGCACATTAAAAGTGCTCCTGTCTAGACGCTGCCATTCCTTATTGCATTATGAAAGTACCTAATGACTTTAGTCTATTAGGTGCTACCCAAACACATTTTAAGATGCATTCCTTTTTCCTCTGAGCCACAATACAAACAGGTGAGATGAAGGCCAGGGAGAAGGATGTATCCACTGTCTCCATTTGACAGATGGAGAACGGAAGGCCAGCGAGACCAAGTGACTTGCCTAAGGCAGTGTGCAGCAGAGCCAGGAATTTGACCTAGACACCTTGAGTTCCAGACCAGTGCCTTCTCTCATTAATATCTGCTTCTTTATGCCTTTATTTTTTGCCATGATCTAGCAAGTAAGGGAGTGCTGTTTTGTCCCAGCTTTAGTAGGATGACAGTCCTGAAACGATATACAGGAGTTGCCAACTTCAAAAATCAGACAATAATTTTAGACTGTATTGATTTTAGCTTCTTCTCTCAGCTCCTATGTTCTTTAAACCATCTCTGGTAATTTGATTCAAGCTTTGGAAGGAAGCCCTTTGAGAGCACATGAAGCAGTATTTCAGTAAAACATCTAATGTGATTTTTCATCAATCAAATAATAAATACTTGAAGAGAAAATAAACTTGAACTATGAGAAATGTTTCTGACAGCAGTTCAAAAGATGCACATCTGTGCGGTTCTGCAAATAGACAATAGATTCACCTTTGTGTCATGGTACTACTGAGTGATTAGGTTTCCTGTCTCTCATGTCCATCTTTGCAAGTGTGAGAAATGAAAACAACTGTAAATATGGATAAAGCAAAAGGGCTGTCTTAGATAAGATAGCTGCAGATAGTATTTATACAACAGGCTTCTTTACCACTTGTTGCCAGGCAAAATCCCCATGTATAAAGAGCAGTGGGCATGTTTCAGAGTTCACAGAATCATTACTTTCCCAAGTTCTGCACCTATACAATGTAATGAATTCCAGATCTGTGAGCTTGGTTTGATAGAGATAAAAAAAAGAAAAAAAATCAATGTGCCAAATGTTCGATTGACAGCAATCAGTAGAAACAGTAGAGTGAGCAAAGAAAACTTCCTAAATCAACACTAGACTGGTTCATGATTTAGCAGCATGTGGATGTGGTCTATCTGGACTTCAGCAAGGCCTTTGACACTGTCCCCCACAGCAAACTGCTGGCTAAGCTGTCAGCCCGTGGCTTGGATGGTAACACTCTGTGCTGGGTTAGGAACTGGCTGGAGGGCCGGACCCAGAGAGTGGTGGTGAATGGTGCCACATCCAGCTGGCGGCCAGTCACTAGTGGTGTCCCTCAGGGATCTGTGCTGGGCCCCATCCTCTTTAACATCTTCATAGATGATCTGGATGAGGGCATCGAGTCAGTCATCAGCAAGTTTGCAGATGACACTAAGCTGGGGGCAGATGTGACTGAGTTGGAGGGCAGAAGGGCTCTGCAGCAGGACCTTGACCGCCTGCACAGATGGGCAGAGGCCAATGGGATGGCATTCAATAGTTCGAAGTGCAGGGTGCTGCACTTTGGCCACAACAACCCCATGCAGAGATACAGGCTGGGGTCGGAGTGGCTGGAGAGCAGCCAGACAGAGAGGGATCTGGGGGTACTGATTGATACCCACCTGAACATGAGCCAGCAGTGTGCCCAGGTGGCCAAGAGAGCCAGTGGCATCATGGCCTGCATCAGGAATGGTGTGGTCAGCAGGAGCAGGGAGGTCATTCTGCCCCTGTACTCTGCACTGGTCAGACCACACCTCGAGTACTGCATTCAGTTCTGGGCCCCCCAGTTTAGGAAGGACACTGAGATGCTCGAGCGTGTCCAGAGAAGGGCGACGAGGCTGGTGAGAGGCCTCGAGCACAAGCCCTACGAGGAGAGGCTGAGGGAGCTGGGGTTGTTTAGCCTGGAGAAGAGGAGGCTCAGGGGTGACCTTATTGCTGTCTACAACTACCTGAAGGGTGGTTGTGGCCAGGGGGAGGTTGCTCTCTTCTCTCGGGTGGCCAGCTCCAGAACAAGAGGACACAGCCTCAGGCTGCGCCAGGGGAAATTTCGGCTTGAGGTGAGGAGAAAGTTCTTCACTGAGAGAGTCATTGGGCACTGGAATGGGCTGCCTGGGGGGGTGGTGGAGTCGTTGTCCCTGGGGCAGTTCAAGGCAAGGTTGGATGTGGCACTTGGTGCCATGGTCTAGCCTTGGGCACTGTGGTAAAGGGTTGGACTTGATGATCTGTGAGGTCTCTTCCAACCTTGGTGATACTGTGATACTGTAAAACTTTGCAAGAAATTAATGTACTAAAAATGAGACTTAGCTGTTTTTTTTCTTAAGAGTAATATTGTCTCCCTGTCGTGGGAAATGCACAGTACACTGTGAAGTCCTACTTCTGGTATAACTGAAAAAATATATCCTCCACCTGAAAAAAAAATGATAGAAGAAGCAGGGCAAATGAGGCTGCAGAAACAGAGAGGTTACACAATCACCTAAGTGCCTATTGGTTTTCATGAGCAAGTCCTCAAAATGTGATCCTATTTACTGCAAGTTAATTACCCACACCACTCAGTATACAGGAAAACAAATCATTACCATTGCAAAAGGAATCAAGACCCTTTGAAAAAGAATATAACAAATGCAGGTTCTGCACATACACTATGAATGATGAGCAAATATATACTGGAAATAAAAACTAGAGAGAAAGCAATGTGACAATAAATCCCCCAAAATATGTGGAAAAAGTAATAATCTCCTACCGTCTAATTTTATCACAGCCAAAAAAAGGCCTTGTGGCAAAAAATGTCAATTCCAAAGCCACAGCTTTGTCACTCTGACACTTCTTAGAAAAAATAAACATGAATTTTGAGGCTAATTCATGTGACAGACTAAGGTACTTGATGGAGTTTGAATGAAGAGAAATACCTAGACAATAATTGGCTGCAAGTAATATTTATCAGAACTTTTGGGCACTTTGCAGAGAATAATTATCCATAAATGAAAGTAATTCCTAAGCAGCACAAAGATAGGAAAATAATTGCTCCTAGAATATTATTTGCTGCCTTGTTTGGGATTTTTCCTTCTAACAATGACTGCATTAAGAACAGTGCAACCTTCCATGGAGGAATTTAATGAAATAGAATCCTAGAATAGTTTAGTTTGGGCCCTCTAAGATCATCTAGTTCCAACCCCCAGCCATAGGCAGAGACACCTCCCACTAGAACAGTTCACTCAAGGCCTCATCCAACCTAGCCTTGAACACCTGCAGGGAAGGAGCATCCACAACCTCCCTGGGCAATCTGTGCCAGTGTCTCACCACCCTCACTCTAAAGAACTCCTTCCTAACATCTAGGTTAAATCTCCCCTCTGCCAGTTTAAACTCATTACTCTTTGTCCTGTCATTACAAGACGTTGTAAATAGTCCCTCCCCAGCCTTCCTGTAGGCCCCCCTTCCTGTAGGCTACTACAAGGTCTCCTCAAAGCCTGCTCTTCTCCAGGCTGCAGAGCCCAAATTCTCACAGCCTGTCCTCATAGCAGAGCTGCTGATCATCTTGGTGGCCTCCTCTGGACTCACTCCAATAGTTCCATGTCCTTTGTGTGTTGGGGGATCCAGAACTGCACAAGTCCAGAGTCTTGCATCTGGCAGAGAACACCACATAGACCAACATAGGTTGGGGGCTGATCTGTTGGCAGCATAAGGGAAAGGGACTTGGGGATCCTGGTGGACAGAAAGATCAATGTGCCCTTGTGGCCAAGAAGGCCAACGGCATCCTGGGGTATATGAGAAGGGATGAGCCCTATATATAATCTTTTTAAATGGCTTTGATTCAACAAAATATCTGCATGTAGGAATCACCATTGACCCCAGCAATTAGTAGATATTTAATCTCCATAGAATACAGCCTTGCAGAAGCACTTTTTTTTATTGTGACCCTAGGTGAAACGAAATGGAGAATGAACACTCTCTTCAAGACTCTTCGACATGTCTTAATAAAATGGGTCAGTTTGCAAATTGATTGGTTCAGAAACTGCTTCTTAAGGCATCTAGCAAACCTGCAAAGATGGGAATCAAGCAAGAGGACACTTTTGGCTTTCTCTATAATTAGTTCTGAGCATGGAACATTTCTGAATCATAATTAGTGCTCAGTTAACTTTATGCCAGCCACACACTGTTGGCACATGCAAATCCCTTCTGCTGATAAAGGCAGAAAGGTAAGTTCAATACTGCAAAGCATTAGAATACTTTAAAAATTAAGAAAGTGAAGTTCGAAAAACATAATTTGTATAAGCTCCAGCAGTGCACATTATTAAAAGTTATTCATACACTGTACACTGGATGCCTACTGAATTCTCTTGCTTAATTTGCACTCAAATTACCACAGCAGTGAGCCTCCAAACAAGAAGACGCAAGATATACAGCCATTTATTGCTCTTAAACAATCCACTGCATTGATATGGCCAGATGGCAATAGGAAATCTGAAAATCAAGCAGCAAAGTGGGACGCAGCAGTCTCTTCATTTGTGCTCTGAAGTGCCTTTTGTGGTTTCCCAGAAGCCACCTCCAGCAGTTCCTCCATTGGCTTTAAATAGTTTCCAAAAATCTAATCTTTGGTTCTAAGGAAGCTCTGGAAACTGAATTTTTTTCTTTCAGAATGTAGAAGAATGATTTCTTGTTTTGCAATGCATGGCACTAGACAGCTCTTCCATCTTTTCTCAGAAAATAACTAGCTTTTCTTCTTCTTTATTAGCTTTTTAATTTCCTAGATTTTTAGAAAGTCTCTTCAGTCTTGTAACATTTGGATCATAACACAAAAAAAAAAAAAAAAGACCTTTTAAAGTTCTGAGTTATTAAATATTTCAGGGTCAAAAAAAACATGTAGCTGGAAACAAGTGCATCATTGTGTCTTCTGGTATAAGCAGTTCTGGTAAATTTAACAGCTACAAAATAGGCAACATCAGATTCTTTTGTATGTGAAAACTACCTATTACCACCTATAACCAGTCTTGAGCTTAATTCATCAACCCACATGATATTTTAAATAATAAAGATTAAAATATGAAATAGTATTAAATACATTTCTGAGACCCCCAAATCCACTAAAATCTCCACTAACAGATTTCTGATAAGGTGTTCAAGAAGGCATTTTCATCTGCTGAACTGAAGGTAGGTCAGGAAGTGCTGGTGCCCTTCAAAAATCATTACTAAAAGACAGAGCCAGGATTATCACACATTTCTAAACCACGGCTAGCTCTGAGAGGTGCCAGATCATTGCCAAAAGCACCTAATACATTATTTTAAAACTCAACAAAGGGTCTATTTCAGTCCTTTTGCAACCCATTCAGTACTACCCAGTTATCACTTGGCTACAAAAACGTAGAATAAACTCCACTGGAATTCAACATTTCTGCTTCCTTGAGGCATCTGTCCGATTACAGCCAGAACAGGCAGACACCAATGATAACAATGTCATCACCTCTATTAAAAATGAGACGATCAGAATTGTTACCAGAGCTTCCAGTCATACAAAACTGAGCTCTTTAAAATATTCTTGGTCACCTGAGGAGGACCCAAGGTGCAGTACAGATGCTTTGCAGTAGTCACAGAATATCAGGGGCTGGAAGGGACCTCAAAAGATCATCTAGTCCAACATCCCTGTCAGAGCATGATCACCTGTACCAGATCACACAAGAAGGAGGTGACCACATGTAGCAGCAGGATGAGAGGCAAGGCCATTGCCCTGCAAATCAGTGAGGCTGTTTAACGGCCCAGAGCAGCTGGAATGAAATGGCTGCAGGTACAGCTGAATATCTGCTGAAGCTTTCAGTCCCCTGGGCTGCAGCTTCTAGCTTCCTCCCACAGGTTCTCAACCCTGCATTTTATGCAAACTTTAAAGTGTCTTACTGAGAAAAAAAAAAAAAAAAAGGTTCAGATGAATTCTGTTGTGAACTGTGAATTTCTTATTAGTATATTTAACATCACTTCAAAAGACCTCATGTTGTCAAGGCTCCGTCAACACATTTGCAGTTCTCTTAGAAAGTGTTTCCCAGTTAACTGTATGAACTGGTCAGAATAGTTTTTCTTTGTTGTGTCCAAAAAACACCCAAACCATAGGGAAAACATTATTATAGTATTTGAGCCAAACCAGCTGTCCTGCTTCAAGCTAGAATGAAACTAACTCTGTTCAGTGATTTTGCTTCTCAGCTCAAGTCTCTCAGTGACTGCACTTTCTGAAGTTAACAGTATATTTTTGCAGTGGCTGCTTCTGGCAGTGAGCACACAATGTGGATAGTAACTATTAAGGACTGGTGTGCAGAAAGGATCTTGCTTATACTTGCTCCTGTAGAAACCAAAGTCACTGCTAAATCTTATGTGCCACATCAGGGTGCCATAAAGCAAAGCATATGTGGGGAGGAGTGAAGAGTATAGCCCAAAGCTGACCAACAAGGGATTCCACTTCATATACATCATATTCAGTATAATGCTGAGGGATCAAAAAGATTAAGCTCTCTTCTTACATTGCTGTCAGTTAAGAGGACCCTGACCATTCTGCCTTCAGTGCCAATCCATACGTTTCTGAATCCAGTTCCAGAATTTGAAATTCATCTTTTTAAAAAAAGTTTATAATCTCAGAGTTTAATCTCACTCTTCTTTTTATAGAAGAAAAACTCACAGGAGATTTTAGGACCCTGTAGTGCACTTTCAACAGTACAATTTTATTTTAGAACAACTGCTACTCTCTGCAGAACCTTGAAATTTTATGTCAGGCAAAAAGAGTCATTATACTTGAAGATTTCCACAGAGAGAATCAAAGGACTCAGAATATTATTCTCCCTACCAATGCCTTGAGAGTTTTTTTCCTTCTTTTTCATTTTGCTGTTGAAGTAAACTACTGACACTATGAATAGGAAGAAAAATGTCTCTAAAAATGGAATTAATCATCAAGGGAAGCTAAGTGCCATAATGCCATTCAAAGCAAGTCAATCTTACCTAAGTTACCACATTAGAGGTTGCTGAACTGCATCTAGATCTACTAAGTTCGAGTCTGCACATCCTCATGGGTGCAGAACCCTTATGAAAATCCATAAGAGACCTATGAATAGAGAATTAGTAAGGGGAGAGTCTAGCATCAATATTTGATTGGTTTTGTTGCACATCCAATTATAATTAAATAGAACATCTAGATTATTCCAACATATTGCACAACAGCATTTATTAGTTGTATGGTGCCCTAAATTCTAGTAGCCTAGAGAAAGCAAGACTTTACACTACTTGAGAAGAAGGATGAACCAGACAGCCAGGAAACTGGCAAATAGGTTTAAATACTCCATTACACACAAAGTGTACAGCATCAGACTTAGTCTCTTTCTGTTATTTTTCTCCTTCCCTGTTAAAGAGAGTTACATGTACAGCACGAATAAACTGCTCGATCAAAGAATAAGTTTGATTGTTGTAACCATGTTAGAAAGTACTTATGATCAAAAAGCAGTGGTAAAGACAGGAACCTAGACAGGCTCTCTGCTTCTCTACCATCGAATTCTACTTTTTTCCCCCCTGTTTCTCCCTTTTAAATATGCATCTAGTACAGCCTGATACAGTGCATCTTCATATCAGACGTAAGTGCATGGAAAGGGAAAGAGAAGTCATAAAAATTATTCCTTGTTTCAAAAGTTTGAAATATCAAATGTATTTTAGGCAAGTGTTTATAGCACTCCAAAGACAGAAGAGCTATTATAAAATAATCATGTAAAACCATAAGAAGTGGCTCTTCAGTAAAACCAATTTAAAATAGAAGTGCCTCTCCTATTACTAGTAACCAGAATCCTTTCCTAGCTGAACTCCAAATTAATCACAAGATAGTATCACAGCCTGCTATCATCCACATTAAAGTAATTACTGGCTCATTAGAAAAAAAAACTTTTTTTAATATTTCTTATTTATTAAAAGTAGAGTACACTACCAACTTTCAATACAAATTTTGCCCCAATCTGAAAAGCTAAACTTGGTTGCAAGACAGAAGAAACAATATAAAAAGAACTAATTTATTCAGTAGTTCTCTGATCAAAATTACTTCCAGATCATGACTTCCACGACTTTATAACTACATTTAAGTTGTTTTAGTTCCTAAAGGTGATGCTCACATACAGCACTTAGCACTAGCTTTAATTAAATTCTCGTGTATCCCCAGATTGCCTCAAGCAGGTATTAAGAGCCATCTTATTTAATGAATGCAGAAACCATGGCCTCAGACAGACTCAACATTAATTTACAGGTAGAAAACTAATGTAAGCAGACTTTTCTGAATGTTCACCTTGCAGACTAGAAAACAGATTTCTGTCTTCAGTAGTGATGATCATGCCTTGGAGCTTGAAGAAGCTGAGTGAGGAGCAAGCTCCCTCCTGATCAAAAAATACTTTTTATTTCTAATTATTTTCAAACATAGACTCAGTCTGATTTTACAATTTATCTCCTCTGTGGATGATTTTGTATCTTCAAATAGAGATCACAAAATAACAGGATTATCAGGGCTGGAAGTGACCTCAGGGATTATCTAGCTCCAACCCCACTGTCATGGGCAGGGACACCTCACACTAGATCAGTTTGCTCAGAGCCACATCCAGCCTGTTTTTTCACATTTCTAGGGATGGGGCTTCTACCACCTCTCTAGGCAACCTGTTCCAGTGTCTCACTACCCTCATGGTGAAGAACTTCTTCCTAGTAACCAATATGAATCTACCCACTGCTAGTTTTGCTCCATTCCCCCTAGTCTATCACTACCTGACACCCTAAAAAGTCCCTCATCAGCTTTCAAGATGTTAACAGCAAAGGAGTTACAAGTCCATATATCCACTTTGAGATATATCAGTCAGTAGGGTTTTCCAGAAATTACTGGCTATGGTCAAAACAGGTGTCTGTAATTCCATGTATTCTTTTCTGTGCAGTTATGATTTCTTGAGTTTGAATATGATACCTCTTCCAGGTAACTGTATTACCTGTTGCAAAACCCTGACAGCACTTCTTCCATCCCTGGCCATATACTTCTTAGGTTAACTGAATATAGGAGACAAGTAACAGAGCCTTCATGTACTGAGGATTTTAAAACACTTTCCATAGTAGGCTGAGATGACTCTTACATGAGCTAAGAATAAACCTGGTAGCTGCGTCATCTCTGAAATAATTTGATTTAGAAGCAATTTAGCAATGTTTAAAAGAAGTATAATCACTCTGAACATAAATTTGATTCCTGAACACAGAAAGACATTGCAAGGTGTAGTTTTTGAGCTTGAAAATATGAAAAAGAAGAAATTGAGTTAATTTGATTTTGTGGAAAGTAGAATCATAGAATGTGGTGGAAGGGACCTCTGAAGGTCATCTAGTCCAGCCCCCTCTGCAGTAAGCAGGGGCCTCCTCAACTAGATCGTGTTGCCCAGAGCACTGTCCAGCCTCAGTTTTAATATCTCCAGGGATGGGAGACATTCAAGTAGGAGTAACACTAGAGTTCACAGCCATGGTGTGCAAGGAAAATCCTACCCAATCACTATCATCAAACACTAAGACTACTTATAAACATTCTTGAAAAATCCAGCAAACTGTGCCTTGGCACTCTGTTTTAAAAGTTACCTGTCTAATGCTATAACAAACTAATGTCATTTACAAAATTAGCCAACCTTCACGCATAGAATCATAGAATCAACCAGGTTGGAAGAGACCTCCAAGATCATCCAGTACAACCTACCACCCAGCCCTATTCAATCCGCTAGACGGTGGCACTAAGTGCCTCATCCAGTCTTCTTGAACACCTCCAGTGATGGCAACTCCATCACCTCCCTAGGGAGCCCATTCCAACAGCAAATCACACTCTCATATTGATACTCTTAAGAGTGTTATTGACTTCATTTTCTCTGCGGGTTATCACTGACTTTGTATATTCTCTCTGGACAATATTTGCATCCTGAAACGTAGACATTACAAAGACATTACAAAAAGGGTGTGTCTGCACTGTGCTGCAGAACAGAGTCTGTGATACAGCCATTCTAAGATGCTGTATTCACTCAGCACTGAAATTCTAGTACACAGCTATTCACAGAATAACAAGGTTGGGAAAGTCCCTCAGGATCCTTAAGTCCAACCAATATCCCTACTCTACAAGGTTCACCCTAAAAACCATATCCCCAAACACCACATCCAAACAACTTTTAAACATATCTAGGGTTGGTGACTTAACCACCTCCCTGGGCAGCCTGACCACTCTTGCTGGGAAAAAAAAAATCTCATAATGTCTACCCTAAACCTACCCAGTCACACCTTGAGGCCACTCCCTCTTGTTCTATCACTATTTACCTGTGAGAAGAGACCAGCACCAATGTCTCCACAATGTTTTCAGGTAGCTGTAGACAGTCATGAGGTCTCTCCTCAGCCTTCTCTTTTTCAAACTAACCATCCCCAGCTCCTTCAGTCACTCCTCACAAGATTTATTCTTCAAATTATTCTGCATTTAAAATCTGCAATGCTTATTTTTGACACAGATATGTATTTTCCTTTCCATCAAGAAGGTATTTAGCTGATGGGGAGTTCTGCACATGTTGCAACTAAGCAAGCAGCCTGAGTACACACAATGAGAATTAACCCTAAATTACCAGACAAGCAATATCAGCTATCAAATAGAAACAGCTTCTGCTCAGCAACACCGATGTTTGGTGATGGTGATCAGATGTTAGGAAAATGTCTCACAGAAATTGGCTCTAACAAGATACAGTTTTGGTGAATACTAATATAGAAAATCCTAAAATACATAGGCCTAATCTTTAACAAACATCCTGAAAATATTAGGACAATTTCTAAGCATGACTCCATAAATTCCCTGAGCTAGGAAGGATCAGAATTGAATTCTGAAAGATGAAACTGTAATGCAACAAACTCACCCAAATTCTGGGGCCCTGGAGAATAGTAAACCTCCTAGAATGCCAATATGCGGATATATTAGCATTTCCATTCAGATCAGGAATATTCTTTCAGAAGAAGTCACTTAATAGTCCTCCAGTTACTATGTTTTGGTTCACATTAAGGAATGCACAAATTGCATTCTTCTAAATGAAACTAAGTGGAAAGACGTGCTGCAGAAGCTCACTTAACGCACTCCACCTATTAGTAGGCATTTAGTCAATCGAAGGAGACTAGAGCTACAGTCTGAAGTAAAACCCTGCAAAAACTCTTATTCACTATTTCTCAGTAACCTTTATACTGCAAGTCTGAGCTACAAATTCCCAAATTGATACCAACTTTCCAGTGCCTAAACAGGGTCTGTAAGAAAGCTTACAGTGATAGGTAATTGTTTTGAACTGAAAGAGGGTAGATTTAGATTAGATATAAGGTATAATTTCTTTGATGTGAGGATCATGAGACACTGGAGCAGGTTGCCCAGAAACACTGTAGATGCCATCCCTGAAAGTGTTCATGGCCAGGTTGGATGGGGCTTTGGGCAACCTGGTGTAATGGAAGGGGTCCCCACCTATAAAAATGGGCTGGCAACCAGAAGATATTTAAAGTTCCTTCCAACTCAAGCCACCCTATGAACTTGGACAAGACAGAATAAACTCTCTGTGGTCATTTGTATGCAAGTGTCACACTAATGGTGGCTTCCAGGTACTGGACAAAAAGTCGGATACTTCTGTATATACACAAAAAATTACAACTAGAAAGGCTTAAAGTGGTACAGAAGCTAAATAGATGACATCCTTCTTGATTAAAGACTCCTACCTAGATACATCAGCCTTGAATAATGAGAAAGGAATGAGCACACTCTATTTTATTATTATAATATTTGGTAAAGACACTCATATAAAATAGAGGCTCCTCTTTTCAAGTGTGAGATGGTAGAGCACTGATAAAAATAATCTGAATAAGAAGTGTTTGAAACTTCAAAAGCTTCTCTATTGCCTGTGACTGACTTCTCATGTTAAAAACTTGTTTAAAGTAACTGTCTTCAGTTTTTATTTATGGAAGAGAGAACTAAGATGCTCATGTGACATATAAAATGTTAATCCTTAGAAAAGATACAGTTCATAAAAAGGTCACTGACAAAGTTTTCTTTCTGATCCAAATCCAATAGCTGGAAAGCTGTGCAAGTTGAAGGTGTGCTTAGCAATTTTATTTATTCAGAATATCTGTCTAGATCATAAAAGAGTAGTTCCAGAGGGCTTGGAGGATCCCTGCAGTCTTTCAGTAAGCTTCCCATAGAAATGAGGCAAAGCTGATGGCCATTATGTCTCCTACCTCATACTAAATTCTTGAGAGCTGCTTCATATAAAGGTAAAAGACTTGCTGCACTGCAAAGATACAGTTTACTCTATAGTGATTGCTCTTCAGACTGTACAGGAACTGGGAGCTGCTGATCACATCTCTGTGGAAGCAGTAACTGCTACAAGAGCTCTTGTAGGATGGGAAGAATCACCACAAACAAGGGCAAGCTGTAATCTCTCCCCTGTGCAAGGCATAACGTGCCAAACTGAAATCTAGCTCTTATTTTCATTTTGCTAATTTCAAGCACTGCCTTCCAGTAACCTTCTAGCAAGTTTGGACTTGAATCACATTAGGCAAAACCTGTCTGAACTACCATATAAATATTTCATCCTACATTTGGCCATCAGGATACATAGTAAGACTTCTAAAATTCTTTCCCAAACTATTTCTCTGGGATTCCATTTACTTTATCACCAAACAGTATACCCATAATTTTAGTGTTGTGGTTTCTAAGTATACAAGTTTCTCAAATCATAATATTACCCCACCACCACCAAAGGAAAAAATAATCTCAGCATTCTTTGAAGAAGTTTTGCTTTCCAGAAAGCAAATAATTAACTCTTAAAAAGCTGCAGTTTTGGTGGCTTGAATTGGAAATAGTCTCCAGTATTCCGAGCAGAGAAACAGACTCCTTTTTTGATATCTCTTTGTTTCTCATATTCTTTCACACTAAATTTACATTAACATTACAAGGTATGTTGTCAACAGAGTTGGGTATACTTTAAAGTCATAGCCTGTATTTTTTGGCTTGTAAAATCACAAACTACAAAGGAAGAGAGAAAAAGAAGGGAAGAACTAAAGCTTTTAAGAGGTTTCAAAATCTGGACTAAAGTCACCTCTTCGAACACTTACGACTATATATATTTCTTAAGTATAACAGGCTGATCCTCAGTTGTAAACACTACACTGCAGTGCATTATTATCAGATCAGACCTTGTAATAATAATGAAACAGGCACTGATGGATCAACATCTACATTAATTGCTTCAGTGCAAGGTGTGCTGAATCAATATGAACTCTTCTTGGAACACAAACCATCATTTTAGTTTCACTGCAACAAGAAGGCCCATTGGAATGGGCTGCCTGGGGAGATGGAGTCACCATTCCCAGAGGTGCCATGGTTTAGTTGATTAGAAGGGTTAGGTGATAGGGTGGACTCAGTGATTCTAGAGGCCTTTTCCAACCTGGTTATTTCTGTGATTCATGTTTACTGCTGAATATATATTTCTTTTAACACTGCACCTGCAAAATGGACAAGGTACTACCTACACAAGCCACACTGTAAGCTGTCACTTATCCAACAGCAGTTTGATGACACAACTTTTCTTGCTTGTTTTCAGTGAGGAATTAGTCTCTTAACTGAGAGCAAATCTGCAGGTATTGTTTGTGATGCAGTATATGTTAAAGCACACCATTAATGTTTTGGCTTCTTGGAAGTAATAACACACACACACGCAAAGCTTTTCTTCTGAATTCTTGACTTGAAAGTATCCTAAGAGATTGTCAGTCTAGTAGTCATTTAAAGTGTTGTTGATAAAATGTTGCTTAATAGAATGTTAGAAATTTACCAACACCTCTCAGACAGCTTTACATTTCATTCTGAACAGGTCAAAATGTTTTTGCTTTTGCATTTTTAAGTATAGGTAGCCACGTTTTAACCCAGATAAATTAAAACCTGCAGTTAAATTGTGACTAAAGTTTGGGTTTGTTTTAATGAAGTGATCACCCCCCATGTCTCCCAAGAAAAAGTTACTGATTCTCAAGAAGTCTGTACCGACTCCAAGACTTTAGAAATAAGAAGTGATCTTTGTGTGTCTACACTGAAACATAGAATTGATTTATTCTACTTTGCTATCAGAAAATTAGCTGAATCCATCAAAAGTTGCAACTGAAGCAAAGATTTTCATGAATCTAAATAATGTCTAAATGCTGTACAACTCTGCAAGTTAAGTAATTGAGCATGAATCTGCAAAATTTTTATATCCTGCTCACTCATATTTTTCAAGAAGACTTAAAATACTCGGAGAAACTTGACAGGCGGTGTGCCACGTGAAGAGTTATTATGCTGCTGTATACTCTTGGTTACATCTGCTTCCTTACCTACAACATAATACTTTTTCCTCCAGTCTACTGGAATTCAGGTTTGTAAAATACACATTAGAGATTCACTAGTTTCACTTGAGGCAGCACGTGCTCTCCTTTCACTGACAATCAACCAACCTAGAAGGAATTGCATAACCTCGACATAACCACTCTGAGATAAAAGATTATGCAACAGAAGTGAGAAAGCATTCAATTAGCTGAGTGGTTTCATGTTCACCTTACAAGCCGCAAGCAGAGGCAGAAGCTGGGAGGCATTGATTGAAAGAGTTGGAGGTTTCAGTCTCCTCCTGCAAAGATCTTCATCACCACATAACAGAAAGCCAAAAGGCCAAAACCTATCACAAATACCTACTGTTTCCCAGATAGGGAAACAAATATGTAGTGCTACAGACAGGGACTGAAAGCAATGGCTTTGAAGCAAACAATGAAACAGGTTGATAAGTCCTAGGCACAGAGGCAAGTCTCTGATTTTCCAAGTCTGGATAGCAGGCTGGAAAGATACTTGCATAATGTGGCATATTCCCCTCACCCCCACCCCCCCCACCCCCCCCCACAAAAAAAAAAAAAAAAACCCACACAAAAAAAAACCAGGAAAACCCTACTTCCCCATCAGCACAAAGACTGAAAAATGACAGTGTATGAAGTAGACCTAGTTACTGAAACAGCAGCATTAAACTCTCTGCACTGCACACTGGCAATCTGCGGGTGCATCTACTTTGGGTCATTTTTCTTTTCCCCCTTAGATTTGTTAGATTGCAGATGCAGGCTGTGCAGAAATCATGGCAGTAGTTGAAGTCACTGTGTGTGTGTGTGTGCATATTCGATTACAGCAGCTTTTTTAAAACAACAATGAACTTTATTGTTTACTTGTTTCAGTTACCACCAGATGGATGCTGTCAGCACACAATACCCTGGAGAATTAGGCAGGATTTATTGCTCTCTATAGACAGCATTACAACATGTGATACCATTTTATAATGCTGCATCTCAAAACAAAACAAAATAGCCTCGAATGTCCATAAATCAACATGGAAATGCATACATTTATGCTCTGAAGCATAAATCATTAAGTACACAGGGTACCATTCACTTACTTGAGTTATGAGATTTAAGTCAATAGTGAGAATGATTAAGGACACCTGAATATCCCTTGGTTAAAAACATCTACATTGTCAAAATTCAAAGCCAATGATGATCTGAGGAAGCACATATGATGTTGCTACCAGCTTGTAAGGAAGCAAAACATGACTCTGTGGATGAATCTGCTTGATAGACATCTTTTATACTGCTTCAAAAGAGTACTCTTTAAGGATGTTTCTAAAACTTATTGTAAGATAAACAGGATTCATTCCTCTCCAGCCAGAGGTAACAGAAGAGTGGATCCCAGAGTCTGTTTGCTCAGGCACATGCAAAAGTATTTTTTCCTCTCTTAGCTGCTTAAGTGGGAACTACAATCCCACAGTCTACTCTGTCATACTCCCAGCACCCACCTGCACGTACACAGCATGTCCCTCCCTGCACCGGTGCTAACTCGTGGTATGTGTGCAGTGGCTTTCTCTGGCCCATCTCAATGCCTGGACAGGGAGAGGGCACCTGCTGCTGCTGCAAAACACCCAGGAATGGTTGGTACAACACACTTTAGCTCACATCAAACTAAAGACAGTCCTCTTTAGGATGTTCTTTGAACATTCATTTAAAAAAATAAATTTAGGAGCCCTGATTCAAGCATTTTGAAGATGTGAACAGACTCATTTATGGGTCTTAGCACATTGAGAGACGCCTCTATATAGGATAAACCCCAAAATCTCTGTGTTCAGTTGCAGTAATGCTTGCACTTAATGGATGTTATCTAGACTGTGACTTTCAGATGATCATCGTTTTGAATTGCATCAGGTAGGTATCCTAACATCTGAAAAAACACCAACCCAAACACCCAGCTTACTGTATGCATGTAGGATATGCATCCCTTAGGGTAGTTCTTTTCATTCCATTATGCTTATCTTTTTTTCTGGCCAAAGTTGTCTTTCAATATGTTTCTATTATAACATACACTGGCATACTATTTAAAATCATAAGTAAAATAACTCTATTTCATTTTAAAAGTCAGAATTACCTACACTTTCCAAAATTTTCCACAGGCTCTTCAACACTGATTAAACCACACTCTGCTGAGAAATGCTTGTGATGTAGAATACAATGTAATTTCTTTTTTAGATAGTGTTACCTTGAATTAAAACATGAAGCAAAAAACAGTAGCAGTAACACAAGCAAAGAACAGAACACATACTGTCACTCTTAAGTAATTAAAGACTGCTTTGGAGCACAACCAACAACATAAATACATTTTAGAAAAATCAGTATTATTGCTTTCTATACAGAAACAGAAATATTTGTCAATATTGCAGATTATATCCACAGTGACTCGATTTCAACTGAATCTTGTTGTTTCTCCTCTATTTAATAAAACTGTTCAAGGATTTGGAAATCAATTGTTATAAATCACCAGAAATACTTACATGACAGTGTACAAAAAGCAGCATTTCTTACCAAAAACCCATGTTAGTGATTTGACCCAAGAAGTCCTCAACTAGCAAAAGTACCAGCATGACTAGCATCAGTATTTCCTACTGCAGTCCTTACATGGTAAGGAAAGCCAGCCAGAAGATGGCACATTATTGCAATGCCTAGAAAGTAAGCACACCTGTGGCTGCACTTTGCCAGATGGCACCAGTTAGGGAAACCTCCCAGTTACTGTATCTCACAGATATTAAAAGACTGGAGAAGAGATGCCTAGATGTGCTGTTTACCTTTCTGTAAAGCATGGAGATGAATGATTCAATAAAAGGTTTTGGTCATTTGGCTTTATTTCAGTATATACCAGGGCTATACAACTTTTCACTACTGCTAAGAATTTCCAGCACAGTGGTTTCCTTCCTTCATATGGAATCACATCAATTTGATCTGTGTTTCCTTTCCAGGTTTTGTGTTCTCCTGACTTTCACATTTATTAGAACCAAAATCCTTTTTTTGTAGCAATTATTTCCACAGGTACCAAAGCGCTTACAGGAATGGTCACAAGAGTCAAACCACTTACTGTGATGAAATGTTGTTCTGGCTGTTTCCACTTTGGTCAAAGATTTTTTTGTTTAAATCCACACTGTGAGGAATCGCCACATTTTATGAGTACTTCTGAGATTTCTAATAAATCCTAAATGCTTCTTCTGGATTATTAACAGAAGTAAACTTTTTAAAAAAAAAAATTAAGACTTACTGTACTAAAACCTATAGTGCTGGCCATAAAAATCATCACTGCTGGAAAGGCAACTCAAAATTCATTAAAATAGCAAACCCTTTGTTACTTGACCGCGTGAAGTAGAGCAACTCCTTGCAGTCTACATCTTAGGACATTCAAAGCTTTTAATTTTGTGTAGCCATTTCTATGCTGTCACTACTTAACTCATTTTGTGGCATGCTGATACACTGTGTGTGCAATGCCAGATATTTCACTGTGCTCAGGGAAGCTTCTGGGGTTTATGCTTTATTTGGTGAAAATACCTAGCACAGGAATACAGACATTTTCTCCTATCACAATAAAATCCAAACGTTTAAGTGCAAATAGTTGTTCTTAACAGGGCAAAATGTTCAGAGTTCAAACTTCCCCATTATCATGTGTTCAACCTGTAGTTCACTTATCCAGCAGGCACAGAAGCACCTACGACTTTCGTACCACTGTTTGTGTCGCTGCAGCACAAGTTACAAGCACACAACAGGGGATCACAAATATAAACTGTACCTCTAAATAAATGTGTTTTATAGGTGAAAGAGAATATAAAAGAGCAACACTATATTTATTTCCAGAGCTCTAACAGAAAGATCCTTTTTAATACCATATTAAGCCTCTGCAAAGCTGCCAGAAATAAAACACACTATGTGTTCAGATCTACAGCTTTTATTCTGTTTGAGTTTATTCTTAGAGGTGAATGGATTCAATATACTTTCAACTCAACCACACATTTGAAACTCTTGCCAGTTTATACTTGTCTACAGAGCTCCCAATGTGATGGCAGCTAGCTTAGAACCCAGCCTTCCCCGCTGCTGCAAGCATGAAGGTAATAACAGAAATTATCTCTCCTGTAGAGTGAGTAGAAAACAAAAAAAAAATCATGATCCATGAGAGCCCAAGACTTCAGTAATACAATTAGAAAATAATAACAAAGAATATCACAAAACAAGTGGATTTTGCGCTTTCCATAGTTCCACAGACTCCAAAAAATATATATATTCCATACATTTTGACTTCTCTTCCATGTTCCACCTGATGTACTCTATGGGAAATCTAGGCCAAGTCCTGCCTAGCCATCAACACAATAGCAAAGATCTTGCCAGGAAAAATAGGACTCTGAAAGGATGGCTACTATCAAATAACACCTGTGTCAACCTTTTGTCCACTTACCTTTGACATAACCAGACATAACAGTGCAGGTCAAACATTACAGGGATAAACTAGCCCATTAGCATTGCTATCAACTGTCTCCAGCTATACTACCATGCTGTGCTCCAAAGAGGTATAGTTTCTACATCTATACTCCTTATACCCAAGAATAGGCCCAAGCCTATTAATTAAAGAATCTTTCTTGGGTCAGATCCTACAGAAAAAACAATTTGGCTTCTGGTCCAGTGCACAATCTTGCTCCAGTGTTTACTCTCTCAAGTAGAAGGAGCAGCCTTACTCTCTCAAGTAGAAGTGCTAGCAGAAGACAATAAATGGCCAGTGTCCATTTGGCAAGAAAGAGTTTGAATACTCCGTTTTGGTACTTGAAAGAAAGACAGGACAAGCAGAATTGTGGAGGGGAGGATAGTAGAACAGCCTGGCAAGAACACACATGCCTATAAAAGTGTGAAGCAATCAGGCATTGCTGTATTTTTAGATACTTTCTTTTTCGAGCCAAAGATTCCAAATAAATCACAATGGCAAACTGAGTGGCTAAAATGGGACAGATTACAGATGAAAGCCACACAGATCAAATGCTCAGCTCCAACCCAAAGCATGAGTCCTAAGTGCCTATCTGATATATTGTAAAAGCTTTCAATGACACATGCCAGCTAATTCTTTTACAGGTACACTAACTGCCAGATATCCTATCTGCTTCTATCTACTTCAGAACATCTAAAAACACCCAGAAAGAGTCAGTTCCCAAAATTTGTCTGGATGTTCAGCATGAGAAGTAGCCTTGAATCACAGAATAGTGAAAATAGATGCATTTTGTGCAAAGCAGAATTGATACTGATATAAAATTGGTAATGATGGAAAGCCAAGGTGTTTTCAACATTTATATCAAATATGAGTTGCTATACTTGAATTCTGTGTGTACTTGTTTCACAGACTCACTGAATACAGAAGTTGGAGACGGAAGCAGGAACCAAATTTTACACAGAGGCTTGAAAGTCAGTTTTCTCAAGGTGTCAGTTATCTCCTCCATCATGCAAGAGCAGGATGCACATTCTATATCTAGAATAGTTGCACTTATTAGCATGTGCGTTGTAAACATACCTTCTTTATCACGTCACAAGATCATTTAACACAGAATCATAGAAACATGAAATGGTTTGGGCTGAAAGGGACCTGTAAAGGTCACCTAGTCCAACTGCCTCTGCAGTACGCAGGGGCATCCTCAACTAGATCAGGTTGCCCAATGCCCTGTCAAGCCTGACATAGTCCTTCCCTTCTATAATCACAGCTTTCACAGAGATGTGCCATTTGGAAGCAGAATTTCTAGATGACTCTGACTTCTCAACAAGAAAATATCTGTGCTACATAAGGCTCAGGGCAGAGATGAATGGATCCACTGAGATACAGGTGTGCAAGATAAAATGGCTAGAATGTTTCTAGTCTCTAAGAAGGCATGAAGAATGTTTAGGGACAACAGATCAATAATAGGGGAAAAAAAATGACACTGACTCCTGACTAACAGCACATCCTAAGAATGGGCCTTCTAGACAAACCAAAGCTTTTACACTGATAGAAATATTAGTGGAAATCACTTGGAGAATCACTGCCTGATGTCAGATGAATCCCATTAAATTAATTGGTCCAATACATACCACCAATACTTAATAGGATTCCAGTATCCATCAACAGACACACTTTTGTTTAATATCAGTTCTGTCTCAAGGTGTGTAAAAAGCTGCTTCATTTTCTTTCTCCCACCTCTTATTTTTCCCTGCAGTTGTTTTCCAGTATGTTTTTTTTTCCCCACTTAATATTTTTTTCTAGCATCCCTTTTCTTAAATTCCTATTTTCAGTTTTTCTCACACGCAGTTTCTTGTCCTTCTAGCACTGCTTCCTTTGTCTTCGAAGAATGCCTGAAGCAACAACAGGAAGCTGTTCATTAAAAGCAAAAGTGTTCACACACACGCACAAGGATCTCTCAAAGGTATGGCAGAGAATACCAAACTCGAAAGAAGCTTGAAGGTGGATAAACACTTCTTAATAGTACTATTTGGCCCATCTTCTACACCTGGTTTAGAAGTCACAGCCTATTTCCTGACATTCAGAATTTGTGACTGCCCTGTCTAGTCAGAGAAAATCTTCCAAACTTGTCATAAATGACTCCATGGCTTTTGTAAATATTTCTGTTGTTTGAACAAGGAAGGGATATACTGGACAGCACAAGTTCTATCCAGAATCTGCGATACCCTAAAGCAAAGCAGACAGTTTCTGTGCTAGCATATTGTTTGTGTTAGCACTCCCTCCGGCTTGTTTGCCATAAATATTGAACCCACAGGACACCTTGTGGTTAAATTTATTCTCACCCACACAAACTTTTTGTCTGATAACCTCCCTCTGCCCTTTTCATTTTGCCAAGACCCTTCATGTCTTTGCCCAGTAGCAAACGAGTTTGAGCTACAACCAGCAACTGTTTGATGGGGCAGAAGGATGAAACAGCTTATCCTTACAACGTCTCAGTATTCAAGAGAAGAATAATTGTGATACATGAACAACTCTCAGTGGTACTCGATGTTAACTTGAATGTAAAAGATCCCTCTGCAAGTTGTAATATGGTAAATGTAAGGGGACAGGGGAATCATTATTTCTTAAAAGGTACAAAGTGTTTTCTTTGTCACTAATAATTGTTATCATTTAAGCTGCTTGTGTATTCTTAAGCTTTGTTTCCAATGCATATTTCCAGTATTCATTGGGAAAATGAAAAGGAGAAACAGTCGCACTTCTGTTGCTTCATTTTCTGACTCTTCTGCACTATTACCAAATCACTGTAATGACTCCAATGCAGGCAGTATCATTTAAAAAAATAACTTTTCCAGCATTGTTTCTATTTGAAGAGAAATAATGAGAAAAAAATCCACCAAATGCTTCCTCATTAAGTAACCAATCGAGAGGCATTCTCAGAAATGCTCATGGCACTGAAAAGAAATAGAAATTTTACAAGCCTGAAGGGAGAGAGCTAGCAAAAGGTGGAAAGGGAAGTTTCAATGAAAAAGAGCCAAAACTTAGGAAGGTGAACATACATGTTCTCTCACACATAAGGAGGAAGCCCAGAGCAAGTGAATCTAGGCACTTGTTAGCTTCACATCACATTAAGCTAGTGACGAGACACAAGTTGATCAACGATCTAACATGTCACTCCCCAAAAGAAATAAGGCATTTTCTTTAGCTCTCTCATTTTTATCTTCCCATGTTCTATTTCTAGCAGAAGAATTTAGTTTTGAGGAATGTTTTACCCTACAGTAACTTGTTTCCGTTAGATTTTGCTTTTTATTCTAAAACAGTACCAAGCGTTTCTCATTACCTCCCACCATTCCAAGCCTAAAATTAATTACAGGTGTTGCTGATGTCTAAAACCCACAAGGCATTCACATCAAGAGAACCAAAATGGAGGAACACATCTAATACACGGCTCAACTGAAAACACTGTCTGTTTTGTTGTATGTTTTTTATGGCATAGATTGTGTTTCCCCAATTTTTGTATGGACACTTTCCTGTTACTGCTAACTATACCTGTAAGATACAACACTGAGATGAAAACTCTATGCTTCAACACCTACAGTAATAATCCAGAAACAAAATTATTCCTCAATAGCAGCTGTGCAAATCCATTATGTCTCAATTATCACCTTGGTTTTGTTTAACCTGGAGAGTCCTGCATGGTGGTTGCACAGGTGTAGCTAAGAGCCTACCCAGTGTTTGATGATGTATGTGTTGTGAAAAAACAATCTGAGTTTCAAGTCACAAACAGATTAAAGCTGTAAGACTGACAGTGATATGTGAAGGAAAAAGGCTTAATTACATCATGGAGTGGGGAATGACTTGGAAAAGCAGGGAGAAGTATCACAACATCTCTTCAGTGCCCAAGTCTCTTGTTGGATAACTATGACTAAGTATGCTATTTTTCCTTTAAGCTTTAAAGCAATGCAAAGATGGTTTAACATTTGAGATGATAGCCTAAAACTAATTGCATAGCCAATTTCAAAAATTCGCTGTCCCCTAATCAAAGGGCTACAAGCCCTAACACATGAGTAAAGCTAGGACGTTGAGGAAAAAAGAAAAACCAAGAACAATCCAGCAGAGGACATGTGGCTGTGAGCCTCTTCTAGCAAGCAAAACACTACTCTGAAGCAGCAAGAATCAAGCACAGTGGGAACTTCACTGCATCTTTAAAGCAACTTGATGGTAAGGCTGCTATTCCACACTGGTATCACAGAGCTTGTAAGAAATCTAGCAACGCAGCAGGAAACATGAAATAGTTTTCTTAGAAAACAAGTTTTCACTGACTCATTTGCAAAAGTTTTTCCATTAACTGCTCAACTATCCTCTGTTCAACCAACTACACTGAACTAGGCACCTTTCTCAGCAACATCATGTTACACACATCACACCCAAACAGCTTCAGTTTGAAATAACCCCTCCTGGGAGAAAACTCGAACGCTCCAGAGTCAATCACTGTGAGGGACAGCATGGCATGCTTCTTCCTCCTCCCCCAGGTGCAAGTTGTTTTGTAACCTTTCTCAGGTGCGCATGCAGCTGCACTGTGCAATAAAGGCACCACACAGCCTTCGGCTGACTAGAAGAAGCTAATTTCCTCCAAGTAGTTATTGCTTAGGCACCACGAAAGTACAAGGGGACCGAAGCAGAGAGGTGAGAGTGACCAGAATTAACTCCTATGAGTTGGTAACTAGAGGATGCAATGGTTCACCCGGGAGGTTCATACCCATCCCCAGTCATTTCAGCGAAGGCAAAAGTACCAGTCAGGTCACAGCAGGCATCTCACCGCGGGCTTCGCAAAGCCTAGCACGTTAACTAGCCCGAGAGCCCAGGTATTAAGCGTTTGCTCACTGTTCCCACAGACACGCACATGTGTGTTCAAGACACTTTTACCTCGCGCGGCTTCCCCCTGCCCGCCCCACAGCAAGTTGCGAGACTCGCTGCTTACAGCCAAGGGGCGAGCCCCCAAAAGAAGCAGGCAAGAAAACCTCGCGCCCCCGCGTCCTACCGCCTGTGGAGCTGGCCTCCTCCAGCTGCGCCGAGATGCTCTCCACCCTCCTCACAGTCATTCTGCCAGGCAGGAGCCACGACGAGCCGGGACGCGGCGAAGGAGTGTGGCAGCACCGCCGCGCCGGGGCCGCCGGAGTCGGAGCGGGGCTGCAGAGGAGCGGGGCCGGGCGCGGCGCGGTGGAGCGGAGAGCGGCCGAGCCCCGCCTCAGCGGCAGCGGCAGCACCTCCCCCGCCACCCGCGGCGGCGCAGGGCGGGCCGCGGGGCGCCCCCCGGCAGAGGCACCGTCTCAGCCCCTTCCCTGCCGGGAGAAGGGAGGGGTTCAGCCGCGGTTCCCTGCCTTGCCGGACAGGTCACCCAGCACCCGTGGGGCTGCGGGCGTCGCCCCTTGGGCTGCCTGCCTGTCCGTCTCCTCGGGGCCGAGGCAGCAGCCGCGTCCCGGGCTGACGTGTGAGAGGAGAGAGCTGTGAGGGAGCCCTGTGAGGGAGCCCCGGGCGGGAGCCCGGCCGCGCGAGGCCGCGCGCGGCAGTGGCCGGGCGGCTGCACACAGGTGGTTCCGCAGCACCTGTTGGCCAGCGCCTGCCCGGACACCGGCCCGGCCCTGCGGGCGGGAAATCCCAGCGCAGCTGAGCCGAGCCGCGCCTGGATCGGGGGAGATGGGGCGGCCCGGAGCCCGGGGGTGCTGCCGAGAGCTGCTCACCTCACTGCCAGCGCGGGCAGCAGTTCCGATCTGACAGAACAAGCCCATCGCGTATCAAACCTGATCGTTTGTTTGTTTTTTTTTAACAAAACACAGTATTTCACCAAGTTATGGAAAATTTGATACCACAGGATTCTCTGTAGGACTTGAAAACCCGGAAAGCCACATGTGGCGCACAGAACTAATACCAGACAAATTATGTAGTCGGGCACTTTGGACAGCCAATGGAACCAGCGAGGTTCTGCACTGTGGTAGCAGGGCTGACTTGGCCGTGGTGCTGGAAGCAAAAGGGAAAGGGCATTTTAAGACACCTTCATAATTTATGAAGGCCTACAGTGACATAACATTAGAAAAAGCCTCCATTATGGCAGCTTTCCCAGTTCGGTTTTATACAGATAACTTTTTTGTTTTCTTTACTATTTCTTTTATTACTACTCAAGTAATGACTTGTTTCAGGAGTCTGTTTTATTCTTCTCCTCGTGTACGTTCCCAAAAATAATTGTGGTTATTTTTCAAGGCACACAAAGTTATAGGCTTAGCTACCTAAAACCTAAATATTGTTTCTGATGTCTCACTACTTCATATTATTTTTTGAATGAAGTATTGTAAAGGATGTTATGAGCTGAAAGACAAAGAAGCAATTCCTATAGCACACTGCCAAGTAATGCTTTAGCAAAAGCCTTAAGTCTTCCATTCCATGGGACAAACTTATGTCTGTTTGCATTCAGAGTGATAGAATGACTGGGGGCTTGAGCTGGAAAGGATACTAGAGTCTAGTATTGCACTGGCCAAGGCTACTCAGTGTTGAGTAGCTTCTGCCAAGTGTTCTTGTGTTAGAAATACATTCACTATAGAGAAGCAGGAGTCAGAGTACTGTATTTGCTCTTTGCCCTCAGAAGATTTCCCCTCCCTAAAGTGAATCCTCACATAGCCAGGATATGGCTCTTCCTTCATCAGAGAAATTTGAGGTAGTCAGAAGAGCAGTTGGGATTTTGTTTAATTATCAGGATGTGAGCTTACTTACCTACCCCCAAGCTTACAGAAAATGGTAATTGATCACAATTTTGCAGGAGTCCTTGCTGTCACATATACATGCTTTCCAGAGTGAGGCAATTCTGATTTATGGCTGCTTCCCTTTGCTCACTTTGCTCTACCCCAACAATGTATCAGAACTCCATTGAGTTATGAAAACATTCTAAATATAGGTGAGCAGCTGGTCATAGCAGGTGAACATTGGAAGGAATGGTAGTAATACATCAAAAATACCATTGCAGTTGCCAGTTAAGCTAGGCATTCGTCTTGTGTCTTAGAAAGAATTACAGGTGTGCAGCCCAGCACAGATCATAAGCTCCAGAAGTGCGTGCCTACCAAGTTTGTACAGATAAGGTAGTGCGTGTCACCTCTATGAACAATTGTGTCTGAGGCAAAGAAAAAAGAAGTGACCTGAATAAACCAAACTGTGTCCACAAAAATGCCTGTTTGCCTCAAGCTGTCTTATTTTTCTGGTTTTTCTCTTTATCTCCATACACCTGCTCTTCATCTCCTGTTGCTGGGTCTTGCTTCAAGTAATTTGATCAATTCTCTCTGCATACTCTTTCTTTTTTGTTATTTTGGAGTTCAAATGCTTGTCTTGGAAGGAGACATAGTGGTTCACAAACCTCCCTTTGAGCTTTTACATTTCCTGGCTGTTTAGACCTCTTGGTTTTCTCATACCATGTAGATGCCCACATTGCTTTTTCAGCCCCACTGCCAGTGAGATATAAATGTTAACATATCAATTACCGGTGTGCTAGTTTGAAGCTAGCTAGAATGTTTTGGTGAGAAGACCTGGATTACACCCTGTGAAGCGAAAACGATGGTGATGTCTACTTCCCTCACAGGCTTCCTGAGATGTGTAAGAACAAGAATCAAAACACAGATAAGGCACTACTTCTCCTGCTGGGGAGCTCCAAGCTGCATCTATCTCTCTAACCTCACCCTCCATTTTCTCTGATTAATCCACTTTGCTTCCTAACCCCCTGGCTGAACCTCTATTCTTCCTTGGGCCTGGGGATAGGTTGGAGTGGGGGGAGAGAAGGTGGAAGAGTGGTGGGAAGCCCCTCCTGGGGACTCAGGTTTCTTGGAGGGATGTCATGTTTCTGTGTTACCTTTTACCGTGTATATTTCTGTATATATTGTAAATATCTGCTTGTATATTCTGCTAAGCTGTAACTATAAGATTCATTCAGTTTCCAGAGCTGCCTGAGTCTAGTTTGGGTAATTTCCAAAGTGGGGGGGGGGGTGGGGTGGGGAACACCCAAACCATCACATCCAGCTACTCACAAACTAGGGGAGCAATATATAAAATGAAAGCCCTTTTCAAAATTGCAGAGACATTCTCAGTTAATACAGATGTATATCATTTTCTGACTTCATAAGAACAACAGCAGTGATAAAAATGTGCAAATTTTCAGCCATTGAGAATCTGGATCGATTTTATCTAACTCCAACTTACGACAATTACTCCCAGTAGTTGACAGACATAAAGACTAAATCTGTGTCATTCTTGATGCTCTATGTATAGCAAAAGATATATCAGAATGTGGGGGTTTTCCAAATTTGGTTTAAAGGGCAAATGCTTTATTGTTTACCAAACCTGATTCGCTTTCCTCCAATTAGCATGTCAAGTCCATGTATCTGCTCTGTATAATAGTCACTAAAAATTGACTTCAACTGTGATTTCATCCCTTCTACATAATTACATTTCAATGTATAATTATATTTCTATGAATATAGAGTTTCATTCTAGTCTATGCTTTTTGAAATATAAAACTCTTTCCTTTCTTCCTAATTTATTTCAAATACATGTTTTAGAGCTCAATGCTAGTAATGCCTTGAGTGTGTATTTAAAAGGTACATGCATGGCTTCCAGTCACCTGAGATAAAAATTTAATTACTTCTTCCTGAAATAGTTGATGGACTTTCCATCTGATTTCTTTAATTAGCTGCCACATCAGTCTGTTAACCTTGAATGTAAACTAATTGTTAAAATTTAACACAATTATGACTCAGTGTAGCCAAATCAAGCTCAGATTTCCACAGTTGTTAAACACATAATATATAAAATTGTTATATCAAAAAGCTAGACTAATGATCAAGGGGGAATTTGTATCCAAAGGAGGAAAACAAATCATCTTTAGTGATCTAAAAGCACTCATCATGATTTCTGGTGGTTGCTCCTTCATATCGGGGAGGACCTGGGTTTTTTTCCTTACCTAGTTGTGTGGATGAGAACAGGCTCAGACTCAGTGCAGTGCATAGCAACACTTGAAGATTCAGTCCTTTCAGTCTCTTCTGCTCCCCCACTGGTCTTGGGACATCTGCAAAGGGCTAACACAGTAGTTCACCTACCCAATTGTATTTGTACTAAGAAACTGAATAATTTATAATTAAGCAGTTGAAAAGAACAAATAAAAGCTGAAAAGATTCTGCATGTCCATGTTACTTTCTAGGCCTCCAGAGAAGCCATTTATTTTTGCACTGTTTCCTCTGCTGAAGAATAGCCCTCCAGGTGGGAACTTTCTTGATTCCCAGAAGAATTTGCCATTAGGCTGATACTGCATGTCACTTGTAATATTTTTCACAAGGAAAAAACCCAGCTAAATCATTCTGTCACTCCTAGGACAGATATTCGCTCTCCTCTAAAAAGATGACAAAATTCCATTTTGCTATTATTTAGGCATGAGAAAGAAACTGTTCTTCATGCTACAGTGCATTTCTAAGAGTATTTTTGTTCTCAGAAATGCATGTTATTTATTTTTAAGAATGCATAAGAATGTATCCTACAAAAAAATCCCCAAAACATTTTATGTGCACTTTAAATCACAAAACATTAACTGTAATTTGGTCCTACTCAAATATTTAGCATCTGTGGTAAAAATACTTGATCTAAACAAGAAGTTGTCCTATGCCAGACAGTTAGCTCCAGACAGCCCTGCAACAGAGCCACCACTGGGCACAGCTGAGCCCATCAGCCGATTTAGTGGCAGCTCAGACAAAACGTATTTAAGGAAAGGCACAAAATGCTAAGGAGAGGAGAATGGAAGAGAGAATGCTATGGTCTGAGGAAGGGAAGGTGCTCCACAGCAGGGCATGCGCACTCTCAAAGGGGCTGAGGCCCATGGAGAACACATGCTGCAGGACATACGTCATGAAAGGACTCTGGCCCATGGATAAGCCTGTGCCAGAACAGAGGAAACAAATAAGAATGAAGGAGCAGCTCTAAAAAAAAGTGAGAAACAAGGTGTGGTAGAGAGTAATTATTATGAACTGACCCCAACCATCTTGCAGTGCCTATCGCCTCACTGAGCATAACCTGCAGTGTGAACAAGGAGGGGAAAGAAGTGTCTGGAGAAAATCTGAGCCTGGGAAAAGGGAAGAAAATGTGCTTTCCATAAGTGCTTAAATGTTTGTCTTCTTTATTTCCCAGTACCCAAGTCAGTAATTAAATATTTATGTTGATTGTCTGTAAATTAAATGAAACTTTCCAAGTCTGTTTTACCCATGACAGTAACTGCTGAGTGATTTGGCTGTTTTTATTTTGACCTCCCAGTTTTCACCTTCTTGTTATTCCAACTTTCTCCCATGCCACACTGGGAGCAGAAGTAAGCAAGCAAGTGGTTAGGTGCTTGTCTGCCAGCTGGTGCTGATCACAGGGTGGATATGAAAGAATTCAAAGTACCAAATAGGAAAATTATCACAGATTGCTAATAAACTACATGTACCTGAAATAATGGAGCTTCAATACTCAAGATTCATTGTTAGCACACAAAGTTTTAGAGAGTTTTAGTGCTTGCAGAAAGAGTAATCTTGAGTATTCTGATTTATTTGCCTATTAAACCTTAACCAGGATGCTCCTTCAAATGAACACTGCAAACAGTGTATCCTTATCATTGCACAGCAATAAATAGCAAGAAACAATGAAAGACAGGCCCCGGAACTTGGCAAAAATTGGCTGTTAGTATTGTTATACCTTGTTACTAAAAAAGTAAGAGAGAAGTGAGAGGCTAATTTCCCTGCAACTCAATTTGGTTTTTTAAATTAACATCTTGTAATAAGTACTCTACGGAGGAGAATTTGACTTACCATAAATGAGTAAGCAAGTCAGAATTTATATGTAGTGGCTAAAAAGAGAAAACATTTATTTAACAGCCTTCTGGTTTAAATGTTGTCTTCAGATTTAAATCAACCAAGATACAGATCAGCTTTTTATTTGTGCTTTTAAAACTCAGGGAAGCAGGAGCCCATCCTTCACTCAGCATTAATGGGAAATACTGCTCAGTTCCTTCAGACCTAAAATCAAGCCCTTTTTTTTTCTGCTGTTATATCCATGTTTGTTGGTCTCACTTCAATGTGCTGCAGATGACTGGGGAGCTTGATTGTTAAATGGCAGTGTGTAGACATTTGAGTTCTGGTTTGTGAAAATCTTGTGGGTTTATATCTCATTTCATGATTTATAATGCCCACATTGTAGATGTTTCAGAAGAAAGTCATTAAAAACTAAAGTGAAGTTATATTTTAAAAAACCACATGTAATATTCAAGACGACTTTGATGTGCTGCTTAGAGACTTCCTTGGCATAATCTGTATCACTTAATCTAAATTGCTGTTGAATTGTTTGTTGTCACTATTAGGCTGTCACTGAAGTAATTTCATTATCAAACCTGAGTCAATATATGCTTTCATATTTACAAAAACCTCGTGTAAAATAACAGCACTGTAGTTTTTAAGCACCTCATTCTTACCATGGCAATCACAAAACATTTTACAAATAAAAGCATGCTGAGAGCAAATTCATCTGCTGATGAAATGTAGCCCATTTCAGAGGATACACAGCTGAAAAGCAGTGCATTAGACAGGTGTAGCTTGAAGAAAAATAGCAGCTAATTATTCCAACCTATGTTCTTGGAGAAAAATCCATAGTTTTTTCTATAATAGATCCTAAGCTTTAAGATCCTGTGTGATATTCCTGCTTGTAGTGATATGGACTATGCTGAGAGGAGGCAGGGAAAGAAGATAAACCTAAATAAAAACCAGCAACAAAACTCCCTGAGCTGACCCTGGTGTAGGACAGTACCCAGACTGAGCCACTTTATGGCAGCATGATTTCTCAACACTTTTTTTGGCAGTTTTACGTTCAGCTTCCCATTGCTTTTTGTCCACCATTCTCATCAGATAATTCTGCACTCTGCTTCAGTAAACCATTCTCCCATTCTGTTTCTCCATCTCCCTTCCATTTCCTTTTCCCTTTCCTATTTACCTCACACATAATTTCTCATGAAAAACTGAATACCAGCAGAAAAGAGAGTGGCTTTTATGTTCAGCTAGTGGAGATCAGAGAGCAACAGTGCTCTGTACAGACAACGATGGGATGTAACTGAATGCAGTGCTTCATATTTTCCTTTTTAAAATCCACATCCACAGAGTTTGCAGATGATTGAGTTTTGAGAACAAAAAGTCTAGGGAGTCCTAACTAACTCAAAAGCTAGTTCATAGAATATCAAACAATCATTAATAACAAATAATACAAAGTTAAATTTCAGAATGTTTTAAAGCATTTTGGTTCTTGCAATATTTCCTCCAGGGAATAAGATTCCTAGATTTATGGCACTAGTGATTCATTTATGGAGCTATGGACAGACAGTAATCTCATCTTCTGTTAGTACATCTGAATACAGAGATACAAGGCCAAATTCTCTTTTTGATGGCAACAAAACTCCTTTTTGAATGAACCAAATCTGTATGAGGACACTAAAAGGGCTTGTTCATCCTCATATAAAAAAGTCCCAGAGGGGAAATGGTTGCTGTATAAATACATCAGACGGTTAAAAAATAGCAAGAGAAAGAAACCACTATTTCAGATAAAGGTAAATTCTGGCACCAGAACAAATAGTAGAATCTATAATCTATAAATTTAGGTTGTATTTTAAACACAAGTTGCTAAGCAATAAAGAATGCAAGTACTTGAATGCCCTTCGAAAATGAATCAGAGGAAAGGCAAAATAAATGTTTTAAGGCAGAGCTTGATCACTCTCTGGATTATCTAATGAGATGTCTATCATAACAGAGAGCTCTATGATCATAAATCATATATGAATAATACAGCATAGGTCACTGAAAAGGGGGTACAATGCTTACTGCAGAGATTGTATACAGTATTTGAGATAATAACAAGAGCCTCTACGATGAACATTAATCCCTATACATAATATCCTAAAAACTTACAGGACATGATGACAGCCTTTCACATTTAAATGGTTGGTCCACGGAGGACAGGAATCAGTTCTTCTCCAAGGCCAATGACAGTGTCACAGAAGAAAGGGACCTAGCTTGCAGCACATAAGTGGTTAAAATTTGCAGGGTAATTAAATATTAGGACAGTTTTATAAAGAGGTTGGGTGAGTTCT
This sequence comes from Pogoniulus pusillus, assembly GCF_015220805.1. Lineage (NCBI taxonomy): Eukaryota > Metazoa > Chordata > Aves > Piciformes > Lybiidae > Pogoniulus > Pogoniulus pusillus. Next base: position 19,441,807 of record NC_087274.1, on the reverse strand, counting down.
CTACTGTTAAAGAGTTTGTTTCAGCTGCTACATAGATGACCTGCTGAGAACAACCTAGCCCTTTTGATCCTGTCACAGCACAGCATTACTATAAATCTTGAGGTATCTTCTGTCCATATACGTCCTTATACATTGTATGATTAAAGGAATAGCACCAGTTAAAGTGAGAAAGGAATCTGGCAAGTAATGGCCCTACTTCTTCAGCTCTCCGTGCCCAAACAGTTCAGGTTTCAGTCTGTGAAACAGAGGTGTATTCCCTGATTATTTTTTTTAATGCTTTGTTTCTTAATTTGCATTCCTGAGAATTCTGCTGTCACAGAAGTCCATGAAGCTCTTGAAGACCAGCTCTCTTTCTTCAAATCTGTTTCAAAATTTATGCATCAACTGATTTTAATTATTACTCCAAGTTTTCCACATACAGTCTTGACACATCTAAGTGACCCAAGTCGTACCATCTCTCAGGCCAGAATGTTACTCTGCCCATCTGTAAGAATACAAGCTCCACTTCAAACATCTCTACTGAGTTGGGTACAGTGCCATCGGCTGACTACAAGTTGATTCACACTTCACAATCAATGAAGGTTCTACATCAAAAACAGAAATAATCTTAGCTGCTGAGCATCAGACAAAAGGTGCACTTGCAGCTTAGTGTTCAAGAATCTGTTCAGGTCAGCCTTACAACCCATGACAGAAGTAAGCTAAGGGCAAATGTACATCCTGGGTGAAAGATGTAGGAATATATCTACCTTGCTGTCCAGCAGTTAGCTGACCCCATGTCATCTTGATTTTCAGCCAAATTGCATTTATTTGTGGCACAGCTTCTGCAGAACAAGAACAGTGTAATCTTTCATCAGGAGTTGGAAATAGATATAATGCTGTGTGTCATCTGCATGCTGAAGCAGAACCTGCTTGCTTATTTTTTTCAGCAGCCTCCCATATGTGCATATAACTTGATTAATTAATGACTGAAGTAGAGTATAAAGTAGTGTCACTGAGAATATTTTCATTTATGATTAAATCTGCAAGGCAAGCTTTGGTTTCTTAACTGCTCTCCTACCCGCTTGATTTGATCCATTAGACTAGGCTAATAGCCAGAATTCTCTCTCCTAATTACTTTGTTTCTTTGCTGTAGAATTCTGACTACTGTAGGTCAAATCAATCCAATGGTAATAGATAGTTATTTTTGTTTCAATAATAAAATTGTTTAAAGCACAGTAAAATCAGTGTAAATTATTGTATTTATGAAGCTGTACTTCTTATTTTTCCAGTTTTAAACATTTTATTCTGTCATTATATATATAACTTACAGGCTACCATCAGTTTGCTTACCCCATTGCATCAAATTCTTAGCCCAGTAACCCTTTCTGGCTTTCAAAGATTGTATGTGTGTTTTATTTTTACATCTTTCAGAAGTGTATTGGAATCTTAAGACTGAAAAGATAAATTCTTAAATACACCCTTCTTGCCCCACTGCTCTCATTTATAAACTAATGCTGAATGTCAAGTAACTAGTAATATGGATTAAGAGCTTAGCACTAAGTGTTGCCATTATGACCACCCAAATGCATGAGGTTAATTCCTTCTTCCCATCAGCAATGCACAGCATTGTCTGATATACTGCAAGCCTGAAATTAATTTTTGTTTCCACTTTCACATCTTTAACGTACACAGAAATTGTATTTGCACATTTTTGTGCTCTTCTCAACAACTTTTAAGGGATAGAAACCTTCATTTTAAATATATTAAAGAAAAATCTGAATCTCAAATCTGTTCCTGTGAAAAGAAAGAGTATCATAACCTGTATGATATTAGTTATGATGCTACTAAATCTGGCACTGCTTGCTGTTTCTGAAATTTGAGAGGTGCAGTTTTTTAGTACCCATGAATGTTTATGTTACTAAAAGTGATGAAAAAGAAAAGCAGTTACCAGGTCACAGGCTAAATTAATATGCAAGGACATCCTAGTTATTCTTCACACAATGTTGAGTTCACTGAATTGCATAAGGTACAGACATAGGTGATGATGAAGAAAATTGATTTATTGCCAAGAGTTAGCTTGGAAGTTTCCATAAAGGTAGACATCTCTCATTGCTTCTCATTTGGAGATATCAATAGAAAGAAGCTTCATAGGCACCATTCTCTGTCATTCAGATGATTTAGATCAGCTCCTCCAATTCTAGATTCACTGCTCATAGATTGCCAGTTTTAACTCTTAGGCCTCTTTGCTCCTGTAAATACAAGGGCTTGATTATCTAAGATTTCTTTCACTTCATACAAGGTCTGTCTTTACAACAGTCAAGCAGAATAAGTGCATCTTCATTTTTCTACATGGGAATATTGGAGCTGGGGAGGGAAGATTGCGCAACAATGGGCTTGCTTTTATGGATTTTATTTGCTCATTTGCTTACTACTTCTATTTTCCTCCTCTTTCTGCAATACAATCCCTATTTAATTATTTTAGAGGTAGAGTTGTACAGTAAATGATTCATTCAACCATTTGAGTGATTGGGCTAGTTCCAGCAAGAAAAGGCACGTATATAAATTCAAGAAATGCAAAGGATCTATGACTGTAATTCCCACATGTAACACAGATCCTGGCAGGAGCAAAGGGCAGGAAACCAAGAAATCACAGGTTAGCTTGGGAAACCAGAACTCAGAAGAGACCACAGCACTTTTCCCAATTCCTGAAAGCATTTTGTCCTTCAAAAGGTACAATAGGTAATATGAACAGTAAAACTGAACAACAATCATTCAAAAAGAATTAATGAGCAGGTAGCACTACTACTTTCAGCTTCAGTCTGGCCTTATGGTATGTCAGCAATAGAGGTGGGTCGCAAAGACAATTCAGTTCTGTTATACTCCCCTTCCACTAGAGTTAAAACACTTTAGAGACTATTTCAGGGCTTTCACATTCTTTATGTTCAGAGGAACATAACCCCTATGAAATCACCCAGATTAGACACAGCCAGCTGGAAGTTAAGGAATGAAGCTATATTTACATCTTAGCACCATTATACAATCAGATATTTACAATATACATAAATATTCACAGTTATATTCAACTTAAAAGTAATACAGAGACACAATACCCCTGCCAGAAATCAGATTGCCAGGAGGGTCCCAACCCAAACCTCCTTCTCCCTCAGCCTCTTTCCCTCCCTTCAGAAATATCCAGATCAATCCTCGTATATCTCACATGATAAATCTGGAGAGATCTGAGGTGAAATGTCAAAAAGACAACAAGGAGGCTAGAGGAAAAGAAGGGTTAGGTCGGATTAAAGAGTTAAGACAGAGGCAACCACACAGATGAAGACCACCAGAGAGAAGGAGCAGAACTGAGAGCTGAGAAGTGTGTGAGGAGTGTCTTCTCTATATTTTGACTAGTTGCATTTCTCAGCAGAAAAATGAGTGATATAGACTACTCGTGGTTTTTTTCCTTTCTTTCTTCCTTCTCACAGCTAAGGATTTAATTTCTCTTAGTAAAATATTCCAATTAGCCTCAAACCAGCACAGTCGAGAAAGAGTATGCATATCCTTTTCCCAGCTCATACCAAGTGGTCCTAAGTAGGACTTGATCCATACAGGTAGGGATCCTGTAGGCTGTAGTGACAATATTACCCAGTTTATTAGCATAAAAGTTAACATTATTAACTTCCATGTTATTCCTTTTTCATATAAGCCTGAAGGCACTTCATTAGTCACCACATTGCCTTGTCACATCAGGTACCTCAGTTCTGTCAGAAAAGTAACAACCAGTCTCTAGCAAAAGCAATTATTTCTCCATAAGGTAGACTTTGGGACTTGTTCTGAACACCACCTGACAAAACCTGTTTTAGGAATGACAATCACATAAAGAAAATAGCTGCCACTCACTCATTAGGGGTGACCTAACCTAAACTACCTACTGCATAGGATTTGCTTTTTTAGTGGCGAGGTTAGCACCAACTGTTGAAACAGAAATGAAATTACAGGTTTGTGTTCTTTAAAAGCTGTTAAATCATTTAGTCTTCTCAACCCTACTCTAACAGGAGAAACAGAAGGACACTTTATAGAAGGAATTGTTTTTAAAAAGGCATATGTACACATTTAATACTATTAAGGCACAAACTGTCAGGCAAAATGGAATAAAAATGGAGATAGGAAGTAGCTACCAAGGCCAGGGCAAGGGAGGTTAGGAAGTGGGGAAGAAATTGATTCCACAAAATCAAAGGTCTATGCAGCAAATATTGCCAGAAACAGTGCCAAAGTCTGGAAAAGCAGAGGTTAGATGAGGAGATCAGAACAAGTACAAGGCTACAGAATTGAACAAGTAGGACATAAATTTAGCTAAGAAACAAGTTTAATAAGCAAAAAAAGTAACCTGTGTAATAGCCTTGAAAATCTGGCAAGTTTATGGTAAAGTAGCAGTCAGACAGCATTTATCAAGCTTTCATTCTCTTGTGGCACTGTCTAACTGGCAAAGATAAAAAGGATTTTTGGCCACATTGGTCCTAATACATTGACAGAGAACATTAGCAGACTAGTAGAAGAAGAGACCACAAGGTCATGTTGGCTATATAGAACTACTCATTTTAAAATTAAGTCTACTTCAAAACATAACTTAAACTTTGCTGTGATGTCTACTCTGCCTCTGATACCCCAGCTGGCAGTATGGCTACTGCAGGTCATTCTGCATGGCACTGTACTGTATCATGTGGAGCTCAGACCACCACTTCTTGCATTTTGGATATTGAACCATAAAAAAACCTCAAACACTATTCTACTCAGAGGAAAACTAAGAATTCATGGATATGAGGAAATGGCTACTTAATTTAGACACCTAAGAAGAGACACAATTTAAGTAGTTAACTCTGTTGTTAGGATTGAGAATTCAAAACAGCCACTTTCTACCATAAATAATTGAAAGAATACAGGGACTTTATACGTGTGATATGATGGAAGAAATCTTTTATAAACTGGTGTTATCACAAGTTCCTGGTCTTGTATTCTATAACTCGTGTATTACAGTAAAGTTCTTATGATTAACTACTGCTTACAGTCTTCATGTGGAAGTAACACCCTCAATATTTATGATAGCTGACTGATAGCTATGACATTCTGACAGTGATTGGAAAGGATAATAGAATATGCTGGATTATTTTTTTTTAGAGGGGGGGGTACAGGGTATTTTCAATTCACATTCAAGGAGACCTCTTGTAGTTAGACTTTCTTGTGGTGGTGACAACAGAGGAAACACAGAGCATTATCTTCCATAACTCTCTCATTAGACTGAAATCACCAGACTTGAAAATCACAGGGAAAATAGTCTAGACTAGACGATGTTAAAAAAGCAACAATTGGAAAGAAATATTATTTGCTATTATCATTCCCTGAAGATCAAACAGCAATAAAGTAGTTAGTATAAAGCTGATTTTTTTTTTTACTGGAGTAACAAATAATGCATAGATTTTCTTGCTCAGGAAAACTTCTCCTAGTTGTTCAATTGCTTCCAACCAGTTGATGATGCTCATCTACTAATTAACCTTCTTCCAATGCCCAGCTTTAGCCAAACATTTCATAATTCAGCTGTATCTTAGGCAGCAGATGGTGGCTGCATTTCACTAATCACTAAGAAATATAGTGGTAACATATTTCTTGAAGAAAACTGATGACACACTAGTAACTATGCAAATATAACCTTCTGGAGCAAGCTGTCCAACATCAGGTAGATGGATTCATGACCTTATGAAACAGTTCTAAAAAATTCAGCAGCAACTCTAGCTCAAACTAATTTAGTCCCTGAAAGACTGCCAGCATTTCAAAAATGTATGAGAGAGACAACAGATCTTAAGAAATAGGATGAAATTTATTATTTGTTATTTAGCAACATCGTCAAACATGAAAGCACAGATGTCAGAGTACTGCTGCAGGGGGAAGTTTTGATGTAACCTCCTAAAGGGAAGACCTAATAGTGTCCATCAATTACTGAGCAGAGATCTCTGCTACACTTTCTAGTCAGTCAGAGAAGGCAACATGAACTCTTTGAAAACTTATTTGGTGCTAAGAGCATATTCAGCATTTCTTTCTTTAAGATATGCCTCTGTGCCACAGAAGCATATAGCATAAACATGGACAGAAACTATAATTTCTATTACCTTCTGAGAGTTTAAAAATAATTTGGAAGTAAGCCAAAAGCTCAAAATGAATGGAGAAATTTCCTTTTAAGCAGCATCTTTCCATGAGAATAAATTCTCTAACAGTGAATATAGCTAGCAAAACCACAGTCTTTATTGGCTCCATAGCACAAAAGACATTCAGTGAAATTTGGGATCTTCATACTAATCTCACAGGCCCCAAGACTACCTACATCTCCTTAAAAATAAAAGAGAATGTATATATATTTTTTTTTAGCTTTAAGTTCTATAGGACCATCACTAAAAAAAGGAGCTAAACCCCCCCATTGGCTTCAGTGCTTAAATGCTGGTTTAGGCATTTTATATAGTAATAAGGGAAGGAAGCACAGATATTAATCTTAGCTTCAGTGACAGGCTGGGTGTTGCCAGAAGTGCCTGCAACATGCTGATTCAAACTGAGAATATCATTATAATTGTGCATTATCATGCATTTTTGAAGAAATTGGATTCTGGAGCAGGTGTAAAAGTTTAACAGCCCATGAAGTCACATATACAGTAACACAGAGCAGAGGATGCAGTAAAATCTCCATTTATGTCAGATGTATCAGTAATAGGTATTGGAATGAGAAGTAATTTTTAAGTTTAAACGCAGTAGGAAATTACATCTTCAGAACAGTAATACTCAAATCACCGAAGTCTTTTTGCTTCCCCCCCCCTAAATATTACTTTTCACCTGGATTACTCAGTGTCAAAGTATTTTTAATTGATGTATCAGAATTAAACAGATACCTTACTTGTTTTTTGCCTACTTCACTAATTAAGTCCCCTAACTTGCTGAAGGATCATCTAACAGTACTACAGTTTGAATCAGGACTCATTTGCCAGTTTCTTTAGTGAGTGCTGACAAATATATGTCCTGTGTTTCCTTAACCTGTAAAATCAAAGTCGTTTGAGAGCAAGAGAAAAAAAAACCTCTATATTCTTACTGGAATATTCCTGGTGATTATTTCTTACATATATAGAGACAAACAGTTGTTAAGCTTCTGAAAACACAGCAAAGAGGATATGGCAACAAAAAGACAGCAAGACAATGCCAGCTATACACTTTCAAAATGAGTTTCTCTTAAGACTGTTTTGTTATTCAAATCATGCAATAAGAACCAATTATTTGTTATATGAAAGCAGAAGTCCCTCTGATTCAAGCAGATGAATGAACTTGCCTAAGGTCCTTAAGTTTTGACTCAGTACTGAGAAAAAAACATTAAACCAAAACGAAGCCATCATTTTTACTTTCAATACTCTGGCTCAGACCAAATGAAAAGAAGATGGATGAAAGCAACTTGTCTTATGGAAAATACATCTCGGATGGAAAACATGATCCAGCTGCTATCACCATACAGAAAATGTTAAAGCACTTTTATTTGCTTGATTTTTTTCCTGCTAACCAGAAGATAATGCAAAAAAAATCATGACAACTGTGCATTCATTTACCCTGTGTTTAAAGAAAGAATATCAGGGCGGCTTTGTGTCTTCTATTATGCAAAGGGGCAAAAAATAATTTTCCAGAGAGACCCTAAGGGGAGGGCCTTGGGAGTGCTGGTGAACAAGAAGCTCAATATGAGCCAGCAGTGTCCTCTTTCAGCCCAGAAAGCCAACCAGATCCTGAGCTGCATCAAGAGAAGTGTGGGCAGCAGGGTGAGGGAAGTGATCCTCCCCTTCTACTCCACACCGGTGAGACTCCACCTGGAGTACTGCATCCAGTTCTGTAGCCCCTGTTACAAGAGGCATATGGATGTGCTGAAAAGAGTCCAGAGAAAGGCCATGAGGATGATCAAAGGGCTGGAGCTGCTCTGCTGTGAGGAGAGACTGAGGGAGTTGGGCCTGTTCAATCTGGAGAGGAGGAGGCTCCAAGGTGACCTTATTGTGGCCTCTCAGTGTCTGAAGGGGGCTACAAGAAAGCTGGGAGGGACGTTTTAGGGTGTCAGGTAGTGATGGGAGTGGGCAGAAGGGATCCAAACTAGAGAAGGAGAGGTTGAGATGAGACATTGGGAAGAAGTTCTTAGCCATGAAGGTGGTGAGACCCTGGAACAGGTTGCCCAGGCAGGTGATGGAAGCCCCATTCCTGGAGGTGTTTAAGGCCAGGCTGGATGAGGCCTCTAGACAGCCTGATGCAGTGTGAGGTGTCCCTTCCCATGGCAGGGGAGTTGGAACTAGATGATCCTTGTGGTCCCTTCCAGCCCTGACTGATTCTATGATTCTAAAGCATTAATGAAAATTTTCATTGCAAGGAAATTTTTAGCACTGATGAGGACTGGAAATCCTGAATTGTTATGGTGGGATTGACTATGTTCCTGCAGATCAACACACAGGAGTGAGATCAGAGGTAAACAACACAGACTGATGACTGTCACAGCATGGAATACTGTTCAGTGCAGCAAATTCAGAATAAAAGTACACAAAAGGCAGCAATAATCAAGTTCCTCTCATTGGAAAGAAAGGGCTCTATTGCTGTTTCATCTTCCTCAAATGATAATTAGTCCAATACATTTTCCATGGCACAGGTATCATAAGAAGGTGGCCCTTTTTGAACTCTTTAGGAGTTCTTTCATAATCTATCAAGAAAATTCCAGAATTGATCACTCTCCAAAAATCAGCTTTTATCCAATGCATATTCAACAGAAACATATTCCACAAAGAGTTCAATTTCACAATGAAATCTGAGTAGCTTATACAGGAGCTCATGCAAATAGAATTGCATTTCCATACAAAATTTTCTGATCTTATTGGAAGGTTGTTTGGGGGGGTTGGGGCTTTTTTGCTCTGTTTCAATGAAAAGGGGCGAGATGGTGGCTTTGTACAATAAATACTGAAGAAGGAAACCCTGGAAACATTTTAAAGAGAGTGTGTGATACATACATAGAGAACTGGGCCATTTAAGGAATGTTTAAATTTAAGAGGGACAGTTTGAAAGGAACAGGGATCTATTTGAGAGAGTCTGGGGGAGGGCTATGAGGATGATGAGGGGACTGGAGCACTGCCTGATGAGGAGAGCCTGAGGGACCTGGGCCTGTTTAGTCTGGAGAAGACTGAAAGGGGATTTAATAAATGTTTGTAAATATCTGAGAGCTGGAGGACAGGAGGGGGGACAGGCTCTGCTCACTTGCTCCCTGGGATAGGGTAAGAAGCAATGGATGTAAGCTGCAGCACAGGAGGCTCCACTTCAACACGAGGGGGAATTTCTTTCCTGTAAGGGTCCCACTGGCACAGGCTCCCCAGAGAGCCTGGACTGTTGTTTGGAAGGGAATTTCATGCAGAGAGCCTTCTTGGTTGGAGAAAATCCTGTCTCACTCTTTTCTAAGTGACTGCATATCTGTATTCTGAGGTTCTCTGTGCTGTAGCTCACTGGTAAACTGTCCAGTTTAGTGTTTGAGGTACAGCTATATCATCACTGTCACTATAAATAGGACCAAATTTTAAATATTTACTGACACAAAGTAAGGTTGAGGAATACTGAGGAGAAGAGTACTGTGTTAATCTATTTGATATTTATGATTAAGACATAAAAGCAAAGCCTGATCTAATATAAAAGCAAATTTTTATACCACAGGCAGACAGTGGCACATAATATTTCAGTGTATTAATTTCTATCTGCGTAAGTGGTGGAGTTCAGAGAGGCAAATCTTGTTAATGTTTAAATGGACCTGTGTAAATGCCTATTTATAGGCCTAGAGTCAGGCAAGACACTCCTAACTAGCTTTTATGAAATAAAAAATTCCACATAATTTAACCAATAGAAAAGTAAGTCTCACAGGGTGATACTAAAGGCAATCTCATCATAGCATTTAATTTGATGAAGCTTTACAAATATGAAAGCAGTTTTAATTGTAGCAAAAGTAATAGAACTGCTTTGCATCTGCATGGAAAACGTCTTTTAAAACTTCTTCTTACAGGAACACTAAAACTGTTCTTTTGTTTTCCTTTTTCTGACCTGTGTTTCAATTTTGCTTCCATAACTGTCTCGATTCAGGTTGGTCTCAACTGTAGTCTCAGGGACTGACTTGTGAAGTGAGAGAGGTTTCCACAGATGTAGAGAAATACACTACTGCACAGAAAATAGAGATCTCCATCTGGTGTAAGAAATTATTTTGACAGAGGTAATAAGTAGAAAGACTTTGCTGAACTCAAGTGTAATATGTCTGGCTACTTCTGAAAGTAATCTGAAGTACCCAGATACCTTCTTATAAAATCTTCACCTTAGGATCCTATTATTTCAGGCAACATCCCTAAGTCTGCTGCCTCTCACTTCTGAAACTGGCAGGTGTTTTTTTTTTTAATGTAAATATTAGAATGACTTCAAGGAAGTTTCTAAAGCAGCTACAGAATCCATCAGAATCAAATACTTCCAGTATTTACCTGGAGACTCAATTTCCAACTTATCCTACACTTCAGAAAACAATATATTAAACTCAACTTTGTATTTTCTGTTGCAGAATATGTACCAAAACTGCTTTCATCTGTTTCTAACCCTTTGCCCCAGTAAAAACAAACCCTAAAGAACAGTTCATTTATTACACTGGTGGGAGACAATCCATGCTACCTTATTCTGTGTAGGAGAAACAGTAGCTTACTCGGAAATTAGAATTATTTTAGCAAACAATGTGAGGTTTTTGGAAGCTCTGCAACAACTACTGTGTGTTTACATGCCTGCTACTAATTGTCCCAAGAAAACACTGTTTATTAATGAGAAGGACAAAACAGAACAGATGAAGGGATTTTTCTCTCTTATTTTCAGCAAGACATTTTAATTCTTCGCTGTACTGTGAACGTTCCTGGGTGTGGACTGATGTTCTTGTTATGAAAGTGTTTCCTCTTTTTTGATGTCAGCTATTTTTAGCTAATACACTTCAGTCATTCACATTTGAAAAACAGGTTTTATGTCTAGAATCTCCTAAGAACAGAAAAAAATATATTCAACCCTTCAGTCTCTTCCCAGCCCCTATTCCCATTCTGTCTCAATTGTCTCAGTGTTGTCTGTGGAACAAAGGGTTGAAGTCTAATAGCCAATGTAGCAGAATTAATAGAAGTGGCATGGGGGTGTAATAGTGGCACTATCTGACAGCTGAAAGTTATAATCATCTTTTCTTTCTTGTAACAGTCTTTTTTTGCATGGCTTTAAGCAAGAACACAGAAAAGAAACATTTGTGTGCTCTGCATTCCTGAAGGAAAACCAGACCTGAGATAAAGCACATATACTTCACCTTTGGCCGAGTCACCAAAGGGTGAGTAGCTCTGCTACTCAGATGAAAAGCCCAGCATACAGTGCCTTAGCTGACAGTCTGGGAGAAACTGGGAGGCAGATTCAGATGATTGTGTCAGGCAGCTGGATGGATGAGGATCACAAAATCACAGGATGTTAGTGGTTGGAAGGGACCACCATAGGTCATCAGGTCCACCTCCTCTGCCAGAGCAGGACCGTACAATCTAGCACAGGCCACACAGGAACATGTCCAGACAGAGAAAGAGATGCCAGAGCCTCCCTGGGAGGAGATACCACAACCTCCCTGTTTCAGTGTTCTGTGATCCTCATAGTAACAGAGTTCTTCCTCACGCTAAGGTGGAACTTCCTGTGCTGCAATTTATACCCAGTACCTCTTGGAATCAGAATCAACCAGTTTGGAAGAGACCCCCAAGTCCAACCTATCATCCAGCCCTATCCAATCTTGTCCTATCACAGGGCACAACTGAGAAGAGTTTGTCCCCCCACTCTTGACTCCTAGCCCTCAAATGTTTATAAACATTGACTACATTCCCTCTCATCCTTCTCCTCACCAGACCAAAAAGCCCCAGGTCCCTCAGCCTCTCCTCACAGGGCAGTGCTCCAGCCCCTTAATCATCTTTGTAGCCCTCCATTGGACTCTTTCAAGTAGATCCCTGTCCCTCCTGAACTGGGAAGCCCAAAACTGAATGCAATATTCCAGGTGAAGTCTCACTAGGGCACAGTAGAGGGGGAGGAGAACCTCCCTGGATCTGCTGGCCACACTCTTCTTAATGCACCCCAGGATCTCACTGGCCTTCTTGGATGAAGCTGCTAAGCTCTGCACTGAAAGTCCAATCTAATAAACAACCCAAATGCTGGTTTAAGATGGGAAGCCCAGCACTAAAGAATCATAGAATGATTGGGCTGGAAGGGACCTCTAGAGGTCATCTAGTCTGCAGTCAGCAGAGACATCCCCACTAGGCCAGGTCATTTGGGGCTGGAAGGATGAGCCCACAGGTGTGCTTCACAAGGAGTAAAAAATGGTTAATTGATTTCTTTTTTGTTAATGGAACACAGAGGGGAATCTAACTTTCTAAAACAAAAGGAAAAGGGGAAGCATTGTGGAAGAGGAGTCACAGGCCTTTTAGGCATACTGAGGCATGGGTTGCAGCTCTGAGGCTATGCCAACAGATAAAATACTGTAACAAACAAATAAACCCTACCAACACAGAATCACAGAATTAACCAGGTTGGAAAAGACCTCTAGGATCATCGAGTTCAACCTATCACCTAACCCTTCCACCTAACACTTCCCGGGATGATGACTCCACCACCTCCCCAGGCAGGCCATTCCAATAGGCAATCACTCTTTCTGTGAAGAATTTCTTCCTAACATTCAGCCTAAACCTGCCCTGGCACAGCTTGAGGCTGTGTCCTCTTGTTCTATCACTGGGTGCCTGGCAGAAGAGACCAACCCCACTTGGCTATAACCTCCTTTCAGGTAGTTGTAGAGAGCCATGAGATCTGCCCTGAGCCTCCTCTTCTCCAGGCTGCACACCCCCAGCTCCCTCAGCCTCTCCCCACAGGGCTGTGCTCCAGTCCCTTCCCCAGCCTTGGTGCCCTTCTCTGAACACGTTCAAGCACCTCAACATCTTTTTTAAATTGAGGGGCCCAGACCTGGGCACAGCACTCAAGGTGTGACCTGACCAGCACTGAGTACATGGGCAGAAGGACTTCCCTGCCCCCGCTGGCCACACTATTCCTGATACAGGATGGGATGCCATTGGCCTTCTTGTCCACCTGGGCACACTTCAACAATTAAGATATTATTTTATGGCTAAACTTCCATTCCACCCTGCTTGTAAATTTGGAGATTATCACCTCATAGAAATTATGTTATAACCTTACTGTAAGCATAGAATCATAGAATCAGCAAAGTTGGAAGAGACCTCCAAGATCATCCAGTCCAACCTATCACCCAGCACTGTCCAATCAACTAGACCATGGCACTAAGTGCCTTATCCAGTCTTTTTTTGAACACCTCCAGAGATGGCCGTTCTGAAGTACTCACAAAAGCAAGCTGTCCTCTACTAAAAATATCAAAAGCACTACAGGATTTTGTGAGAATGAAGATTATGACACCAGAACACAACCAAAATGTTCCACAATTGCAGATACTGAATATTTTTGCAGCCATTAGTGTTTTAAATTTCAGTTAATTTTACACTTTAATGGTGTCATAGATGTAACAATTTACATGTAATTCTTTGACTTTCACCAGGTTGGAGATGGGAGAAAGACTGGGAGCCAGTGCTAACAATGAGGTCATATTAAACAACACTGTGCTTTTGTAAAGCCTAAATCCAAACGTTGAAGGCATATAGTAACACCATTCAACCAAAAACCCAGCTGACAAAGTCAAGTTACTTTGGTGTTATTTACTTTGAATACTGCTTTCAAAGGCTCACATTGATTTGGAGTCACAGATCCCAAGGGAGGTGGTGGATTCCTTATATTAAACAGTTTCATGGTGCTGAGGCATCTAGTTTAAACTGTATTCTTGCCCTGAAGGGTTGGCCTAGGTAATCCTTGAGATCCCTTCCCTTCTATGAATCTATGAATCTGAACCTCCATCCTGATCATGGTAGAATCATGGAAAATTAAGATGTGCACCTCCGGTAAAACAGAAACTGAAGCCTTGGTTCAGTGTAATTACTGTGACAGAAAAGTTAGTTTATGCTGTTTCTTGAAGTGATCCCTACATTACTTAAATGATTTGAATTATAGTTTTGTTTGTGGAGAACCAGGTAACAAAGTGTAAGCAGTAAGGTTGTAAGTTTCAGCTCTGTCTAAATTCAGGTTAGCCAGAAAAGCATTAATGGAGTTAGAGTAGCTGCAAAGCAGTTAGGAAATGCAAGTGCAATGCAGTCAGGATAGTTCATCTCATATGCAAAAATATCATTTGACTAAATGAAAGATATGAAGAGAGACAAGTTGGGCAATATAGTAATCAAACAATGCATAATTACCAAAGTGTCAAGAGTTACTACTTTCTCCAAGTAGCTAAGAAGTGTTGCTGCAGAACTGAACGGCAAATGCATCTCGCTTTAACATGGCTTTCTTAAATTGAGGGGCCCAGAACTGGACTCAAGGTGTGGCCTAACCAGTGCTGAGTACAAGAGAAGAGTGACTATCAATTTTGCCAAAGTCCAGCCCCTACATGCCGCTGCTGGACATCTTGGCTAGAAAAATCAGTGTGAACGGAGTACAGGCCATTCTGGATTGTGCTACAGTAATAAATCTGCTCTTACATGGAAATTCAAGCTGAATATTATCACAGAAACACAGAGTGTCAGGGGCTGGAAATTACTTCAAAAGCTCATCCCAGTCCAACTTCCCTGCCAGAGCAGGATCATTTAGAGCAGACAACACAGGAACATGTCCAGACGGGGTTTGAATATCTCCAGAGAGGAAGACTCCACAACCCTCTTGGGCAGCCTGTTCCAGGGTTCTGTCACCCACACAGTGAAAAAATTCCTCCTCACGTTTAAATGAAACTTCCTATGCTTCAGCTTCCACTCATTGCACTTTATGTTTTCTACTTTCAAAGTATACAAGCATTGTCACTGACAGACACTATTAACATTCACACAGATCAAAAATAGTTTAAAACAAACAAAAAAATTAAAAGCATAACAACCACTGTGGAAATGTTATTAGAGGAGACTACTGTTCCATAGTATAAGATCATTGTACCAGCTATCACCTACATTAAAGAAGAGATGGGATTAAAGTGAAATTCCTCATGTTATCCACTTTCTTCTTCTAGGAGATCTAAATTTCTACTGTAGAAAGTAATAAATTAAATTTTAAAAACTTTTCTTGAGTAATATCTATATTAAGTGTGTTGAAAGAGTATCTGGCAAAATCTAATTAAGAATTAAGATCACAGTAATTTTGTGCCCATTTTTCATTTTCACTTTACATAATCTGAACAAGTTGGATTTTTTTTCAATAAAATACTGTTTCTGTACTCTTTAAATGTATTTCTTTACCATGGAAAATTATCCATTACATCTTACAATGAGTTGTATTCTGAAAGCTGAGGTTCTTACCAGTGTCTCTAAAACCACTCATTTGAACATCAATTAACAGACAAAATTTGAGGCAGATTACAAGAACCATTAAAATTATGTTAGAAAATGCTGTGGAAAGATTTCTTTGCATAACTCAGTAACTTGTTTTTTACCATGGGCTCACAGGTACTGTAGCTTAACTTGCAGAATCTTAACCCATTTATTAGCTGGGGGATTTCTGCAGCTGAAGCAATCATTTAATACTGATATATTTGCAAGATTCAGGAAGATGCATTGTTTGAGAGGGGGCAAACCCACTGATTCAATAGCAAAACACAGAAACAGAGCTCCTTGTCAGTCTATAACTCTCTTGGAAGTAGCTGGGGGTGCTCTTTTGTGAGCCCACAGTTTTTCAGCAGAGAGCAATGAGTTAAATGCATCTCAGTATGTGTAGCAGTAGTCTAATGTAGTTTATTTTCTTGTCACTTTTACCTTCATGTTCCTTCTTTCCAGCTCATTACAGCTAGTTTCCAGCTCGCCATCACTCTGATCATGAGGCTGTTTTTGCAAAGACAGCTCTTCTGTATTAGTTCTGTTGGTTTCACCAGATTTATCATTGAGAGTAAAGTGTCCACTTGTAGCATTAGGACTATAGTTTGTAGTCTTTTTCTCTGCTGCTATGCTGTAACTAAATTAAATAAAAAGATAAGTCTTGTTCTCAGCTGTAGTTTCTTGGTAATGCAATAAATATGAACATTACAGTCCAGAAAATCAAACAGATCCTGGGCTGCATCAAGAGAAGTGTGGGCAGCAGGGTGAGGGAAGTGATCTTCCCCTTCTGCTCCACACTGGTGAGACCCCACCTGGAGCCCCTGTTACAAGGGGGATATGGATGTGCTGGAAGGTGTCCAGAGAAAGGCCACGAGGATGATCAAAGGGCTGGAGCTGCTCTGCTATGAGGAGAGACTGAGGGAGTTGGAGCTGTTCGGTCTGGAGAGGAGGAGGCTCCAAGGTGACCTTATTGTGGCCTCTCAGTGTCTGAAGGGGGCTACAAGAAAGCTGGGAGGGACTTTTTAGGGTGTCAGGTAGTGTTGGGAGTGGGCAGAATGGATCCAAACTAGAGAAGGAGAGGTTGAGATGAGAAATTAGCAAGTTCTTCCCCATGAAGGTGGTGAGACCCTGGAACAGGTTGCCCAGGCAGGTGGTGGAAGCCCCATTCCTGGAGGTGTTTAAGGCCAGGCTGGATGAGGCCTCTAGACAGCCTGATGTAGTGTGAGGTGTCCCTTCCCATGGCAGGGGAGTTGGAACTAGATGATCCTTGTGGTCCCTTCCAGTCCTGACTGATTCTATGATTCTATGATTACCATTAGTTACAGATCAGTTTAGGAAAAACACAAAACAAAGCTTGATTAACATGCCACTTGAAACATTGAATGAAAATGCATTGAGTCCTCATTAGGCACTTTTTAGATATGATTCATTCCTTACCTGAGTTTTAGATTAACTACCTTGCTACATTAAAGGACATTTGCATCTGAAATTCCTAGCTTTAGCTGGAATTAAAAGAACTAGATAGCACAAAGAAGTTACCTTCATTTTGGCTAGCATACCTGAAGGCTATTAGTTTCACTGCTAGCACAGTCTATAACAAACATTCTATAACAAATATTTATGAATAAACCTCACATTCCAGACATAAATATTTTATAGGCAAATGTATTTTACAGGTCTCTTTCAATAAAACTTGAGAAAACAAATAAAGAATTATTTTGTTTTAAGAGCTGCATGATTAGAGCAGCCCAGTGCCTCTCACATCAGCTGTTAAATTTGCACTTAGTGCTGCTCAGGGAATGCTAGGTTGTTCTACTCTGGCAGAAGGTTTAACTGCTGCTCCATATCCTATCCAGAATTCCCAAAGCCCATATAGAGAAAAGCCTTTTTTTTTCAAACTTGGGAAACCTACAGTTTTTCCTGTGCTGTTTCTGTTCCCCTCCTCCTCTCTTTTAGTTGCTTAGGGGGATTAGCAAATCTGACCCAGAACCCATCCTGCAACGTTTCAGAGTGCTCTTGGTCTTATTCATGTAGCCAAATTGATTTTACCAATAATGCCTACTTTTACATGGTCCAATCCTATAGAGCCTGCAAATTTACAATTCAATTTCCCTTTATTTGGCTCTCGTTCTTAAAAGGATCATAACTTTGCCATTAATCTTCCATTGTATTCCATCTGCTCTCAAGGTGACTTCTGTCGCTTCGGTACATACTACAGAACTACCTGCCAAACAGTCTTTCTGCTGCAAGGCTGTGTGTTTTTCCAGGAATAGTTCTATCAGGGTATTTAATTCTTGTTTCATAAGCTGACTATCAACAGCCCTGGATCATAACACTCAATTCATTTGAAGCATTGCATTCCTGCTTTGGAAAGCACCTTTAACTTACCATTTTCTTTTAGACTGACTGGGTCCAGTACCCAACATCAGTATCACTGAAGAAACCATAAGTATTCCTCAGTGTAGTGGTTGAACCTTGGCTTCTAATTAGGGTAATATAAGAACATGTATATTGCATGGTACACATGAAACCAAAGGCAAAGCTTCTGGCACAGGAAACCTCTGAATCTTTCCTTTCAGAAGCTGAAAGTATTGTGTGAAAAGTACACTTGCCTTGTTCTTATTCTCTTTTTTAATATTTTGTTGGCCAGTGTCACAGGAAATTAGATGAGATAGACTGTGGGTTTAACACAGCACAGACTTCTGGCTTCCTGTTAGGTCCTCCGCTGCCTCTGCATGTGCTCATTTTTACACCTCAGAGAGCATGCCAAGATGTGAGACCTTCAGTGAGAGCATCTTCCTGCAGCTGCAGTCCAAGGTCCAGCAATGGCATTGCACTCAGGAAAGAAACACAGTACCAACAATGGAGGGAAAAGCCCTGACACTGAGAGGTAATGCTTTCTGATTTGCTTACAGAGGATGGAATTGAATTCAGCATTAGTAAATAGGCTTTCTAGTCTCTTGACACTAACATCTTTATTCTTTCATATGAGCTTTCAAAGCTTTCCAGGATACTGACAGCTGTCCAAAAGCTGAAGCTAACCACTAGGCAGCAAGAATTTCTCTGGTATGTTTTAAAGTATGAACTTAATTCAATATATTGGCACCTCAATCCTAGATCTATGCCTGTTGTTTCAAGTAAACAGGACACTGAAAACTGAGAGGAGAAACAATTTTACGGTCATCACTGGATTTATCAGAACTGATTCCATTAGCCTAACTCTCTGAAGCTTTACATGGAAGAAAACTTTGACATCAGCTACAACCTGAGCTCCAGCTTTCTAGATAGGCAAGATTTTCAGAACTTCTGTGTACTGAGAAAATAAATAGCTTATATGAATCAGCTTTGTCCACCCTTTACCTCTTTGAGCCTGACAGATTTATAAGAGTTTCTATATAGACCACATTTTCTGTAAACAAAACACTTAGGCTATTACTGGCCTCATCCATAGCAAAAGTTCTCTGAACATTCTGAAAAGTGAGAATAAGGCTTTTTTAATTATGCTTGAACAACTCATTATTCATATGCCTGGCCTACTTAAACTTCTATCAGAATCACATCTCCTAGTCTCTAGGACTTTGACTCCAACTGTAATCCTAAATAATAGCTTCCAGATGGATAGAAAGCCCAGGACTACTAGAAAATTAATGGGAAGTGAGTCACAGCTGCAGGTAGCATCTCCCAGATTATATCTTCCAGCCCATCTGAATACTTTAAATTCACTTTAGCAGCTACATTAGCTCTGCAGAAGCAATTCTCTATAACCATGTTCCAGATATAGCCTTATTCCTCAAAAGGAGAAAGATACCTTCAAGTCCTTGAAATTTCAGAAGCAGCTGTTCACAATGGCTGGCAACAACCCTTTAACACTGTGCCCACATGTGGCTTTGCAGACCCTTTCTGAAACTCTTGATTGTACTTCAGCAAGATGCCCTACATGTAAGAGAGATTGGGAAAAGCAGTCTGGTTTCTGGCATTATGGCTATTTAACAGCTGAAGTGGCTTTCTACTATATACCTAGCCTTTCAGAAAAGTATCTTAATCAGGAATGGGTGAAAACTTAGGAAAAGTGAATTCCTAGAGACTACCAGCAACTGTGTGTGGTAATAATTGAATGGGATCAAAAGGGAAGCGACTCAAAAGTTCTGTCTTTTGCTAAACATAGGGTAATAACTGGGCTCAGAAATGCTGGAGGCTGCTACCAGTTGGTCTCCTGATCCTCAATTTCAGGGTCTGAATTCATCCACACATCTCTCATCTCTTCCCCAACAGAGGCTCAGGCACCTGTGTTCAAGTTGGCTTAGGAAAACTGGCCACCATGCCACAGATGCCTTCTCAGTCTGACATGCCCTGCTCCTCAGGCTGAGCTTTTAGGACTTAGACAATGCCAGCTCTAACAGTCCCCAAGGACTCCCTGAGTCTGCTGGGCAAAAGCTGCCTCACAAGAGCAAACTTTCTCTCCAGCACTGTTTGTACATTCCCTTGCAGATACAACAGTAGATGAACAAGGCCCCAGCTGCAAGGAGCTGGAGACTATCTCTGGGGCAGGGACTGACAGACCTGGGATGGGGCTGAAATGAGGTCCTGAACCATAAGCAGGGTGGAGGATCTCCAGAGGGGCTGGCACGGACAGTCAGGACTAGTAGACTCCTCAGGTCCTACACACTGTGTCCTGAGAAACAAAAAAAGATTAAAGATTCATTATATTCACTCCTGTATCTGCCATGGGGCAGCAGGATGCTTATAAACAACGCCCATATCCTCATTACTGAACTTAAAAATTCATCAGTTAGAAAGCATTTGTGGACTGGTTAAGTCATCTCCCCTTTCCTCCTCTCTTCTATAACCTCTCAAAACCTATGCAAACGTACCCTATATAACCTGTCTAAATTCAGTGATCTTTAGGTTAAAGTGCACCACTTGCTGGAGTGTCTAATCCAAAGACAGATTCCCAAAGACGGGCTTCCTTCATGAAGCAAACAATTAATCCATCTAGCACTTAGCCATGCCCTCCAAGGCAATTTTGTGTAAAGTGTCACAGTCTTTGATGGCTGTGAGTGCTTAGAACATTAGTTTTAGTTCCTTCCCAAAGGGCAGGACTTTCTACCACTTCTGTTGGGCAGGGCATATCAAAGAGGACAACTGACAGTATTTGACTGTATTTAAATCCAGGGCCAGATGGATCCATTGATGTAGTTTCTCACCCCCATATTAACCCAGTCCCCATCTACTTGTGCACCGAACTCTTACTGTGACATTATCTTCATGTATCTGAAACCAGTAACTATGCATAAATCCTTCTGGAAAGGTGGATGCAATGTAAATGTTTGTTATGTTAAGATACAGAAATTAAGATGCAAATCCCTTGCTGATTAAAAATGGATGATTCTTTCTGAATAGAAGATAGTTGTAAACACATTTGCCTATTTTCTTTTTATAGTTCAGGTCCTTACCCACAGATACAATGCAAATGGTTCCCTTAGCAACCATCAGATTCTGACGGAAAACATAAATTCAATATTTCTAAGTAACAATAACAAAGAAGCCAAATTAATTCCAGAATATTAATTCCCATCTATCCTAAAAGAATTAGCAACTATTCTAAGCTGACTTACAGTATACATCATTATCCTTCAGAGATTAAATCTCTCCAAACTAGTTTAGTAAATTTTATCAATTATCTAGGAAAACTAAATGAAAATAATTTGCATATAGGTGGTAGTAAACTTTCCATCTACCTATTGCAGCATTTTCAATTTCAGTTGGTATTTTAAAGATCATTAAAACCTATCAATGATAATCAAACAATTTGTGGATTGCTGAACCAGCACTTACCACTGTTTTGTTCATAAGGCAGTAAAGCAGACAACAACTTGGCTTACAATCTCAGTTTGCCTTTGCTGAATCCACTAAGTTGAATTGACAAAAATCCAAATTAACCCTGCTGGCTCCCATCTATGTGAAGATAAACGTTCAAGAGGGAATTGAGTGTGTCCTTTGTAAGGACATTGTCTCAGACAGTGAAAGAATAATTGTTCTGAAAGAGACCTACAGGAAGGCTGGGGACGGGCTGTTTAGAAAGACAAGGGGCAATGGTTTTAAACTGGAGCTGGGTAGATTTAGGTTGGAAATAAGGAGGAAGTTCATTACAACGAGGGTAGTAAAATACTGGAACAGGCTGTCCAGGCCTCGTCCCCAGAAACATTCAAGATCAGACTCTATGTGGCCCTGAGCAACCTGATCCTGTTGGAGGGATCACTGCAGGGTGGCTGGACAAGATGAGCTTTGGGGGACCCTTCCAGCCCAATGCAATCTGTGAATCTGAACCACTTCTGACTTTGGAGCCCAAAACAACATATTATGTTAACTCTTTAGTTACTAAGGAGTTAAGTAATCTGAACAATTTACTAAATTTAGTAACCACTCCATTTCATATTAGCTAAAGGAAACTACAGGATTCTCATTTGTTAAATCTGAAACTTTGTTTTTGCTCTTTAAAGTCAAATATTAAACTCTAAACTTCAACATTTTCAACAAGATTCATCAAAATAAAATCATGCCTGTAGTTTATAGAACATCCAGAGCTTGATGATCTCAGTTAAAACATGGCACCATCTTTCAGAAACTTATTTTTTTATGAGTGGAAAAAACAAATTTATATTATTTTGATGACAGCTGACAAATGCCAATTCTTTTCTCTCTCTCAGCTATGTGTGGGATGGAAGGAGTGTCCATGAAACCTGGTGCACAGCAACTCAACTCAGTTGTTATGAGTCTAATACTACAGAAAAGTTCATACTTCCTCCAATAGTGTCAGACACTTCAGGACATTCATACTGATCTAAGATGGAACAAAATAACTACTGCCTCATATATGTTTTATGCAAGAAAAACCTTTCCTGCCTTTACATTCAATTGTATATGGCCCATATATTCAGCTTCCGTTTGAATGTTCATTTGTGTAAAGAGCAAAAAGGATTCATAAGTCTTCACAAGAAATATTCTGCAGTGACCTTCTCTGAATGTTTTAAGACCAGTTTGCATGGCCTAATAATTCAGCATGAGATCACACTTTACATACTCAAGGCCAGTGGGTTAGACAGATGATGTTATTTTATGCAAGCACAGCTGTTGGAGAACTACCATTCACTCTCTCTGTAGTAGATTATATCTAAGCACCAAAAATTAAAGAAGTCATAATTTTTGCAGTTATAGAAGTGTAAAGTCTTTTCTCAGGGTAGATTCTAAACAGTTCATGTAATGACTAATTTTTTCAAACATTACAGATGACTTCTTTCTGACAATCACAGAGCACATAGTGGGCAAAATGTAATATCTATTAGCAATTTCTAATCTCATAACAAAAGGAAGATACTGGAGGGGAAAAAAGACAGACAGAACTAGGTCATTCTTCATAATGGTGCAGTAAAATGTGATGGTGTGGTGTATGCTAACTGGTTTAGAATCAGGAAAAAATGGTTAATGAGTATTTTTACTGCACCTGCCTACACCCAGTTATACTTCTGACATTAATAAGGGCATATAACATTTTGAGATATTTTGTGGAAAATAGGGGACTGAGTTGTTCACACTCATAGGTGAGATATTTCAGTAGGTCTTTATTTCTCCCCAAGGCACCAGGACTCTATGAAAGAACTAACACAATCAAAAGCCATTTGAAGATGAGCAGAATATGCAATAAAGTTGTGTGTGGCAGCAAACAGAAGTGCAGAGTTAATTCCTTGTTTCCTGTGATCTTATGTGCATATAACAAGCAACTTAATTTCAATGATATCCCTACACTAAAGCAACACTGAATACCATGGCTCCATATTCCAAATGGATTCAGTTTATTAACTTGTATTTATAAATATTTATCAGACACATAACATGACTGACTTGACAGAAACAAAACAGATGGAGCATATTGAGTTATAAATAGTGAGATGCTGAAATCATTGAACTCAGCAGCACTTTGCCATTGAATTCAGGCTGAAGTGAGGACAAGGATCAGACTTCAAAGCATGGCAACAGTGGAACTGCATGTGTTTTTGTAGTAGTTATCAACTGTTTTAAAGGCCCTATCAAAGCGTAGAACACAGAACAGTATTGCAATGCTTTCAAAGGTTCAGGGTTCTGCTGGCAAGTGCCCAGATGCCATGATGCTGATAGAGCTACACTAAGTGGCTTCTTATCAGCCTAACACACAGTTGTTACTATCTGAAAGGCCCCCTCCACATGTATTTTATTGCAGAGATTTTCTGAAGGGAATCTTTCCTGTGTTTTCAAATAGATAGTTATACTGGGTCTGGACTGGAGTTCAATTTCTTCATGGCATTGGTGTGGTGCTGTGCTACGGATTTTAGCTAAAATAGTGTGGCTAACACAGTGGTGGTTTTGAATATTACGGAGCAGTGCTTGAGCAGGCTGGAGGTTCTCTCTTTTTCATGTTCCCAGCAAGGTGGGAACAGGGTGGGGCTAGAAGCTGAGAGAGGAGAGAGCTGGGAAAGCTGAGTTGAATTGAATAAAGGCATAATCCATAAGGTAGACTGTCATGCTCAATCATAAAAACTCAGGAAATGGAAGTTATAGAATTTGTCTTTCTAAGTAATCATTATGCTTGCTAGGAAGTGATTGGACCTTTGCCTGCCCTTGGGAAGGGTGAATAAACTCCTTATCTTGCTTTGCTTGTGCATGCAGCTTTTGCTGCACTTACCATATCCATGACTCTTCTCACATTCCCCCTACTTTCTTGTCATGCCACAGCAGTGAGAGTGAGTGAGCAGCTGTGTGGGTACTTGGCTACTGGCCAACATCAACCCACCACTGTGGAACACAGACTATATAGTTTTTCAAGCTAGAACTCTTGTAGTTGATGCCTGTGTCAAGGAATCCTCTGTAAAGTTGAATTACTCTACTAAATCACACTATAAATGCTTAACTACACAGCAGTGAGCTGATTACTTTTACATATCTTAAAGCCAAATGATGTGATTGTTCTGTTCAACTCTGTGATTCATTTCCATACTCAGATATTTTCTACTGAAAGCTGGTTTATAATTATGCTGCAGGAAACAGAGAGTACCCTTCCAAAGATTAAAAAGGGGGTGCAAAGTATGACTCATGCTACAGGTCTGCGCAGGAGAGATGATGAAGTAATATTCTCAACTCTTGACTATCCTTACTCAAACAGACCTTTTAAACATCTTTTGGTGGGCCATACCTAATTTATCATTTTCCTAATTTTATTAGTAGGCAGTGTGAAGGTGGCCACAAGTCCTAGCAACTGAAATTGTGAACCACCTCAGCTTCACTCAGACTGTATGTTCCCCATCCCTGCTTTGGCGTTTTCCCCTGATACTTGCCATAGTTTTGCAGAGCCCTGTGAGTACCAGGTAGGACAGATAGCAACTGTCCCATTTTACAGTGGATACTTATGCACAAAGGACGTTGGTTAGACTGGCAAATGCCACCTTCTTGAGGCAAGGAGAAAAGTTACCTAGGTCTGTGTGTTCCCCAGCAGTTTCTTCCAGAGTGTGCTGTCCTGGTGTTGCTCGTATCTGCCCCAGCTATGTATAGAAGCATCAGACTGCATACATGTTATCATGGCAGGCCAAAATAGGCCTATGCATGTCCTGGCTTGTTTTTTCTGCTCTCCCTCCTTCTGCTGATGGGAGAAGCAATTGCAGAAGAGGAAGACAAAGGCCTCTGGTGCCTCCATGTCTGTCCAAACTTGTTTACAAGGTACCCACACATATACTATGCTTGTTTGTGTTCTGCCCTAAAACGGTTAAAGCAAGCCCTGACTTTACCTAATATGGTCAAGCTTGGCAAACTGCCGTTCTGATTGGCTAATCTGTGGCCAAAGAGCCATTAGTCTCAAGCTGTATTGATAAAAGGAAGTGAGCAGGTAAAGACAACATGCTGCTGCCATTGTTTGCCTCACTGCCATCGTATCCTGCCATGCTCTGCAGCATTTCGTCTGCTAAGCTATAAGCTAGCTCTGCTATATAATAACAAGCTCTGATACTTTGGGTTTGGATACCTGGAAACTGTCTCAGTTTACCAGAATGTTTGCATTAATTGCCTTCAAGCCATAGGCTCACTTGACCAGTGTGACATTGTGCCAAGTCTGCACATCTGCAAGACAGACATCCTGCCTACACCTGCAAGTCTGGAGCCAAGAGCAACCAGGACCAGGTCAGAGATCATATGCTTCTCTCCCAGCACCCCTGTCAAGAGCCCTGCCAAGATCAGAAGCCTTGATGGCTGACAAGACATGACACCATAGGAATTCCCTGCAAGTATTTGGGTACTGTCTGAAAACTGTAGTTAGTCCCAAGAATCCGGAGGTCAATATTTGTGAGTAAATACTCAAAGCCTATTTAGCAAAACTCTGTAAATTCTGTAATTGAATTCCAAGTGCTTTCTGCCTTGGCAGAAAGGAGCTTCTCGAGTCCCTCTAGTGGACAAACGGTACAATAGACTGCAAGAACCTCTTTCCAGTTCAACTGAGGTTAAGAAATAACTAGCAAGAATACAACAAACCTTAAGTGTTCTAGATTCTGTTCTTCCTTTGTGTAGTGTTTTCATGACCGTGCAGAGAACCAATTATTATTAAAAATGACTGGGTGGGTGGTGAGAGTCCTGAACATCAAAATTAATAAACAATATTATATTTTTTAAATCCTATCTTGCATCATTAATACCCTCTGTCACAAATGTTCACATCCAGGGTATGCATTGCTGTCCCATAGTATCAAAACATTTGGAAAGATGGCTGAGAACGATTGCCCTCTGACAGACAGCCATGGTTAATAAGCAAACCATTGGCTTCTTGCAGAGGTATCGAAACAAACCTGTGATGACTGTGTGATACGGAAGGCCTCTATCTGGCCTGAACTGGCCTCTTCTCACAGGTAATTGGAGACAGAACAAGGGGGAATGGCCTCAAGCTGAGACTGAGGAGGTTTAGATTGGACATTAGGAATTTTTTTTTTTTCATGGAGAGAGTGGTCAGGCACTGGAATGAGCTGCCCAGGGAGGTGATTGAAACACCTACCGTGGATGTGTTTGAGAGCTGTTTGGGTGTGGCACTTAGGGATATAGTTTAAGGTGAATCTTGTAGAGTAGGGTTCTATCTTGGACTTGGTGATCCTGAGAGTCTTTTCCAACCTGGATGTTTCTGTGATTCTGTGTGAACATCTGTGAGTTTGTGGCTACATGACATAACAGCAAAAGTATGTGTACATTTACTTCATAAAGGTGAACATCTCTTTAGGTCTTTAGGAAGCATTTATTAAAATATCCTCTATGTCCTATTCACAACCACCCTTTTGATTTTGACATTCATACTGTCCATGTTTTCAGCACTAGCCTTACAGGATATATCTTCAGTGCCATTAAAATCCTTTGCTCCAGGTCCTGCCTAAAATATCAATATTATTGATTCATCCTTTTTCTCTCCTCAGGGCATGATTTAATTTCACATCAATTTGTATAATGATAAAAAGAGTGAATATGCCAGAAATGAATGCTAAGAAAAAAATGCTAAAAATAAATTAAAACTCCTTATCAGCCCCAAAGTCATATCATCTTACTAATGAAGGGAGACCTACTGTGACACAGAAAAGTGGAGCTGATATGATAGCTGTCTCCACTAGCAGATTTTGTACTTCAGTTGACTACAATGATTTTACCCTGATACATTAGAATTTATTTTTAACTACTATCAGCATTATATTTGTGGGAGATTAAGTAGACAATTAAGTCAAATGGAATTAAAATTAATTTATCAAATTAAATAATAAAAAATATTTTTATCCCTTTGTATTTTGTTAGATACCTGTTTTTATTTCATCAGCAAAACCCAGTTGCACGGTATGACTTCCACTGCCAAGACAGTCAAATATAAAAGCAAGTCCATGTAGTTTAGATTCCTGAGAAGTCCATTTTGACAGCAGAAGACACACTTTCATCAGAATGAAATCTTGTGCTTGGTGAATCATTGAAAGTTTTGCTATTGAGTTCAGTAGTGACAGGATTTTGCCCCATGAAATATTAACAAAAATAATCTTGTAGAACACTTGAGATGTTTGTCTAGAGGAAACTTCTAGCCCAACTTTCCATATGAAGTGGGACCACTTTTCTAGCAAGACAAGACTTGAAAACTTCCAAGGTTGAGGTCTTTGCAGTCACTCAGGGTAGCTGTTAGGCTGCAGCTGGATGGAAGTGATGCTAACTGAAGCCTCGCCTGTCAAGGATTTTGAAACCCTGTGGAGAGGTACCTGGGCATGCTGGTGGATAACAAGCTATGCATGAGACAGCATTGTGCCTATGTGGCCATGAAAGCAAAAAGGATCCTGGGGTGTATTAAGAGGAGTGCATCCAGCAGATCAAGGGAGGTTCTCCTCCCCTTCTGCTCTGCCCTGGTGAGACCCCATCTTGAGTACTGCCTTCAGTTTTGGGCTCCCCAGTTTAATAGGGATGGGAATATGCTGGAAAGGGTCTAATAGAGGGCTACAAGAATGATTAGGGGACTGGAGCATTGCCTGATGAGGAGAGGCTGAGGAACCTCAGGATTTTTATTCTGGAGAAGAGAAGACTGAGAGGGGATTTAATAAATGTTTATAAATATCTGAAAGCTGGATTTCAGGAGAGGGGACACAGGCTTTGCTCACTTGCTCCTTGCAATAGGACAAGGAGCAATGGATGTAAGCTGCAGCACAAGAGGTTCCAGCTCAGCACAAGGGGGAAGTTCTTTCCTGTAAGGGTCCCAGAGCACTGGCACAGGCTTCCCAGAGAGGCTGTGGAATCTCCTTCTCTGGAGACTTCCAAGACCTGTCTGGATGTGTTCCTCTGTGAACCATGCTAGATTGTATGGTCCTGCTCTGGCAGGAGGTTTGGACTCAATGATCTCATTGGGTCACTTCCAACTTCTGACATTCTGTGATCCTGTGAACAGTGGGAACTTAAGAGCACTGAGTTCTTTGCTCTTAAAACCAAACCATTACTGTCCTCAGAGAATTGAGTTCTACATTTTTCAGTTGCAGTCTCTGTTTCTTTAATGTGTGTTTTACTGTTATGATGGGTACATATTTTGTGATCCTGAGGGTCATGTCAGCCTTCCTGGTAGCATGGGCTAACTCCAGGACCCATCACATTAATGCAAACCACTGTTTCCCTCCGTTCATCATGCAGATTAAATAAATAACTAAATCTACAGATTCAACTTACCCAGCAGGAACATACTTGCATTTAGCCAAAATCTCTCCGAGAAATCCCATGGTGCATTTTATATTGCAGAGAAATACATCTTATCCAGTCAAGATCCAGATGCTGTAACCTGAAAGTGTGCTAGCTCACTTTCTTTGGAAAAGCAAAGAATGAGTTACATTTAAAATGTCGATTTCTACTGTAAATTAATACAGGAAGGACATATCAAGGAATTTGGAAGCTTATGTTTCCATCCTCTGCCAGAGGAGATGGAAAACTATCTCCTGTGTCCTGGGAAAGCACCCAGACTCTCAAAACCACAGAGTTTGTGCTTTTTACTGAAACAAAGCCAGAGGCAGGAAAACAAAAGATTCATTAAGCACAGTTGAGAACCATCTCATATCGTTAAGCTGCGGCATTTTTCACCTTGAAGAACAGATCTTCTTGCTTTGCTTTCTGAGTGAAAACTAACTTGTGTAATTTAAAGCAGGCAGCTCTAACCAATAAACTGTTAAATAAAGGGCATTTTGAAGGTTAGTTGGCAGGCCAGTGGGTTGTTTGGTTTGGTTTTTGGCTTTTTTTGGTAGGACTTCAGTACCGAATTGAGCACAGTCCAATGTCTCCCTGCTTGTATCTTCTGACAAGTGTGGCCACCAGTAGATAACTTTGAGGGTCTGCCGTAATACGAATCAATAACATGGCTAACAATTCAGAAGTGGTGCTTATACTTTCTGATGCCACAGGAGTCTTTTAGTATATAAGAGGAGACAGAATCACAGAATACATCAAGAGGAAGAGACCTCAAAGGTCATCCAGCCCAACCCTCAACCCATCACTGAAGGGAGCTAGTTCCACAGCAGGTATATGTTAATTTAAATCTGAATCAATGGTTGTCTTATTTCATATTTTTGTAGTGCAGGCTTCAGTGCTATCACCATTTCCCAGCATCTCTAATGGATGTGCCTAAATGAATTATAGTATACTTTACAGATATTTGAATGCAGACATAAGATTACAAATACTGTCTGGTTTTTTTCTTTATTAATACGTAGCATGGTTTTGGCATCACTTGCTTCCAATTTAAATTTTAATAGATCAAAGCTTAGGCAATATTCTTCTGAAAGGACAGAGGCTTAAGGCTTCTCTCTTGCTGAGTTAAATTAGGAGAGTTTCAGCATTCTTTTAATCATAGAATCAGACCACAAGGATCATCTGGTTCCAACCCCCCTGCTATGGGTAGGGGCACTTCCCACTAGATCAGGCTGTCCAGAGCTTCATCCAGACTGGTCTTAAACACCTCCAGGGATTGGGGCTTCCATCACCTCCCTGGGCAACCTGTTCCAGGATCTCACCACACCTCATGAGGAAGAACTTCTTCCTAACATCCAATCTGAATCTACCCATTTCTAGCTTTGTTCCATTACCCCCAGTCCTATCATTACATGACAGCCTAAAAAGTCTCTCCCCAGCTTTCTTGAGGCCCCCTTCAGACACTGAGAGGCCACAATAAGGTCACCTTGGAGCCTTCCCCTCTCCAGCTAGTCACTGCCCAGCCTGTATTTGTGCTTGGGATTGCCTCGACCCAGATGCAGGACCTTGCACTTGGTCTCACTGAACTTCATGAGATTGGCTTTGTCAAAGTCCCTCTGGATAGATCCCTTCCCTCCAGTGTGTCACCTGCACCACAGAGCTTGGTGTCGTCTGCAGATTTGCTGAGGGTGAAATCAACGTCACTGTCCATGGTGCTGGCAAAGGTATTAAACAAGACTGGTCCCAGGACTGACCCCTGAGGGACTCCAGATTTCAGTATCCAGATTTCACACCAAGAGCAATTGTTTTGCAACGACATAATTTACATACTTCTACTGTTTGCAAGTGTCCAAATTTTCTCTTGATTTTGTCTTTCAGTCTCAAACTAAAATGTCTTTCATTATTTTCAACTTGCAAACCTTTTATTTAACCATTATAAAGAAATAAGTCATTCATGCTTTAAAACAAAGCATTTGTTAATGCTTTAAGAGAAAGAAGGGAAAGAAAATAAACACCAAAACAACTTAAAACATACATACTCTTCTCAAGGATAGGCAAGATCTATCTGCTGAAACCTTGGGTTTAGCAGCAGCTGTGTTTTGGGTGTCTAACAGAGTACAAATTGTAAATTAGGTATCTAGAGCAAGAAGAAGCTTAAATTTAATGTGCCCCCTTCCAGCAATTGTGGTATTTAAAGTGCTGTTATTTCTGGAGCACTCTCATTTCATATAGAACCTGAAATTGCTGTCTTTTGGAGATTTTCTGCTCAGAACAGTGGCTAATCCTCTA
Source organism: Pogoniulus pusillus (assembly GCF_015220805.1). NCBI lineage: Eukaryota > Metazoa > Chordata > Aves > Piciformes > Lybiidae > Pogoniulus > Pogoniulus pusillus. The sequence continues at coordinate 19,410,776 of NC_087274.1, read as the reverse complement.
CTCTCCTTAATCCCTGCTGAAGTACCTAGAGCTCCTCTGTATTGTATGAGAAATTTGCATACACTTAGGTCCATTAATTTTGCTAAGCTCTCTCCAAAACACAGGAAAGTTTTGAGCACAGCAAACCCAATTCACAATGGACATTCATCTGCATGTGATGTCACCTAAACTAGACAGTAGGAAAACCTGGAAACTAGGACATCCACCAGAGTACTCATTAAAACCAGTATGCCTTACTTTCAGATAGATATGCTAACATTTACTCTCCCCTCATCCAATATTTGGTTCTGCATGTTTTTTTTTTTGTTGCAGCATTCTTGTCAGACTTGCACTCTTGCTACCAGAGACAGAAAAGAAATTTGACCATTTCTATTCCCACATTTTCTCTCTGTCCTCTTGGTAGAAGGCTAAGAGCCAGGACTGGAGGACTTTGGAGAAGACATGTTTATTTGAGCTAGAAATACTTTGAATATATATAGCAAATGCTCTGTGAGCAAAAATGTGGAGAATGCAAGGCAGTTTGAGTTAGGTGCAGACAATGTACTTGCAGACAAGAGTAGATTTAGATTGGATGTTAGGAACAAGTTCCATACTATGAGTAGTGGAACACTGGAACAGGTTTCCCAGGGAGGTGGTTGGGTCGCCATCCCTTGAAATATTCAAGGTGAGGCAACAGGGCTCTGAGGAACCTGATCTAGTCGAGGATGTCCCTGCTTGCTGCAGAGGGGGTTGGACTAGACCACCTTTAGAGGTCCCTTCCAGCTCATACCATTCTGTGATTATAAGCATGCTCTGGGAGAAACATTTTATTCTCCTATCCAGATATAACCTGGCTTCCCCTTTAACAGCTACATCCAGACAGACCTAGTATCTTCACATCCTTTCCAAGGAGGAAAAAAGAGCGTGTGATCTTAACCCTTGTTAGATTTTGTTAGACTTGGTACTTCTTCAGAATTTACCAACAGTCTCTTTAACGGGATAATTAACTAGCTGGGGATAAAAAATGCTTGATGAATGGTAGCTACTGCAGAAACTGTTCTATTGCCCTGCTGCTCAAATCTCATGCTTTAGAACCCCTGACACATCTGTAAATCAATGAGCTATTTTTATTTGTTTACCTGTCAGTAAGCTGCTGAAACTTTGAATGTATTTATAAATGCTCACATCTCCTGTATTAAGAACAGCGAGTTCAATACAAAGCACACCTGAGCCCACTGAATTTTGTCAGATATTTATGTTGTCTCCTTATACATCTTTTCAAAGTACTTCACCTCAGCTTCAGTTTCTTAATGAAAAACAGTCATTTCTGCTGCTGATTTGATTTAGTATCTCACAGAATTTCACATTTGTTTGTGTGTAAGATAAATTCCCTATTCTGTTACATTTCCTCTCTAGAGCATTATTGTCAAGAAGCGTTACGCCACTTTAACCGTCCGTACGGGTGAATATTTTAACAGATGATGGACCTGAATTGGGGCACTGAGTTGATGCTTCCTTGTATTTTAAATACTTATCATAAATTCATAGAATTGTCAGGCCTGGGAGGGACCTCAAGGATCATCTAGCTTCAACACGCCTGCTGTGGGCAAGGACACCTAACACTAGATTAAGTTACTCAGAATCCTATCCAGCCTGGCCTTCTCTCTCCAACTCCCTCATTCCGTCTCAAAAGGAGAGGAGCTCCAGCTCTCTGATCATCCTTGTGGCCCTTCTCTGGACAAGCTCCAGCATGTCCATACCTTCTTGTAATAGGGACTCCAGAACTGGATGCAGTGCTCAAGGTCAGGTCTCACCAGAGTGGAGTAGAAGGGGATCAAAATTTAGATCAAAGCTATTCAAAATTAAACACAAGTTTGCATAATCATTATCCTTTCCCTTAGATATATGTGTAAAGAGTCAAAATAATGCATAGTCAGAAAGCTATGAATTTGGGGAATCAGCACAATTCACATTCTAAGGTCATTGTCAAGAAGGCAGTTGGTGTATAGGGACAAATTTATCCAAGCATACTCTACCATGAAGGTGTTCATTCTGGCAAAGATCTAAGCTTGCGAGAATGGCTTGAACTAGATAGTAGCTTGTCCTTGGCATAGCCCAAACTGTTTTGAGGTATTCAGTACAGCAAGACAGAGTGGGGAGCTGCAGTACAGAGACTTCATGATTATTTGGAGTGAAATTCCTGCCTTGTATGGTCTTTGGGGAAAGTTTGGTACAGGGTAAAGACAGTTTGGAAGTAGAGCCTGTCCACTCCATGTAAAGATCAGGTTGTCAGGATCAGCTTCAGTTTTGTTTGGTGACAGATATACACATTCCCTATGCACACCCTTAAGCATACACACAGGTTTGTGGGCAGAACTTCTTAAAAGACAGTGTTAAAACTGCAGCAGATGTAACTACAAAGGCTTGTAGGAAAGCAATTTCACTTCTTGATCTGGGTTAACTTACTGCCCAAAGCACTATTTTTATTATTTCTTTAAAAGCCTGGGCTAGCTCCAAAACCTGTGTTCCACAAGCTTTGAGGCTTTCCTCTATCTTATCTCAACTTCTATGAAAAGGGAATCTGCCAGTATTCAGCTACAGCATGTTGGAGGCAGTTCTCAACTCCTCCTTCCACAGAGTTCCTGCAGCTCACAGCTTCTCTGCATCCTGCTCTGAACTCTGTTCCAGCCAGCCCACACTGCACCCAGCAGGCTATAATCTGTTGCATCAGTCCTCCTGTTTCTCTGCTGTAAAACCTCAACTTTTCTGCTGACAGTTTGCCCTTGCTTTGATTCCTGCCTTCTCAGAGTACAGTGTTACAGCCTTGCCAAACACAGTGTGCCAAGAAAGCGGAAGACATCTGCTTGTACATCCTGGCTAGGTCAGCAGAAAGAGAATCAATTTATTAACATTTCTTTTTGGAGATTCTACCTTTCCTTCATCCAAGGTAATCAAATAAAATAGTAAGATAATTCCTGAAGCGACTATATTTTTGCCTCTTGTGCTAGAATCCATAGCTCACCTTCTCAGTTCTTACTGTTCTGTGTTCACATCATATTAACTAAAAAAAAATTGAAGGCATGTTGGAATTGAATTAAGTCTAAATGGTTAACAAAATATTGTTGGATCCTCAGTTAGGAGCAAGACTTAACTGCTCTATAGTCAGGAGCAAGGCTCAACGTCTGGAACGGAAGATTTCACACAAGAAGACTTTTCTTTCAACCAACAGTTAGACCAGGTCTTAGTGCTCTAGAAACATCATCCTTTGCTTCTGTAAAATGTTAAAGACTTGGAGCTTGTATCAGCTGAATAAGAGGCAGCTGGGCTTTGCACAGCAATAAGAGTTAGAATGCATTGCCAGAGGTAGGAAAATGAACACAATAAATTACAAAGCCAATCACAATTGTCAAGATGCATTTTTGAAAGCACAAAGATTTTTCAAAAAGGTTTTCTGTACCTTTCACCATGATTAGATGTGACTAAACAACTGGCAGAAAATGAAAGTGCTAACTGCAAGTGTCTGGGCAGCTACACAAATTAACAAGAAATTGGTGTTCACTGAATAGGAAAGAAACACAAAACCCATCCTGATGGGAGAATGAAGTCACTCTGCACACTACAAAACTGCAGGTTAGGGAGTAGGATCCAAGAGTTAGAGAGAAAAGCTTGCTTAAATAGCAGTAGAACAGAACCCCAGAGAAGCATCAGCCAGGGCTATGTTGGAGCCTCGGATTTTAGCTGGGTTTTATTTTGATCACTTATGACTTATTAGACACTATCTATGCTTATGCAAAAGTGATCGTTGTGGGCACAGACCTTTTATAGCCTGTCATCTCTCCAAGCTTTTTTGAGTGATCCTATTGATTCAGCAGACACATAGTGCTGCTATCAATTTATTTCTCCTGCACCTGTGCTCTTGCTGCTTCTCAGTAAGGATGGTAATCCCAGCTGTAGATATTTTCAGCCCCAGAGGCCTCTGAGATGAGCTAAGCAGAGAATATCCAAGAAAGCTGTTGAGAGGCTGCTTCTGGTCTCTTCTCACAGGTAATTGGAGATGGAACAAGAGGGAATGGCCTCAAGCTGAGACTGAGGAGGTTTAGATTGGACATTAGGAAAAAGTTTTTCACAGAGAGAGTGGTCAGGCACTGGAATGAGCTGCCCAGGGAGATGGTGGAGTCACTCACCCGGGATGTGTTTAAGGGTCGTTTGGATGAGGTGCTTAAGGATGTGGTTTAAGGTGAATCTTGTTATAGATTGGGGGGTTATAGCTTGGACTTGGTGATCCTGAGGGGCTTTTCCAACCTGGATGTTTCTGTGATTCTGTGGATTGGTACTTGGGTACACAAACAATGTTGATTCAAAGCCTATGTTCCCTGCTTTCCCTACACTGCCTGCATGGCTGTCTTAAGTTGCTTCTGCTGAAATATGTGGCATGACTTTGCATGCAGCAGTGTCACAGAATTTGACTTGAATTGATTGCACCCTGTTTTACAGCACGAAAGTTCAGCTGGTCACAAAAAGGTCACAGAACACTGGCACAGGCTCCCCAGAGAGGCTGTGGAGTCTCCATCTCTGGAGACTTTCAAGGCCTGTCTGGATGCATTCCTCTGTGACCTGAGCTAGATTGTCTGGTCCTGCTCTGGCAGGGGGGTTGGACTTGACGATCTCTTTGGGTCCATTCCAACCTCTGACATCCTGTGATCCTGTGGTACAGTACAAAGATTTTTAGCTTTTCTATTTTGTAAATTAATGACTACTGCATCTTAATTCACATGATACCAAATATGTGGGCTATTGCGAGCAAAAAGATGAATGACACTGCTTGAAATAATGGCTCCAAGGTAGTGAGGAATCATAGAAACCTTCTTAGGAATTATTTTCCACTCAGCTCTCACAGAAGGAGGATATAAACCAGCCTCTAACTAACGAAAACTTCAACACAATTCTCATGAGGGTTTCTAGTTACAGATTTCTGAGCATGTGATAATCATGTGGTCTTGCTGCATCTGTTCCCATTGACTGACTCCTCACTAGGAAACTTTTCAGAAGAAGAAACAAAATGATATTGCAACTACTTCCATGGAGTAATGTGGTGGGTTTATTAAATCACCCCCTCAAATGGAATATTCCAATAAGCCTTAAGCTATCACAATTAACATTATTTTGAGAGTATTTATGAGGATGAATTCTGGAGTACATCCACTCCTTTGGATAAAGGACTTCTGCAAGTTCACAGGATCACAGGATGCTAGAGATTGGAAGAGACCCCAAGAGATCACCGAGTCCAACCCCCTGCCAGAGAAAGACTACACAGTCTAGCTCAGGTCACACAGGAACACATCCAGACAGGCCTTGAAAGGCTCCAGAGAAGGAGACTCCAGAACCTCCACAAGTTAGTTTTAAGATGGCTTTAGAGTGGCCTCCAAGAAAGCAGACATATGGATCATTGAAGTAGGTAAGATATAGTATGTATGAAAGTGCAAGGTTTATTAAAAGATGACCTATGCTTAAAGTGCTATTCTAGAGTTCACAGAGAGATGCTCTTACCACTCATGGATGCATGTGCTTCATTGTCTATCCATATCTATATCTGAGAATCATTGAAATGTCTACCTGAAGGGTGATTGTGGGCTGGAGGAGGTTGCTCTCTTCTCTCAGGTGGCCAGCACCAGAACGAGAGGACACAGCCTCAGGCTGTGCCAGGGGAAATTTAGGCTCAAGGTGAGGAGAAAGTTCTTCACTGAGAGAGTCATTGGACACTGGAATGGGCTGCCTGGGGAGGTGGTGGAGTCACCGTCCCTGGGGCTGTTCAAGGCAAGGTTGGACGTGGCACTTGGTGCCATGGTCTAGCCTTGAGCTCTGTGGTAAAGGGTTGGACTTGATGATCTGTGAGGTCTCTTCCAACCCTGATGATACTGTGATACTGTGAAATAGCCCTGTATGGGCGAGACAGGTACAAGGATCATAGGCAAATTCATAAAACACAGACCAAAGTTCTTCTAGTTATTTCTAGGAGCTTAAATGGGTTTCTAAAGTTCAGGTCCTGGTTGACTGTTTGCCTTTCTAGTCAATGGAAACCACCCGAGAGAGATTTGGCTCACAGAAGGACCAAGTCATCTTCTGGAGCTACTTGATTCACTTTTCAGTGGAGGTATCATATTCTGTCAATTAGAAGTTTAAAGCAACTAAGCTCCCAGTAACTTCAATTAAATACCTAAAATTTGTCAGGGTAAAATGGCCCCAGGATAAATGGTTCCAAAAACTTCAGACATACCAGGCTCAGTTAACGGACTTCCAAATTAGTCAGAAGATGTGATCAAAGCATCACATTAAGGCACTATTAAGAGGAATGCACTTTGATCATGACTAATGAGGTACAAAAGCAGGGAAAAAAAGACAAAACTTAGCAGAGTTAAAATATAATTAAATGTAAGAATTAATCTGCCTCCATACTGTCTTACTGACAGGACAGAGGTTAATATTAGTGCATATTTAGACAGACATTATTATCTAATTCTCTAACCATTTCTTTCCATAGAAGCTGAAGGTACTTTTCCTGAGAGTAAAAAACATCTAAAATATAAATGGATGGCTTAAATTTATTAATAGTTTTCCCTCCATATCATTTCAGAACTGAACTATCAAGTCTAAATTCCAGAGTTTGGGAGAGCTGGTGAGGCTTCACTGCCTCAAGAAACCTCTAGCATCAACAGAATACTGCATCCATTGACTAAGCTTTGTGTTTCCGTGAGAGGTGAAATGAGTGCTGCATTTGTGGGCAGAAAATCAGAAAAATGTGGGCTGGATTTTTTTTTTTTTTCCTAGCAAAAGAAAATTATTTCTATTTTTATCATTTATAATTCTTTTTTTTTTTTTTTAATCATGCATTTCCCAGGTAACACAGTGCCTCTGGTTAATAGATAAGAAATTTGGTATTGGTGTGTACTGCAAAGCACTATGCTACTGCACATGAAGGATGAAGCCTCTGTGCTCTGATACGTGATAATAAAGCTAAATTTAAAGGGAATTTAAAAGCTAAGTTAATTTCTCACCATTTATCTTCAGCTTTCATCGATCTGAGAAAGGTTGCGCTACCAGAAATACCCAAATGTCTTATAAATGATGCTGAATCAACAGCTTGCCATGACTGTTGGTAGTATGAAGAATAAAAAAATATGAACCAATTAACATTCCAGGTCTTAGGTGGGATATCAATCCAGCAGAACTTTACCAGCAGCAGCAGCTGGTGGTGATATACATATTTGTAAACTGGGTAACAAAGTAGACTCTGTTTCCTTACCATCTGTTACATCTAGCAGCAAAAATGATGCTGAAATAATATATTTTATAATAAATAGTAGACCAAATATTCAATATTTTTTATATTCCAACATTCAGAAGCAAAATCTGTTAGTAGTGGTAGGCAATTTTTTAGATCCCGTTAGATCTGGGTACCTCTACCATGCCTTTTTCTCTGAGTATGAGAAAAAGAATAAATTCTTTCACAGACAGAAAGTGTTGGGGAAGCATGAGTAGTGCTGATGGACAGATAAATGAGTTCTGGAACACTACCTGTTCTGTGAGCCTGAGCAATGCCTTAGTCTAATGTATACACTTTAATATCTGGAAAATGTAAGAGCATGATGTTGTAAGCTACTCCAGGCTATGATTAACTATTGATGTTTTGTATACACATGGGCCTGCAGGATTGAATCACAGAGCTGGGTGTTACTCTTTATACCAGGGAAACGACAGTTTGCTAGCTAAAAAATGAAACCAGCTTTGGCTGGGAGATACTTTAAGCAGCTGCATTTTATGGTCATATTTTAAGAAGAAAGTAACAACAGTCTGACTCTGAGGAAATGATAATGGAAGATTTGACATCTAGATGCTCCTGCAGGTAGCTCTGTGGAAGCATCGGCATTAACAATGAAGAGGATCCCATCACATCTTCCACTTCCCTCCTCTGCTGCAACTCAGAAAGAAAGGGTGATATAGACAGTCTTGTGATCTTTTTCTAGCCAACAGGTTCTTCTTTTGAATTACTCCTTAGTTGCATCTATGTGATTGGAGTTGTGTTAGTTCTTTTCATTCTCTAGTGTTCCTTTTGGTTTCTCACAGGTAGTAAGCTGTTCTCAGTCTTTTATATGGCCTCCAGCAGGTTTTAGAGTTCCAAAATGTACAGCTTTAGTCCTGAAACTGTCTGTGCTTTAAGCTGCTTTAATTACCAAATGGAAAACAAAGCTTATTTATTGGAATGTTGGGATTTTGGGTAAGGCAAGAAATGAAACATCAAAATTAGAGAAATAATTGACTAAGTAGTAGCTTGTTCCTATGCCAAGTGATCAACAAATTTCTTATTTATTAAAATGTGTTGTGGAGCAGATTTTTTTTTTTTTAAGCAAACAACTACCCACCAGTGAATATTTATTTGTGATGCTGATCAACATGTCTAAACCCCTTTCTTGGCACTTCTGTGGGCAGCTGTGGTTTTCAGTATTTATAAATTGCCCTTTGGCCACAGGGTTTGTGATTGACAGCTGGTGGCTGTACAGTGGATTTTGGAACACAGGCAGCTGACAGACTGTAAGTGGGTAGTACATATAGCTGGCCAGCCTCAGTGCTGTGACTACAGATGAATAGAAGAGCATACAGGACAATCTTTTTGCTTGTTTCTAATTGCTGAAAATAAGTACTCTGAGTACAGATTTGTTTTTTTTTTTTTAAGAGGACCAATTCTTCACCAGTTCTTTTTGGCCACAACAACCCCAAGCAGTGCTACAAGCTGGGGACAGAGTGGCTGGAAAGCAGCCAGGTAGAAAGAGACCTGGAGGTGCTGATAGATAGTAGGCTGAAAATGAGCCAGCAGTGTGCCCAGGTGGCCAGGAGAACCAATGGCATCCTGGCCTGTATCGGAAACAGTGTGGCCAGTAGGACAAGGGAGGTCATTCTGCCCCTGTTCTCAGCACTGGTCAGGCCACACCTTGAGTACTGTGTCCAGTTCTGGGCTCCTCAATTCGAGATGTTGAGGTGCTGGAACATATCCAGAGAAGGGCAATGAAGCTGGTGAGATGCCTGGAGCACAGCCCTGTGAGGAGAGGCTGAGGGAGCTGGGGGTGTTTAGCCTGGAGAAGACGAGGCTCAGGCATGACCTCGTTGCTGTCTACAACTTTCTAAAGGGAGGTTGTAGTCAGATGGGTGTCAGTCTCTTCTCCCAGGCAACCAACAACAGAATGAGGGAACACAGGCTCAAGTTGTGGTGGAGGAGGTATAAGCTGGATGGTAGGAGGAAGTTCTTGATTTGCATTGGAATGAACTGCCCAGGGAGGTGGTGGAATTGCTGTCCCTGGACGTGTTCAAGAAAAGACTGGATGGGGCATGGTCTAGTTCACTGGCTAAGGTTAGGTTGGACTGGATGATCTTGGAGGTCTCTTCCAACCTGGTTGATTCTGTGATTCAGGTGGTACAAACTGATCAAACATGGAGCCAATAGAATCATGCTGATGAGGATGTGAGCAGGAGTACCTATACGAGGAGTCACAGAAAGATATGAAGAACTTCCATTGCAATTTGTAAAGGTTTAGCATTTTGTCTTCTCCATATAGAATGAAAATAACTTTGCTATGCTCTGCTGGTTTTATACATCAACTAGCAGAATGGTTTCTTAGTCTCTGCCTAGACTCTGAAGATGCTCTCATAATATGAATAAATAAACTATATTTTACAGAGAGAGCAAGTGCATGTCATCAGAAAGGTAAAATGCTGTGCAGCATTGAAAGCTGTTTTGGAAAGGGAAAAATGGACATGGAGAAGTGTTTGGGTATAATAGGTATGAGAAGCTTACTGAGAGAATCTCTGAGCAGACTTTGCCTAATGATTTGCTTCAGGTGGCTTTGTTTTTATAAGCACTGCACATCAGAACCTACAGTTAGTGTTGCATATACTACACTTGGCAGTAGATAGGTCTATTTAATGAGGTTATGAGACAGAACTTTTCTCCTGCAACAAAAAGGGAGTTTAAAATGGCTCTGATGATTTTATTGCTCAGAGCACCCAAAGGGTTGCCCCCAAGAGAAACCATTCTTTTGGAAGTCCTCTGTTCTTTGAAAGGTCAAATGTAAATCTTTCAAGATCTTAAACGTTTTGTGTCACATTTATTTCCAGGATGGTGACATTTCATCTTATTAAGGGAATTGCTTAAAAAAAAAAAAAAAAAGTTAAAAAAAGGTTCTAAGGAAATTCTGACAGAGTACCATGGAGCAAGCTGTGTTGCCTCTAGCACTCATCAAAATAATTAGGAGAAGAAGGTGGTTTTGTGACTATCTGCACAGGGCACAAACTTTTTAAATATTGACATTGTTGCTCGGGGAAACAAGAGCTCAGCCAGCTCGAACCAGATGTACTCAAATCGAACCTTTCTGTGTCAGAACTGCAAATGGAAGTCTATTACAAAACTCTATTTTATAATCAGAGCATTAATTAATGCTCATGTCCACTTTGATTTATGCAAATTTGATTCCTTAGATACAAATACCAGAAATTATGTGCTTATTCTCTGATAATTCTCATCCTAATCAAAGTACAATCTACCTGTCTGTAGCAGGGTTCTCTGCCTCTTAAAGGCTCTAGGTTAATCAGCCCTGTTCAGCTGCTCCATCTAAGCAGTGCATGATTTAAGAGGAAGATCACTGTCTGATCCTACAAGAAACTAGGGGAAATAAAGGCTGTCACACTATAATTTGAAGATGGAACTGAGCTAGATGTGGTGAATACTATGATCAAATGAAGTGTAAATTGTTGAAGATGGCTTTGGTTTTGACTTCTTACAATGGGTTTGAAGGTTTGTATGCTGAAGATTCAGGGAAAGGTAGCAGGAAGAGACGTTTTATCAAGTGTTTAAGCAGCAGAAGGAAAAGTGCTTTTTGGAAAATGCAAACAGGGTTGTTTAGATTTATCCTGGAGAAGAGGAGGCTCAGGGCAGAGCTCATTGCTGTCTACAACTACCTGAAGGGAGGTTATAGCCAGGTGGGGTTGGTCTTTTCTCCCAGGCAACCAGCAACAGAACTAAGGGCCACAGTCTCAAGTTGCACCAGGGGAGGTGTAGGCTGGATATTAGGAGGAAGTTCTTCACTGAGAGAGTGATTTGCATTGGATTGGGCTGCCCAGGGAGGTGGTAAAGTCACTGTCACTGGAGATGTTCAAGAAAGGACTGAATGGGGCACTTAAGTGACATGGTCTAGTTGATTGGCTAGGGCTGGGTGCTAGGTTGGACTGGATGATCTTGGAGGTCTCTTCCAACCTGGCTAATTCTATGAAATGGTTGTGAAAGCGAACGTGGTCACCAAGATACCATGCAAGAAAATGCAGCACATTGCTAAATATAAGGGCAAGACAGGAAACTTGCAGAAGCCTTAGAGCTGGTTGTAGCATCAGAGTCTTCCATGCAGAGCAGGGTAGGAAGCTGGGAAAACATCTGAACACTTCTAAATCATCATGAGAAAAACAAAGATGGAAGAGAAGGGTAGCAAACTTTCCCTCCGTTTAAGAAGTTCATTTTTAAAGCAGACTATTGTGCACTGTGGTGAAAAGTGTTTGAAAGCAACGGAGGAAATAGAGAAAATTGTAAGTCAGGATTTGGCAGGGAAAATGGGCTCTGAATTCTTAAACTGAGTGCCAACTCATTTAGCTACAGAAAGAACTTGAGAGGTGTGTTTTGTAATTAGCAGGCATGAGCTGGAACTGGCTCCTTCCAGCAGACAACTGAAGGCAGAAGCACAAACAGGGTGCTGCTACCTGTGCCAGGTGAGCACAGAGAGATGACTGCCTCTGCTCAGCTGCCGTGAGATGAACTCTGAGTGACAGAGGCCAGATAAGGGAGTGGTTGAGGGAGCTGAAGACTATCTGGTGAGGAATGAAGGAAGAAATGTTTTGTGTTACCTGACTTGGCCTGGTCTTGAAAGAAGAATTTAAGATGGATGTGTATAATAGCTAGCTAGGTTCCCTGTGGGTTGTGAGCTACTTCACTAGAGTGGTGAACTTAAGAGAGAGGAAACCAGGCAGTGAATGGCTTGTGGGTGGTTAGAGGAGGAGGATGAAAGTCCCTAGATGCATTTTGCATACAATCTGTCTGGAACTCATATGCCATGAGATTCTGAGGTGTACTACTACCGTATGGTGTTCTGAGAGATGTGGCTGCCTTGAACAATTGGGAAATTAAAAAACATTTCCATTTGAAGTCATTTGTAGTGAACAGTGTCTCAGAGCATGCTTGTATAACCTGGAGCACAATCTAACAGCAGCAAGTGATGGCTATGCTATTTACCATGATGAAGATTAATGTCAACATTTTATCTTTTCCTCTGATAATTCATCCCAGATAAAAACTTGTGATTCATTTCTCCTCTGGTACAAATAGATCAAGGCTATCATGTAATTGGCTGAGTTCATCAAGTTCACCACTTACATAAAATAAATTGCCAGATTTTCCCCTTCTTTCTGTCAAATAGAAAATGTCCAGGAAATATAGCTGAAAGCAATTACATTAATGGCAAAATATGTTTCATGATTGCTTGTTCTAATTTTGACCATAATTCAACTTTTTTTTAAAAAGCACTGACGTTTTAAAAGATTAAATAATCTTTGGCAAATATCTCTTGTCTTTTGACTTTTATGACCTGCAGCAACCCCAACATTTGAGGGAACTTTTGTGATGCAGCAGAAAGATATCATGATTATCTTTTCCTTTGGAGGTGTATTGAATAGAATCTCAGACCTAGAGAACAAGCAGGACACATCTTGAGTTTGTATTGAGCTTAAAACTGGCATTACCACTGCAGTTCTCTGGGATGTGGTGTGGGGTACATTTACAGTACTGTGAGGTTAGTTGGTTCTTGAGATGTCTCTGTGGAGGCAATTATGGATGTAGCTGTCCCAGTGAATCGTCTTATCCAAATATCAAGTATGTACAGAAGCAGTCTATTTAGTCTCCAAATAGGATGCTGTTAGGAAGAGGACACTGAATGAGAAGGCTGTTATTGATAAAACCTGCTTGCTTGGAGGTTGATAAAACTAGACAGTGGAGAAAATTCAGCACTTGGCTGTCACATGCATAGATAGTGAGAGGGAATGAAAACCAGAAGTGAGAGAAGCTACCTGTGGAAGGATGAGGTTGGGATTAAATTACCAAGGTCCTGCACGTGGGTCAGTACAATCCCAAGCACAAATCCAGGCTGGGTGGCAAATGGCTGGTGAGTACTCCTGAGGAAAAGGACCTGGGGGTCGTGGCTGACAAAAAGCACAACATGAACTGGCAACGTGCACACAGGCCAGACAGCAGCCGTGTGCTGGGCTGCAGCAAGAGCAGCGTGGCCAGCAGGGCAAGGGAAGGGATTCTCCCCCTTTAATCTGCTTTCTTGAGACCCTACCTGAAGTACTGTGTACAGTTCTGGAACCCCCAATACAAGAAGGACATGGAACTGTTGGAGAAAGTCCAGAGGAGGCCACAAAGATGCTCAGAGGGCTGGAGCACCTCTGCTATGAGGACAAGCTATGAGAGTTGGAGCTCTGCAGCCTGGAGAAGAGAAGGCTTCAAGGAGATCTTCCAGTAGCTTTCCAGTATCTGGAGTGGGGCTATAGGAAGGCTGGTGAGGGACTATTGACAAGGTTTTGTAACGACAGGATGAGGGGGTAATGGGTTTAAATTGGCAGAGGGGAGATTTAAACTAGATGTCAGGAAGAAGTTCTTATACAGTGAGGGTGGTGAGACACTGGCACAGGTTGCCCAGGGAGGTTGTGGATACTCCCTCCCTGGAGGTGTTCAAAGCCTTGAGTGACCTGTTCTAGTGGGAGGTGTCCCTGCCTATGGTGGGAGGATGGAACTGGATGATCTTTGAGGTCCCTTCCAACCTAAATCATTCTACGATTCTATATAAGCTCAGTCATTAAGTTATTTAAATACAAATGGAGAGGGATGCACAATTGCAGAACAGTAAATTACAATGTTGTAACTGCACCTGATGGTAAGGAGATTGTGTCTGCTCAGGATAACTCAGTTGGGTTTTGCCTTAAAGGAAAGACAATCTTTTTTGGACAGTTGTTCAAAGGAAGGCAACAATCAGATTTGTTTTAACAATGTGTTTCTGAAAATGTATGTGTCTAGGAAGAGCTTAATAGATAGTAATAGTTAGAGGGAATTGTTTGTGTGATTTTGCTAAGAACATGCTTCATGATGAGAAATGGAAAGGAGCACGTGAGGAAGTTACTAAAGTTCAGGCTTTTTTTGCTACAGAAGAGAGATTAAACATCTGTATCTAAAATTAATGGCTTTTCTGAGCCAGACCTCTAGCAGAGATCTAATGGTAGTTATGCAGCTAGACATGAAAGCAAAAGGCTAGCTTTTCACTGAAACACAGAGGATGAGCACTGGCATTAGAAGAGTGGTAATTATCTTGAATTCTTCTGGAAGAAGTTGCTGTGGAATAAACCTTTGCAGATGTGTTAAGTTACCCATTTTGACTGAATGCTTCTTTTAGCCAAATTTATGCCTCATTTAGGAGTCTGCCTCATCCCTGTTACACCCCTCTGTAGCTAATATTTGATTTGTAGTGCTGTACTCAGAGTCAGTGCTTTGAGGGAACAGGGTGCTCCAGGGGGTTGTGAAGTCTCCCTCTCTGGAGATATTCAAGATCTGCCTGAGTGCAATCTATGTGATCTGGTATAGGTGACCTTGCTCTGGCAGGGGGGTTGGACTGAATGATCTTTCAAGATCCATGCCAGTCCTATAATTCTGTGAACAAACAGCATTTGATGTAAGCCAATTTATTTATTTTGACCAAATGGCTTGTGTGATCTCCATGCTCATGAATCCATGCTCGTGAGCTCCATGAATCCCAGCCCACATTTTAGAGGTAAGCTCTTCTGCAACCACTAATCTACAGACTTAGCCTAGGATGTGGCAACCATGCTGTGATTTCCGCACCACCCCCCCCCTTCTCCCTTCTTCCTTACCAGCTACCACAAAGAGTCTGCACAGCAGACCTTATGAATACCTATGCCTCAAGATAACATGAAAAATACATCTGAAAAGTGCCTCAACAAAACTGATCATTGTAAGAGAATTTGCCCTCAACTTGCAAGGTGTCCAGAGAAGGGCACCAAGGCTGGAGAGGGGGCTGGACCACAGCCCTGTGAGAGGAGGCTTAATGAGCTGGGGTTGTTCAGCCTGGAGAGCTCAGGAGCAGACCTTATTGCTCTATACAACTACCTGAAAGGAGGTTGTAGTCAGGTAAGGTTGGTCTCTTCTGCCAGGCAACCAGAGACAGAACAAGGGGACACAGCCTCAAGCTGTGCCAGGGCAGGTTCAGGCTGGATGTTAGAAAGAAGTTCTTCACAGAAAGAGTGATTTGCATTGGAACGGGCTGCCTGGGGAGGTGGCTGAGTCACCATCCCTGAAGGCGTTTAAAAGGAGACTGGATGAGGCACTCAGTGCCATAGTTTAGTCAATAAGAAGGGTTAGGTGATAGGTTTGACTTAATGATACTTGAGGTCTTTTCCAGCACCTGATTAATTCTGTGATTCACAGAGTTCAGTTCAAACTTAAGTTGAATACTAAGGGATGCAAGGAAGATTACCCAGAACAGAAGAATCTGACTTTTAACTGAATACAACTTGACAGACAATTTGTAATAAGCAGAACTAATTTTTGCATATTAATGAGCAACGTATGAGAATATTTTCTTTGCACCAGACCACAAGTAGCTCTGCAGTTGAGATAACAGCTGGTATGGGAATCAGCAATATTTTAATCTCAGTTTACAAATGTATGAAATAAGTATTTAACTAGAGTTGAGCTTTTCTTGTGGCTCAGCTGCCTTTTATAGGTGGCAGAAAAAAATCATCCTATTGGCACACCTAGTAAGGCCCCACATCTCTTCTGTGCTTTGCTCCTCCCTGTTCATGAATATCCTCTCTCAGGTTGTGGATGAGCATGAATTCTCAGTTCTAAACTTGATACTGATGCATGACCTAGACAATGCAAAGGCTAACTACTTCTGAGAGTTACCCCAAGTGCTTTGCACAGTGATCAAACAGGAACCCTGTGCTGCCACTGTACATAGAGCAAAGGCCTCCTGAGTCCCAGTCTTAACTGCGAGAGTTTTTCTATTGATGCAGGGAACTTTCTGCCCTTCAGTATAAAACTGATGGCTTTCTGACATTTTTCACTTAATCAAAACCCATCTGTCACTGGTGGGTTTTTAAAGCATAAAGGTCAAAAGCTTCTTATATGCCTTCCATCATTACTGTATACTCTAGCAGTGAATGTGTTACAGAATATGTGTAGCTTACAGAATAAAATATACACCACAAATAATAGCTGACTAAATTATTTGTGTATTTCTCAATAAAACAACAAATCACAGTTCTGTTATAGGAGGAGTACAAAAGAGCCCAAACATAACATTTCCTGGAGAGAGACAAATTAAATAAATGCACTGGAAATACACTCTGGCCCCATTATTTAAATCTTTTCATGTATTACAGGGTGTACTGTAGATGCATTTTCAGTCCTCATCAGCCAGTGTGTGTGACAGCTACTTAAAATATTTCAAGTGAGACATGAGGCACTGTTCTCCATCCCTTGTAATGTTTGAACGTGTTGACATGAGGTCTAAATTACAGTCTCTGTTTAGAGATGGCTACGTTTGAAACATCATACTACTTTATAAATCACAAAGATAAGGAATTTAATTCCCCAATATGTCCCTTTGCCTGTTACTCTGATCTTATTTCTTGTCTATATTTAAATCCATCCTATGTAGCTGTTCTGGTTTGGTATCTGTGAAAAGAAGGTGGTGACCTGCCTGTTGGTAAACATGCTGAAGATGTAATAGGTCACACACCTGAAATATTATTTTTCACTGCCAGTAAATTACAGCTCATAGCTCTGTACAGTGACATAAATTCTGACAGTAAATTAATGCTTTGTGTATTAAAGCACAAGCTCTGTAACTTAGAATAATGAAGACATACCTCTTAGTTTTGTACATCCAAAATAGGGCTGAGGGTCCAGTGAGAGATGTTTCTTTTCTCTGTGCACTGGTAGAGACTCATCTCACATAGCAAGCTGATTAGAACATATTATTTAGACTTTCAGAAAAGCTTAATTAGCTTTGGGAACATTGGGAAATGCCTCCCCATACCACCCACTCTGGTGCTGCTCACTACTGCAGGTTGCTTTTCACATACTGACAGTTTAGTTAGAGCAATGTCTGTTCACAGTTCAAGAGGAGAGGATAGCTGCAGCTTCGTTTTCAGCTGACTCACCAATAAGTGAAAGACACAAAAATCACTGTGGCACTCTAAACACAGCAGGTGTTTACCAGCAAGATGGGAGATGCTGGATGACTAAAGTCAAGGCTGCTTTAGGCATTGAAGCTGCAAAATGTAATTTGGGTGAGAAAGCACGGGTTGGAAGAGGCACCAGAATGCTCTGGAAGCATCTCCAGCATTAGCTGCAGTGTTTCTGTTAAGAGTCCTTTCAGTGAAGAGCAGCGTGCACAGCCTCCTTTCATGTAATAACAGATGGCAAATCAAAGACCTGCATGATGGACCAGATGGAGTTCTGGAGAGAAAAGGAGGGTCCCACAGCACAAGAGATGTGGGAATGAACTGGGAGAAACAAGGCAATCAGGCAGTGTCCTTACTGTTAATGGAAATCCAGATTTGAAAGGGCAGTGAAACAGCCCATTTGGTATACTCAACTGACTTTATGTGCTGGGAGATGTGATTTTGAGCAGGCACAAAAAGAAAACTACTTTGGCAGATCAGACTGATTACTGAGAACCCTTCAGCTCTCATTGTGGGAACTGTGTGATCTGGCCTGTGTTTCCAAACATTATGTTTTCCTCTGCCTACCTTTATGTTCTCTATCACCATAGATGCCTAATTGGGTGGGTGGAAGGGTAGAGAGAGATGTAGAAGTTTGCTGAGGTGTTTCATGCTTTTGATCAAGCAAAAACGTGGTCCTTTGGCAAGTGATTCTTCTGCAGAATTGCAGATAAATACCAGATGGATACTTACTTTTTTTTTTTTTTGGCTCACATTTTTTGTTTGGAAATGTGTTAAAACATTTTTTCTGAGAAGGACATGTTGCCATCCAGAATTTCTGTCAGCCTTGCCTCATTGATTTGACTGGATGCTTGCCTAGTTCAACACACTTCAGTTAGCTATAGGCTTACTCAGCACAGTTTGGGAGTTTAAGGATGATTATTTTTTTTTAATTTTCACTGATGAAGTAAATCAAGAAGAAATGTCACCTTTTTAATGAGCCAGGAAGGGCAATAAAAGCTAAGTAAATTCTGTACCATAAACTGGGAGATGGAATTCTGCTTCTTTCCCTTGATTCTGAAGGGTAATAAATATGTAAATATGGAAAATTGATAGCTGAGACTACTGTCTGAGTCTGAAAATGTCCTTTGGGGATGTAGATACCTGGATTAATTTGGGAATTAAATTCCTGCTACTTCATTACTACCAGAAATTGTCTGAACCATTCCTATTGTGGCTTGTTATAGAAAGTTTGGTCAAGTATATTATGTTCTTCCTATATATTATCACAGATGCATAGATAATGCCTCCTCCTGATTATCCAGAATCCTAAACAAGCACATATTAAAAAAAAAAAAAACCAAACATGGATAAGAGCATCCAAATTCAGACAGGCTTAATGATCCTGGGATAACTTTTGACATAATGCAACTCATATGAGAGCAGACAACCGAAATGCAAAGTTCTTCTCAGTGGGCCTTTCTCAAAGGTTTAATAAGTGGCTCTTCTCTTGAGTATCACTGCTGACTGTGAATCTTTTCTGTCCAAAAACTTTAATTTAAAACTACTGGGTTTTTTTCAGTTTGCAATGACATATTCTTAAGTTTTTAGTATTAAATTAGTGAGATTAAAGCAAATGTCAGCATCACAGAAGTGAAATTGGCTTTTCCTCCTCTCCCCCCCCCCCCCCCCCCCCCCACTCCCCTGCTTTTGTTTCTGCTATTTAGTGCAAAAGAGAACTGCTGTACTTCTAAGAAGATTGACAAATCTTGCAAAACTGGCTTCAAGAATTTTAACACCACATATCCTCTTATCTAGCCTATTCTCTTCTGGAAGCAGCAAGCTGAGGGATTAATAGGAAACAGCTAGTGTCAAAACCATCTTAAGTTGTGTGTCTGCCCTGTGAACCTTGTGTTTCTACTCTTATTGGTTCTAATTAATGACTTTTCCCAGATGACAGTCTTTAGTAGTGACAATTTTCCTCGTGTGCAATGTACATGCTGAGCTAATTGCCTTCTAAAGAGGGGGAAAATTCTCCTCTATTTCACAACAGCTAAAATAAGCAAGTGTCAACCCAGCCTAAGACCTATAGAGAGAGCTTAGTGTGAGCTACACTGAGTGGGGCAAAAGGGATATTCAAGAATAGTGGTTTTCATGTATTGAACTGTTTGTGACAGCTGCCACAGGAGGCAACTGGAAAAGCAGAGCTGGATAAAGCACTGATTGCAGTATCTGGGTGAAGATATAAAACCTTCCTCATGGCATTTGCACAGAGAAGTCTGGGCTTTCTGTTTGTTCAGAAAGTATCTGGGAATGAAGAGATAATGTAAGGAAATAGGGCATATAATGTGAGGAAGTATAATGAACAAAAGAAACACCAGAACCCTATCAGACTAATCTAGTTGGTGGAAATATCCTGGTGAAGAGCTATGTGTTAACTCTCAAGGGCTAAAAGGAACAAAGTCTGTCTTTACCTAGATGGTAAAAGTTAAAGGCTTACAAACACAGAACAAATCTGTATTGTAAGGCAGAAATTACTTTAAACAGAGTTAAGATACCTAATTGCAAACATTCTGTTTGGGTGTTTAGCTATTTAAGCTTGGTGTTTTTAAGTCTCAATCAAAAAAAACCCACCCCCACCTAGACACTTCCTCATGTTGAAAAGAATTTGCTGTAACCAAGACTTTCATTGCCATACTTCAAATCCCTATCTTAACAGCATATGGCTCCAAGTTGACTCCATGCTATGCAAGAACTGAAAACATCATCTGAGGACAAGATTTACAACAATCTACACGCAAAGGAAAAAAAAAAAAAACAAACCACAACATCCAGAAAAATCTATTGTTAATAAGAACTCTAATCACTGTTTTTATTGGGTTTGCTGAATCAGAAACTGAAACCTAGGGTAAATTTCCACTCTAACCATGAGAAATGTCTGTTGCTCTGAACCAGGGCCTTCTTTTTTAACCTTTTTTATTTAGTTTTGCTTTTCAAAGTTTAATAGCTTCAGCAGAGGGGAGTTGAAGCACCTCTGTGACAGGAAATCATGTGTACTTTTAATATTGATATGGACATGAGGGCATGAAAAGTCTTGCCACATCTCAAGCGCTTTATACAAACAGTCACTGCACAAAAGAGCTCCTTTGTGTCCAAGGTCAGTTTTTAAATAGAGTGAAAATTTGTTCCAGTACGGTAGATTCATACCTGACAAGTCCTGTGGGAGGAGGTAGCTAAGATTATGTGGGAAAACGTCTCATCTGTATGGATCTCAACAAGGCATAGGAAAAGCTTTAGGAGCTTTGTGTTTGTACTATGTACAGCACTACACTGGTTGCAGAGGCTATGTATTACTCATATATTAGTTGGTAGAAGCAGTAAAAGGTTGTTAGTTACCTTCAGGGAACTAAGTTCATTTGTGGCACCATATTATTGAATACTACTTCTATAGAAGTGTTAAGAGAGACATGTTAAGCAGCAAGCAGGATTAGTACTCATGTCTGCATTGACTTTATCCATTTGTAGCCATCTTACTTTAAATAACATTTCCTGCTCTTGTGTATTCTACTGACACATCCACTATAAATTGCAAATAGAGGAGGAATAATGTAGCTTATGGTATCTTTAATAAACTTTAATGGCTAACAAAAGATAATGTCATAAAACAATCTCATCACTTTCTAACTGAAACTGATTTTCCCATCTGCGATCTCTAAATAGTATTTGAAATCCATAAAAATGATAAAATGTTTAATCAGGTTCCAGTACAGAAATCTCTTGACTCTCCTCTGAGACTTTTTTAAATTACAGCATGTGCTCTGTTAATCAAGCTCCTTGTTGCTGAGAACAGAAATCACTGTCCTCTCAGTAATGGATTTCTGTGCCCATTTAATGCAGGAAGTGACAATGTACACTAATCTTACTATATTGGTAGGGAGCATGTGACTGACTTAATGCTTTTACTGTCAAGAATTCAAATTTTCCAAAAGAAATTGACCATGTTATTCAGGCTCCTGGAATTTCTGTGCAAGGAATGCAACTACACCTATAAATCAGCTCAATGGATGTCAACAGCTTGAAGGGATACTTCAAGACTGTTCTCTCTTTCAGCTGTGGTGAAAGCTTCTTTCATACTGAGCTTATTATATGTAATTTAAAACACCTTTCAAAGAGTAGCAACAGTGAATGACATCTAAAAAACACTGAAGCAACACATTAAAAGTGGTTTGCAATTTGGGCACAGCAGAGTGTTCAGTTTTATTCTGGTATTCCAGAAAATGTATTAAACAGGAGAGACATTTCCTAGCCAGGTTAGGACTAAGAATGTCATAGACCCTAAAGCTGCCATCGCTTAATTACACCACCTGAAATATCTTTAGAGCATACTTCCTTACACCTTTTTTCCTCTCTCTCTACCTCCTCCAAGTCCTATGTCTGGACACCATCCCATCAGATTTCTGTGCTAATTGATTCATACATTCATCTGGAAGTTGGGAACTAAGAATAATGAGGGAAATACTACTTTTAATCTTTGGATGGACCAATATAATTTAACTGTTAAGAGGAGAAATGATTTTCTAAAATACTTGTACCACATTATTAATAGCAATGTCTCATTCCTCTTGCAGGAACACCTAAGAGTGGTTAGGAAGTGATACTTTGAAATAAAGATGAAATCCCATTGCTGTCTCACAGCAAAATAATCACATAAATATCCAGATTGGAAAAGTCCCTCAGGATCACCAAGTCCAACCTATAAACTCACTCAACAAGATTCACCTTAAACTATATCCCTAAGCATCAACATCCAAACAACCCTTAACCACATCCAGTGTGAGTGACTCCACCACCTCCTGGGCAGCTCATTCCAGTGCCTGACCACTCTCTCCATGGAAAAAAAAAAATTCCTAATGTCCAATCTAAACCTCCTCAGTCTCAGCTTGAGGCCATTCCCCCTTGTTCTGTCTCCAATTACCTGTGAGAAGAGGCCAGTTAAGGCCACATAGAAGCCTTCCATATCACACAGTCATCACAGGTTTGTTTCAATACCTCTGCAAGAAGCCAATTGTTTGCTTATTAACTGTGGGTGTCTGTCAGAGGGGAATCATTCTCAGCACAAGCCTCTCCACAATGTCCCTTCAGGTAGCTGTAGACAGCAATGAGATCTCCCCTCAGGCTCTTCTTCCTCAAACCAAGCACCCCCAGCTCCCTCAGTAGCTCCTCGTAAAATTTATTCCCCAGGTCCTTCACCAGCTTTGTTGCCCTGTCTTCAGCACAGGTGATTGAAAATTTGTGAGTTATATCTATTCTTTACCCTTCCCATATCAGTATTCGTAGGTAGCTGTAAACACCACACATACATCCTGGATACACTTCAGCCTAGATGAAGCAAAAGCAAATCTTAAGTCATGTTGCATGTGTTCAGAGCCAGGGTAACAGTATGTGTCAGCCAGTGAGGGAGCGAGCTTTAATAAGTTCTGGAATTTAAACCAAAGCATACAATATAAATGCCACAATCTACTCAGGAAAACATTAACATTTTATAGGTCCTTGGTCTTGTTCATTTTCTCAGTTTAGGCTCCAGGCAGTTCAGGATGTTCAATTTATACCAATTACATGTGATTGTCTCGTGCACTTTGTAATGCCTGGAACAATCAGGGGACATAATCATCTCTGTTTCTGAAGCAATAATGGGTTTCATTTCAAATGTGTTCATTATACAGCATGTACTTCAAAAGCTAGATAAATCTAATGACTTTTCTTGTTTACATCCAACTTATATGCTAGGACATACCTTGCCTGTTAACAGTCTGGTTGTGGATTCTTGGCAAGGTAAAAAAAATCAAGGGGAAATAAATATCTGATTTTTTTCCATTTTAAATCAGCAGAGTATGACCTAGCCAATGAAATAGCTCATTTGTCTGGGAGTGAACAGCATTCATCTAACAAAATTCCAACACTAACAATTCTAGAATTGGCTGCACACCAGACTAACACTGCT
The DNA here is from genome assembly GCF_015220805.1 of Pogoniulus pusillus. Classification (NCBI taxonomy): domain Eukaryota; kingdom Metazoa; phylum Chordata; class Aves; order Piciformes; family Lybiidae; genus Pogoniulus; species Pogoniulus pusillus. The sequence goes on along the minus strand of NC_087274.1, from coordinate 19,387,471 downwards.
TCAGTGCCTTTTCCTCATCGCAGTGTGTCCGTTATTAACCAAGAGAGGCAAATATTCTCTAGATAAGAAAACTAAAGGCAGGTCTTATTATAAATTAAGGATTTGTATTTTGCTTCTCTTAACACCAAACCTGCTCTTAACTACGATTTCCCAAGACTGACTTTTTGTGCTCAGAGACAGAAAAAAGCAGGTGGGTTTTGAACTGAATTAGGGAAATCAGACTGCTGTTGTTGGTATCCACGCTAGTCTCAGAGCTACATGTTGTCTCAGCTCATAATCCTTAAACTATTTCCACTTCTTCACACTCCCTGCCCAAGCACACACTGAACAGGTTGCCCAGGAAGGTGGTGGAAGGCTCATCAGTGGACGTTTTTAAAGCCAGACTGGGTGGGGCTCTGAAAAACCTGGTCTAGTGTGAGGTGTCCCTGCCCATAGCAGGGGGGTGGGACTGGATGACTGTCGAGGTCACTTCCAGCCGTGACAATTTTGTGACTCTGTGACTTAATAAAAAAAATAAGAAAAGCAGCAAACACCTCATTCCCCTCTGTTCCCACAAAACCTGATGTAAATAATTACTATGATTTCATCTCAACAAGATTTCCAAAGACTATGTTATCCTTGTGGAAATATTGCAAGCAAGAACACTCAAAAATCAAGTGTCCCAAACATTACCGACTTTCTCACAAGGCCGACTGAAAGTACCTGCTCCTTTTCTCTGCCTTTCCTTGGTATTAGCTTCAGGTTTGTTTGTTCTCTTAGTTGATTTCCACTGGCCATTCTCTGTACTGACTACACTGCAGGGCCTGACAGTGGAAGATATCTCAATACCTCCTGCACTGTTCATTTGTAGTGGGATGAACAGTGCCCTGCCATTGTTCCATAGCTGTAATTGTGGTGAGTGATGGTGAGCTGATCTTCTCTGATTCCTCTGGACATGGCAGTTTCTGTTAATCCCATCATGAGAAAAGCAGTTGGAAATCTGCAGTGCTAAAATAATGGCATAAGCTTTCAGTTCTTCAGTTACTGATTGAGGCAGCTCTTAAAGGCTACCAAATGACATATGCTAAAGATGACTTCTTTACACGTACCAAGAATTTGTGTGGGAGTCTTGTGAAAGTAGTGAACAGAACAAGCACTCATTTCAGATCCTTTTCTGTATTTTTGACATTATATTTTCTGCATTTTCCCCCCTGAAATTAATGGCTGCAGACTGCAGATTTAACCATTACTCCATCATCATGACAAGCTTCTGAACTCAGCAAAATTGACTTTAAGAAGAAAGTTTGAAGTTGATTTGAGCAACAGTATTTAACCTGGAAGCCTGTCTACCTATAGGCCAAATTATGAGAAATATTTAATTTTTTTTTTTTTTGTATTTGGTCTAAAGGCACATCCTGAAAGTTTAAACGCTGAGAACTCCACATATTGAAATGAAGATTAAGAAAAGACAGGGGAAAAAATGCACTGAATAGGGAAACAGAATATTTTACTTCACGATATCTACAGAAACACAATAGAAATCGTTGTAGAGAATGATTGAAAGTCACTTTCCGTCAAAAAAAACCAACAACAAAACAAAACAAAAAAACACCAAACCAAAACAACCCAGACTGCTTATTATGATCTGTCTCAGAGGTTCACCTGGAATAAGAGCACTCACCTGATTCTTTAGCTGCTCTCTCTAGATCTGCAGTTTCACATCTGCCAGCTAGCTGGAACAAGGACTTCAGTATCCCTCAGCCTAATTGCCTTGCCCAAATTGGCAAGTTGCACCTGCTCTCTCCACTTAATACATGACTGTGATTCCATACATATTTAAATTAGAGTCTGAGTCAGCCAGGACAGGTGACCTGAGCTGGCTGATTGTGTATTCAGGAGGAAGTTTGCTGAAAAGTGTGAAGTGAGTCTCCTATGAGAGCGCTTTCTTCTGTTTCTCTTCCCTCTTCTGCTCTTGAGGACTGCTTCTCTGGATATTGTGATTTTTTTGCTGTGCTGAGTATGGCTTTGTACACTTTATAATGACATCTCTATCAGTTTGGTTGCTTCATTAAATCTGTTTTCATTTCAACCTGTGGGTCTTCTTGTCCTAATTCTTATTCTCTGTTGGTCATCGGGTGGTAGAGCAACAGCTAGAGTTTATGCCCAGATAGGGGTTAAACGTAGACAGTTACTTATTTGGCTATGTGGCAAAAACCAAGCAAACAAAAATGAGTGTCATTAAATTTAATGCACTGACCTCCTACTTGTCTATGTAAGTGTGCTGCGAAAGGAAGAACTGCTCAGGTGGATCATATAATGGAGCAGTGCGCACAGAGGGGATAATTGGTGCAACCTAAGGGAATCATTGTCTGGTAAAGAGGTGTGGGTGTTTTGAATACAAACTTGCCTGAGTGTAAGATGAACTTGTCTAGCAAGCACTTGTGTGTGAAAACCTGAAATTACCAGGGTAAGCCAAGAGTGTTCCATACAGACTGAATTAGGTGAAGGCAGATATTTATCTGAAAGTAATGTGTCCCAAATTGATCTTTTTTTTTCCTTCTGCTTTTCTAAAAAGAAGGGAGGTTTATGATACAGAAAATTATGAGAGCAGTTTAACAGCCAGAAAAGATGAAGACAAACTTCCTTTACCTCTTTCAAATGAGAATTTGCTCTGGAAGATTGCATGCGGTTTCTGCATTAATTGGCTTACAGAATAAGCACAGGTCATCTCCATCAAAGTCCTTTCCCTCTTCCAGAGGGGGATAATGCTTTGCTTGATGTTACCTGCTTGTTGCAAGCATTATGCTTAGTTAAGTGGCTCTTCTTTGGGCTTTTGGGGCCACTTTACCAATGAAGGGAGGAAGACAGAAATGCTTTGCGTTTGTTTTTTGGTGTTTCTTGGTACCTTGAGAGTAATTTCTCTGCTGTTATAGATGAAGAGTCTTAATGAACTTTACACTTGTGTAAAAACACAGCCAAAAAATATCCAGAAGACCAAATTCGTTATGCTACGGATGTTATGACAAGGGTTCTGTTGTTGTTGCATTCAGGTATTTCTCTTCTGAGGCTAAAAGACATTTCATAACTCTACTGCCTCAGCAATGAGATGAGCATATTGCTGTCCCTAGCTTTGAAACTATTTCTGAATCAGTAAGTGTCATTATGTTAATAACAGAAAAGAATGTCTTTCATCTCCAAAAGCAATTTACAGCTTACACTAAAGTGCCACATAAACTCTTCAGAGGGATCACTTTGTGCATTAACTTCTGCTGTGGCTTACAAATCTCTTTAGCCATGGGAGTCAAAATGGCTGCTGAGCAGACATCAGAGTGTGCTGTCCTTCAGTAAACTTCCCATGCAATCCAGCGAGTGCTGTGAGAGCTCCTAAACACAGGTGTGGCATACCAAAAGTACAAGTAGTGCACACTGTGATTTTGAGTGAAATCTTTACTGTTAGCATCTGGTAATACTAGAAGAGAGGAGAGGTAATTCTGCATTTTGCTGCTATTAATATTTGAACCAAATGTAGCTTTAATAGCAAGTCAAAGTGCTGCTTCTTTCACCACAGCTTTATCTTCAGTGTCTTCATACATGTTTAGGGATTTTATTTGTTGGTTTTTATTTGTGCCAAATCACCTTCACAGAATCACAGAATGTCAGGGGCTGGAAGGGATCTTGAAAGCTCATCAAATCCAACTCCACCTGCCAGAGCAGGATCACCTAGAACGGATCACACAGGAACGTGTCCAGGTGGGTTTTGAATATCTCCAGAGAGGGAGACTTCTCTACTCCCCTGGGCAGCCTGTTCCAGTGTTTTGTCACCATCACAGTGAAAAAATTTCTCATGTTTAAATGAAACTTCCTATGCCTCAGCTTCCACCCATTGCCCCTTGTCCTGTCATTGGGCATCACCCAGCAGAGCCTGGCTTCATCCTCCTGGCACTCACCTTTACATATTTATAAACACTGATGAGGTCACCTCTCAGTCTCCCCTTCTCCAAGCAGCACAGCCCCAGTTCCCTCAGTCTCTCCTTGTAAGAGAGATGTTCCATTCCTTTAATCATCTTTGTGGGTCTGCACTGGACTCATTTCATTCTCTGACTCATTTTTTAACACATAAGATGCACACACAAGACCCAGATGGCACTTGACATAAGTCAGGTTCCTTAATGCAGTGATTAAATTGGCCAGGGATGGGTAGGCAAGGTTGTTTTCTGTGTCTAGGTTTCATAACTAGACCTTTTTGGACTTTATTTTTCACTCACTGCATAGGAGATCAATAAAAGCATCAATTTAACAGATTGCCAACAAAACAGTGCAATTATAGCTCTGGCAATATATGCACAGTGCTGTTCTAATAGGATTTCTGAAAGAACCCAAAAGCAAAGACTTTGGGGCTTGAGGCAGGGGATACTGGGGGGGTTGGGGGTTGTATCATGATCAGGATAGGTGTTCAGGGGTTGGTAATGCAGGATTTTGAAGCACTAATAACAATGTAAGGACTAGAAAACAACTAACAAACTAACACATATTAGAACAAGTGACAATACAAGTGTTTGTTTATGAATGCAGTATTACCTGCCATCCTTCTGCATTTCCAGTTCCTTACTGGAGCTGCTCCATGCTCTTTGTTTACTCTGCTGCCAGTGAAGTAAGCTTTCATTTCTGGTGATGACCTTGAATGTGTTCTCATTTGGGAACTTCTTCCATTTTAATGTGACTGCAGGCAACTTTGAAAGTCTGCTCCCTACTGAAATCCATGGCAACACTCTCACTGTGGCTGAATCTGCCTACTGTGACATGCTTGTGCTGCTTCCTTACCATCCTGCTGTTACTCACATGGCTTCTTCAGACCACTTCTTTGCTGTTATCATAGAATCATAGGATGGTCTGGGCCAGGAGAGACCTCCAGAAGATCTCTAGTCCAGCTCCCCTGCAGGCAGCAGGGACAGGCCTACCAGGGCCCTGTCAAGCCTCACCTTCAATGTCTCCAGGAAAGAGGCCTCAAATACCTCCCTGGGTAACCTGTTCCAGCGCTCCACCACCTCATAGTAAAGAATTTGTTCCTAACATCACACCTAAATCTGCTCTTCTCAAGCTTGAACCCACTGTCCCTCCTCCTGTCACTGCAGGCCTTTGTGAACAGCTTCTCGCCAGCCTTCCTGTAGGCCCCGCCCAGGCACTGGGAGGCTTCTATTAGGCCCCCCCGGAGTCTCCTCCTCTCCAGGTTAACTACCCTCAGCTCTCTCAGCCTGTCCTCAGAGCAGAGGTGCTGCAAGCCTCTGATCGTTCTCATGACCCTCCTCTGTACCCACTCTGTCACGTCCCTGTCCTTCCTATAATGAGGGCTCTGTCATGGAGAACAGCAGAGGCCTCCCTGTTGTGAAGGTTACAGTGTCTCACATTAATGCCAAGAGCATCGCAAAACCAAAACAGTCCTTCAGTCCCATGAGAAAGTCTCTCCCTAGTCGAGATAAAAGGTAAACTATGGCCACTGTTTTGGTTAGGGGGAACGGCAGTTCTCATGCCTGCTCTACACCTGGTGTGGGCTGAGCTTGGGGTGGTCTTAGAAATTATTTTGGTAAAAATTATCCAATTGTATGGATTGATTATAACTCTGTGCCAATCTGTAAGAATAACGTAAACTAGCCTGGACTGGGGGGATACACCTCTTTTGAACAGTATAAAAATGGTGTGCCTTCCTGGATCGGGAGCTGCTGGTACCTGCTCCCGCCTGCTCGCTCGCTGGCCTGCCTGCCTGCCTCGCTCCTGCCGCGGTGACCTCTCGCTCCTGATCGGCCCTGCCCGACGAGGGGCCCGATCCTGACGAACAAAGGGACACCGCCCAAACTTCGAACTCTGCTGAACTGAACCACTGAATCGTGAGTAAACCAAAGGAAGAACTCTTCTACCTAAAGACTGAGTAACTTTAAAGACTCAAAAGAACTCTAAGAAAATCACAGACTCTCCTTTATTTGCCATTTTCTGAAATGTTATTCTACAACTTCAATCCTAAAAGAACTCAGGTGGGGAATTTAGCTCGGGAGGGGGATCTCCGTGTTTGAGCAATAAATCACTTGAAATCCACAAGTGAGCCTTCGCGTATTTTCCCCACAGCCTCCCAAACTACCTTCCGTGACAGGCTCCAGAGCTGGGTGCAGCACTCCAGCTGAGGTCTCACCAGAGCATACAGTTATGCCCCTTTGATATGTCTGTGAGGAGTTGCCATTCCTTTCTTTTGCCCATGACTGGTACAAATGGCCTGGCACCAGCACCATCATTTTCTAACCTCTGTCTTCACATTTTTTTTCCTCCTGTTTTACCTTCTTACATCTTCCTGGGATCTCTCAGGGCCTTGAAGATAGTTCTACAGTCACAGCCTCTGTGGAGGTGTGAGAAGGCTGGGAAAAGTCAGTGCTGCTGGCTTGTTTCTCACTAAACTGTGGGCAGTTCTCTCTTTACGCCCAGGAGAGTTGGAATGGACAGAGTACAGTACTCTGCTCCTTATGTTCTGTTATTGACAGCAGGTTTCTACTTTCTGTCAATCGTTTGGCTGATACCCAACACAAATGTTTATTGCCAACAGGTCAAAGAGTTACAGATAGTGTCCCTTTGACTCCTCTTTAGGCTGAGAGCTGCCAGGTGCCATGCTATGGAGATGGCTCTCCAGGGGCCAGCTTTTCCAGAGTGAGACCCAGGCTCGCTACTTGCACCTGCTGTATGTGAGTCTGAGGGGAGTCAGTTGGGCAGGTTAGGTTTGGAGCAGGACCATGCATTTTCTTCCTGCTGAATTCTGATGTGGTATGGTATTAGGGTAAGTGATGATATTCTGAGTAAGCAAGAACTTCACAGGTGGCAGGTAGCTCTGACTGCCAAGGCTGGATTTGATTATGGCTGGTCTGAGAGCATCAACTCAATGAAATGCTACATCCACTGAAACAAGGAGTTGAGGCCTCAGTATCCCAAGGCACCACCAACTCCCTTCCAAAACTCTGGCTTGACAGCACCTCAGATTTGATTTCCTCTGTAAAGAACATGCCCTGCTCAAGGCAGTGTGCAAGGGGTGACATGAGCTCTAAGAGGCATCCTCCAGAGTTTTTGTGATGCCTGCTCTCTAAGAAATTGAAAACTTACCCTTATGTAAAAAAAATACAGACCAACAGCAACTTGGAGCTCTTCAGCAGGAACACTTTGAAAAGAATAATTGCCTGAAGGAGGTTAGTATGTGTCTTTTTTCAAGAGCTATATTAAGCAGCCTTTGTGCAGTTAGATAACATTGCCAAGTAAGCATAAATTCAGAACCTGTCATGTGCTTTCAGAAATAAAAGGGCTGGGCTTTGTATTTCCTTAAGTGTTCTCATCTGTGTTCCACCTGATGAGTTGGTGTTCTCTTCAGAAGACAAGGCTAAGGTGATACTTTTCTTGCAAAAGCAGGGACCCTAAGGAAATCAAAAAGATGATAGAGCAGCTGTTAGAAGCATCTCTAGGTATTCTTTCAGATTCCTCATCCAGAGGGATGATGAGAGAAGACAACCACAGAGCTCATCGACTTTGAATAGGTGAACGGTTGTTGTCTCACAGAAGAAATTCTATGGCCTTGCAGAAATTGGAGATCCTAGAACAAGGATGTGAAACCATGGGAGCAAGTCCAGGAGGCCACAAAGAGGATCAGAGGATTGGAGCAGCTCTACTATGAGGACAGACTACCAGTTAGGGCTCTGCAGCTTGGAGAAAAGGCAGCTTTGAGGAGACCTGAGTGGCCTTCCAGTATGTGAACAGGGGCCTACAGGAGGGCTGGGGAGGGACTGTTTACAAGGTCTTGTAATGACAGGACAAGGAGTAATGAGTTTAGACTGGCAGAGGGGAGATTTAAACTAGATGTTAGGAAGAAGTTCTTCACAGTGAGGGTGGTGAGGCACTGGTACAGGTTGCAAATCACAGAATATGATCAAAGATCTGTGATCCACAACCTCCCTGGAGGTATTCAAGGCCAGATTGGATGAGGCCTTGAGTGACTTGTTCTAGTGGGAAGTGTCCCTGCCTATGGCAGGGCGTTGGAACTGGAGGAGCTTTGAGATCCCTTTGAATCTAAACCATTCAATGATTCTACTTTTATCTTCTTTTAAAAAAATGCTTCCTAGTTAAAGCCATTCTGCAGCAGATGCCAGTATTCCTGGGGGAAAGGAAGTGCAGAGGACATGATGGGAGCTTTTTGGGGATTTATTCATTGCAGTACCCATCTTTGGGGAAAGAATTTAATGAAATAAGAAAATTAGATGTATCTTGTTAGGAGAAAGATATCTGGTATATGCATATGACCAGCTGAGCTACCAACTTACTAACAGCTGTTACCTCTTAACTTGGTGGGGGGAAACTCCAGCAGGTGCCTGTTTGAGTGTTACCTGTTTGACACCAGGAAACGACTTATTTTACTCCAGTCCTAGGACTGTGATAATGCCAGTCTTGTGGGAACACAGGTCAGACTTCAGATAGCTTTGACCATTAATTGCTGTGGTATTTCTAGCACATAAACCTCACTCACAGCATTTTTTTCCCTGACATCCTTGGGTATGCCTGCTCTTTTTTTTCAGACAATAAGCTTCAAAAATAGGCTGGTAGAGGCGGAATCAGTAATTAAACTCCAGCATTATCACCACATCTAGACACTGGGCCACTCTATGAGCATCACAGTGTGAGGCGCAGTTTCATCTTTGTCACAGTGAAAACATTTTAACCTATGAAGCTGCATTAAAATTTTGCTCATTTCTTTTAGGATCTGCACTAGAAATGTTTGGTTGTGCTGTCTGGAAAGGCTTCTCAGTTGTTTGCCAGTTTCTGCTTTGATTTTGTTTGTGGTTTTTTTTCTGTTTATTTTGGGGGGTGGTTTGCTGTTTTCTTTGGGGTTGTGCTTTTTTGTTTAGTTGTTTTGGGCTTTGTTTGCTTGCTTCTTATTTTTAGTAAGCATTGGATTAAAACTCTTATCTCCTTTATCAGAACTACTAGTCATGGCTAGGAATTTTCCCTCTGATTACTCAAACTTTCCTCATACAGAGAGGTTTCTTAGGAGTTCATTAGAAGAGAATTAATGATCAAGACATAAGGTATCAGCTTTTCCTATTTTGGAATCGAGAACACCGAATCTAAGGTGGCAAATACAACACAGAAGAGGAAAGCACACTGCTTGAGCTGATATCTTTAACAAGTGGAATGTGCCAGGTGGCACAGTGTTAGACTATTTGATGAAAGCAACTGACATAAAAGAAGGCAACAGGCAAGCTACTGAGTCATGTACTGGAGAAAGCAGCTGGCACAAGTTACACACTGGTAGCTGCACGTGGAGTATCTGACTTTACGTTAGAGGGGAGGATGCCATTCTCTGAGATGAAACTGCTCTGACTCCCTACAAGGCATTTTTAAAGCTCATTTGTACTGCCCACAAGGTTCAGAGAAAACATCAGCTATGGGATAACCAGATGGCCTTACTACACAGGATAGGGTAGTTCAAGCCATCATCAGAGTGATGTTGATGTGGTGCTGAGAGAAGACTAAACAACTGAGGATAGAGGGATCAGGAAGCAAGGGACACCACCACCCTCTGCTCACTTCCATCCTGTGATAGGGTAAGGGGCAATGGATGTAACCTACAGCAGAGAAAGTTCAACCTCAAACAGAAGGAAGAACTTCTTTATTGTTAAGGATGACAGAGCACTGCAACAGGCTCTCCAGAGAGGTTGTGGAGTCTCCTTCCCTAAAGAGTTTCAAGACTAATCTAGATGTGTTCCTGGGTGACCCATTCTAGATTCTATGGTCCTGCTCTGGCAGGGGATTTGGACTTGATCTTTTGAGATGCCTTCCAACCCCTACCATCCTGTGATCCTGCAAAACATTGGTGATGGATCGCCCATCCAGATAATCCTTCATTTGAGAGGTACTGACCAGCATTTTAGGGTAATCTGCTGGGTTGTTCATTACTTACAGGTGGAAGGAACAAGATGCTGGTGACTGCACATCCATTCAATGGCCTGAGAACAGGTACTTTTACATATACAACTGTATTTAATAAAAATGGTCTTTCAGCCACTCATTTCACATCTAACTCTCCTCCCCTGCAAATACAGTAGCTACAAAGCTATAATTAAATTCTAGCAGTTCTATTGGAAAACTTGCAAGAGCAGTACATCTCCTGCTCATCAAAACTAAAGATTAATCGGAGGCCTGATCTGGTTAAGTGTTGTGTGTCAAGAGAATTGCAAGTTCATGCACTACAACTCCTTTGACAGCTTGCACAAGTTGCATATCCAGTGTCTTTCAAGATAAGCCTGCTAATGATTCAGTGCCTGTTTCGTCCAAATATTTATTCTAGCTATCTTGCTCAACAGCTCTGAATGTTACCAGGGATGCTTTGTTCCCTAAGAAAATTGTCCTGCAAGTTTCCATTTCACTGGCTGCATCCAATAAAACCAGTGCTTTTAAAATGCACTCTGAAGATCAGCTTCAAGAAAGACTAATCAGAGACTCAGGTCTGTGTCATGGTAGGCCTGATAGGCCAGAAACAGGCTTATACACGTCCCACCTCGCCCAGGCATGTTTTTCAGCTCTCCCTCCTGTTTTGGGGAGAAGCAACCACAGGAAAGAGGACAAAGAATCTGGAGCCACCAAGTCTGAGGATTATGGCTTGCCCAGACTTGTTTACATCCTGTGGTAAACAAGGTACACACAGTTAGCTTGTGCCTGCCTCTATCCCCAAATTTGGGTAAAGCAAGCCTATTGCTTCACCTAATATGGTCAAGCTTGGCGAACTGACATTCTGATGGGTTATTCTGTGTCCAAAGGCCCATTATTCTCAGCTACATTGAAAAGGAGATACACAGGTAAACACAACATACCACTGTATTCATGCTTGCTATTGCCTGCTGCTATTGCTTACTGCCTTATTGTTTGCCTGGAAACTCCACTGTCTCAAGTTTACCAGAACAGGCTCTAAATGCCTCCACACAATCAGCCTGCATAGCCAGCATAACACTGTGCACATTGCAAGACATTCTGCCTACATCTGAAAGTCTCCTGCCAAGAAAGGAAGTCCTGGAGATACACAGATCGTCCAGAGGAGCTAACAGACAAGGTCAGAGATTGTCTGCCCCTTTTTTTCAGGAAGCCTGGGAAGAATCATAAGTCTCAGCAGCTGAAAAGACAGTAACAGAATTCCCTGAAAGCATTTTGGGTACCGTTGGAAGCTGCAGCTAGCCCCCTGAGTCGGGAGATAATATTTTTGTGAGTAAATACTTAAAGCCTCTTTGTAATTCACCATAGCCTTCTGCCATAAGCAGAAAGGAGCTCCTTGGGTCCATCAAGTGGGTAAGCAGTATATTGACCACAAGCAGTATTTGGCCACAAGAACATTCTCTTCCAGTTCAGGTAGTCTTTACATTTTTGCTGGTTATTTCCAGATCTAGTTATTATCTGTAAATTGTTTCCATGACTGTGCAAAGAACCCATTATTACTAAAATCAGTTGTCGGGGCGGCAAGATTTCTGAATATCAAAATTAATAAACAATATTAATTTTGGAAAAATGTCATCACACAATTAACTACCCTTTCGTAACAGTCTGGAATGGAACAGGATCAAGTCACTGGTTTTGACTTCTAGGTCCAGCATGTGTTTCTGCCACCACCAAGAAACTCCTCCATACCAAATAACAGCTCAAATAGAGGGTTGGGGTTGGTTTTGCAATTATAAAGTAGTCAGCTAAAATGCTGACTACTTTATAATACTATAAGTATTTTACATGTACTTTCACAAATTAAATTATTTTCTTTGGTAAAACCTAATGAATTCCTTTTCCAAATGCCAAGAGGAGAGGTTACAAGTTAAAAAAAGCTGTGACACAAAGCCAGCACACAACAGAATAACAATGACAACTAAGTCATACACTCAATGTTGCTTTCAGAATTCTTAAATGGCATCTATTCCCAAGAAGCAAAAACAGAAACCAAATCCTAACACCACTGTCTTACTAGAGAGGTTTGTACAATGCATTCAAGATTAGTTCAGACAATCAAACTGATTAGGAAAGGGCACAGTAAACCTGGCAGACAATAATCGAAACATACTTAAGTAATCTGTAATGTGAGGAGTTATTCAACATAATAACTGAGTACTGAGGATGCTGGACAGGTATCTGTACTCAAACAGATAAAATTAACTGAAACACCCAAAAGTGGTAAGTGTAAATTAGGTAACCAAGTGCCAAATATATACAGACTAATTCCATTTGTTGTTTAGAAGTTGAGTTGTGCTGTTAGTACCAGGTCATACAGAGCATTGCTTGCTGTTTAATGAACATGGTTGTAGCAAAACAGGTATTGGTAGTGGAAATAGGTAAAACCCCAAGCAACATTCAGATTTGTCTCAGCATCAGGTTGCACAAACACCTCCGTGTAAAAAAATTAATTACAGAAAACTACACTCACAATTGATAAATCTATTCTATAATAGTTTGTTTTGCATAAAATATTTTGACTAATTTTCTGTAATTATGCTGCAATTAAATTTGAGAGTTTAACTACAATACATTTAAGGTTTACAACATTGTAAAAGACTGCATGTTCTAGCTATTTCTACTGCAGGAATTCACATGCTTTTAAGAATTAATCACCTTATTATTAATACAGCTTTGTTGATACTTTTAAAAAATCACAAGTACTGGATAGTACTGGAGAAGATAATGCTGCAAATTGTCACAGGAGAGTAAAAGTGAACTTGCAACTCAAAATGCTCTCTCAAGATTCAGTTTGTACAATGAAACTGAACCTGCAGACGCTGATTTTGCACACTCACCTTAGAAGATCATCCCATTACCACCTACTGAAACATCTGCATGTGCTCTGCCACACTGTTACAACGGAGTTTTCATTGACTCCTGTGAATTAGCACATATTGTCTGTGAGCATTCATTACGCCCAATTACAAATGATTAAAACCAATTATAAAAACCCATCCCAGTCACATAATTAGAGGGCAAAAATAAGAGTATTGTCCAAAACCATTACCAAGTACATTAAAACTATGTTCAAGTGCATTAAAATAAGCCACAGCTATCTGAAAATGTAAGTAAATTATATGAAGTAAAGATAAGACAGTGATTTGGAATAAGTTGCCTAAATGCAAAAAAAATGTAATAAACATAGCCTTATCATTTCAAACATATTTTAGGCCTTATGCAATTACTTGAGCTGTTTGCTTTGTCCTATATCTGGCTCAGGGCAATCCCAAGCACCAATATAGGCTGGGCAGTGACTGGCTTCAGAGCAGCCCTGATGAAAAAGACCTGAGGATACTGGGGGATGAGAAGCTCAACATGAGCTTCTCAGAAAGCCAGCCAGAAACCTGAGCTGCATAAGAAGTGTGGCCAAAAAAGTCAGAGGAGGCAGTTCTCCCCCGCTACTCCACCTGGAATACTGCATCCAGTTCTGCAACCCCTGTTACAAGAAAAATATGGAAATGCTGGAACACATCCAGAGAAGGGCTATAAGGAAGATCAGAGGGCTGGAGCTCGTTTCCTATGGAGACAGACTGAGTTGAGGCTGTTCAGCCTAGAGAGAAGGCTTCAAGAAGACCTTACTGTGGCCTTCCAGTATCTTAAGGGGGCCTACAAGAAAGCTGGTGTCAGGTAGTGACAGGACTAGGGGGAATGGAGCAAAACTAAAGGATAGATTCAGACCGGATGTTAGGAAGTTCTTCACCATGCGGTGGTGGAAGGCCCATCCCTGGAAGTTTTTAACACCAGGCTGGATGGGACACTGAGCAACCTGATCTAGTGTGAGGCGTCCTGCCCCTGGCAGAGAGGTCGGAAGTGGATGATCTTTGAGGTACCTCCCAGCTCTGACAATTCTATGATTCTGCGCTTTCTAGACACCAAGCATTTTCCTTAATAACTGAAACTCTTCAAGTTTTGGATATTTAAGTAGTAAAATCAAGGTGACATTCAGTGCAATAATCATTATACAGCTCACCAAATAAGTGCAAAATTGGACTGCTGGGGAAAAATACTATTTATTATACAATTAAATACAAACTTGAAATGTGTTGTGGACACACCTGCAGGGTGAGAGATAAAAAATACAAATGTACAAAACTTTGTTTGGCATCCCTCAAGACTGACACTTCAAAAGACAAAAAAAAAAAAAAAAAATCACAAAATCCCAGGATTTTCAAAGATAATAATGCACACAAATCTTTTGCTTGGCAGATTATCTTTGTTCCCTCCCTGCGAAGTACCTAGAGTTTGTAAACAGTCTTTAGAAGTGTTAATAGCTTTAAAGGAATGTGTAATCACAGTTCAGAGGGATACATCCCACAATGAATTACAATGCTACACAGTAGTTTCATGTTTCCATAACCCAGTTCTAATATTACCAGTACTGTCTGCAGTAAGCAAGGGTCCATCCTGTCCACTGCTTTTAAGTGGTCCATTCTGAATGGCTAAATTTAAGCCATAAGATTTCTGTTGGTTTTCAAGTTCAACATCTATTGGCTTCCTTAGAATATCTTTCTTGTTGTTGGCAGCTATTGTTTTTTCAGTATTTCTGCTACTTTTTGGAAGTGTACTGCAAGCATCGCTGCTGTCTTGTTGGGACTGGTTGTACTGGCGCTCTCTGTAGGCCAGGTAGGCTCTGCGGCTCCTCGAATGCCCTTCGCTGTTGCTTTGGCGGCTTTTGGGTAGACCATTTTGCACGCTGCCTTCCACGCTTGTGGGAACATCATATGCATACTCCCTCAGTACTGCAAGCCGGCTAGCACGGTGGCCCTTGCTTCTGTTCTTATGATGCCGACTTGGGTGGCCATTAGAGCGGAACTGTACCTCCAGGGGAGCTACGTGCATTTTGATGTCATTGTCCACAGAGTGTTCGGTGAGACTGTTATCAAGCTGAGGAGCTGTGTTCAGTGGCAGAGAAGTAGGGTGGCACTGCGCTGCTGCTGCTTGCAGATTTGTTAGTTTACAGCCTTGAGAAGAGTTTTTTAGGCTTGATGCACTTTTGTTGGTGCACGAAGATTCTGCGCTACTGTTGGTGCACTTGGGGGCCTCACCGTTGGTTCCGCCAGAGCTGGAGGGCTGAACGTTGACTTGCACTGAATAGGTACTTCTGCCAGGGCAGCAGGTTGTTATCCAGGCATGCCTGACATCTTCCCTGTTAATGCAGTGATGCACCATAAGAAAGGCACTGAAGCTTAAACATGTTGCCCCAAAAAAACAGCTGAAGATCAGGTCGATGGGATAGTACAGGGAAACCGACAGAGCTCCAAAGATCCACAGAGCCACATACAAAAGCAAAGTGAGGCCCACTCCCAGCAGCTGCGCTTGAAAGCTGTGCTCATTCTCCAAAGCAGAGGTGGAAACCAGTGACACTGACAAGGAATCCTGATGAGCCAGCTCCCCGTGTTCATTGGCGGCCAGGCGCTGCTGTTCCTCAACAGGTTCCTTAAGTTCGTATTTCCGCTCAGGGTGACGCTTGAGTTGTATGAATATGCTGAGGAAATACATACAGTTTATGAAAATGATAAAGCTAGCTGGTCCATAAAATGCTCCTAGACTGGGTTCCCAAGTCATCCAGCAACTGGAATAGAAACACAAAATCAAAATTAAGTGATTTGTAAGATGACATTGTTTTATCAGTTCATATGGTCCTTCTGGAAGAACTACCATTAATTACAGAATTAACTGCTTACAAAAGCAAATCCAAAGCAATCTCATGGCAGAGCTCTCAGCTACACTGTACTTACTAAGGAGCATTAGGTCTGCTGCCGTAATTTCGGATGTTTGCTGCTGCTGTTATTCCGCAAACTATGACAGGGATCCCTCCACCAATAAGGTAGAACCTAAAAAAAAAAAAAAAAGTCAAGCCAGGTGATCAGTGTCTGCTTAATGACAATGGACTTTATTCAGTCACCATAAAGGAAACGAGAGCTTTCCAGGATTCTGGAAATAAGACGTTTCTCTAAGAAAATAAACAGAGCAAAACAGATTTGGACTTTGGCAATATCCATTTTTTACTAAATCTTCCTCACTGCAATTTCTTTCCTGCTGTTGTAAACCACCTCCCTCACAGGCACTGAATGCAGGCGCACACTGTTAGAAGGAAGAAGCAAGAGCTGTCAGTTGGAAGCTGTAAAATTACTGGAGCAGAATATGGAAACTTTGGAAGAAAATAGCAAGTGGTATGTCCCAGAAATGAGGGATGAACTTGTCTAATGTTATGGATGCTACATCAGAAGATCAACCACAAGAACACCTGTTACTTGGACTTGTGTGGAAGGGTTTGGGAGACGGTGGTGTTTGGGCTTTATTTAGTTTTATCAGTCTCTAATGTATACACCTCCTGCTGTCCTGGGAGGGTGTTACTGAGAGCTGTATGTCCTCCCAAGGACAAGGCCATATGCTGTTGGAGTAGCTAACTTTATTCCGATGTCTCCGAAACTATATGAAATTCATTAGTGACAGATCAGTAATTACCAGCAATCTTTCCAATTAATGGCACTCTGTCCTGCCGCTTGCACTAATGCAGTCTGATTTCCAATTGGAATATGCAGGGAAAACCACTCTGAAAGGCAACTGGGTGGTTTTTGTCAACAGGAGACACATATTCTGATGGTCCTGAGCCTTTCCAGTGCACCTCATATTATTCACCAGAAGTTACTGCCGTCTCACTTGAAACACAAACACGAGTCTAAAATAAATATATACAGTCTGAAAATGATTAAGAGAGAGGAACATCTTTATGCAGATAGACTGAGGGAGTTTGGTCAGGAGAAGACTAAGTGGTGACCTCATTAATGTTTATAAATATATAAAGGGTGAGTACCATAAGCACAGTCAGGCTCTGCTTGGTACGTTAAAAAGCTGAAGCTAACTCTGTAACTAATCAAAGGTAATCAACTTCTGCCACCTTGTGGAAGATTTCAGCTTTACAGCTTCTAATTAACGCCCAGAGGCTGAGTAAGCTACATGCATAAACGATGTTACATTTTTCTGTTAAACTATTTCACACAGGGTGAATTTCACAGACAATTACTCTGCCCGACTTCAGAAACAAAAGTTCTAGGAAGAGTGCTTCACAAAGAACACTATTTTCATTCGGTAATAAGCGATACCTATTTTTTAAGTTGTTCATAAGCAATCTTTGGAAAACACTGAACTATTTAAATTGCAGTGTTTGATAATTGTGTGGTAACAGAGCTCCTCACGGTTGCTATTCTATGACAGCTTAGTGAGAAGAGTTGCTCTCTAAAGTTCTAATACCAAAGCCCCAATCATGGTGCTGAAATCCTGCTGATTTCTTAATTTAGAAATCTGGAACACAGCAATATGCTGAAATCCATTGTCCTTCAGTTCATCCCTCTTAACATAATGCTGAGAAACAGAAAAACTTTACAGACTTGAAAAGAAAATCTTCTGTGAAAGACACCTGCAAAAAAGCAGTGGTGACCTGTTACATTTTGTGGTCAGAATGCAAGCGTATAGCAAGCTGGGCAATGCTGAGTGGCAGAATCAAACCCCAGGCTCACCTCAACATTGGTCTGGGTGGAGGAGGTGGCTCATCAGGATCCTGACATCTTTTTGCTTTTTTGGTTACTTGCTTGTAAATATTCCGAGATGTCACACCCAGCCACAGTACTGTTGCAAGAGTGGAATAATGAAGAATTATCCCAACCTTCAAAAAGAAAAAAAACAAACACACACAACAAAAAACCAAGAAAACTACAAATGAAACTCTAAATACCCTCAGTCATTCTGTGAACTGAAGTTTTGTATTCACAGAGGGAAGAGAGGATATTTAAACTAGGTGTTAGATGAAGTTCTTTACAGTGAGGGTGGTGAAATACTGGAACAGGTTGCCTAAGGAGGTTGTGGATGCTCCCTCCCTGGAGGTGTTCAAGGCCAAGCTGGATGAGGCCTTGAGCGACCTGGTCTAGTGAGAGGTTTCCCTGCCTATAGCAGAGGGCTGGAGCTAGATCATCTTTGAGGTCCCTTCCAACCTAAGCCATTCTATGATTCATTCTATGCAAATGCAAGAGAATTTTTTTAAAGTAAAAAAACAAAACAAACCAAGACAAATTATGTTCGTCTGAATTTACCTTCTGATGAAAATGCTTGTGGAGTACTTCTGTAGGGAGGGCAAGGAGGGGGGATACATACACAGGAGTATGTATCCCTGGAAACTAATTTTTGCAAGTGTTTGCATGTTCTGCATGTTTACTTACTGCTTGGCAAATGCTGGCGTTCCTGGTCTGAGTTATGCCTCCAATAAACATCACACATGTCAGGAAAATGTGAAAGCTCAGGTTAACCAACATATGCCAGCTTTTTACACTGATCCTGATCACACTGTTAAAAGAAACACATTAGACAACATAAAACACAGCTGCATTACTGCCTCTCAGAAAACTAACAATACACTTGTGATAAATGAGACACAATTACTGGTAATGTTTGACTACTACATACTTTGTAATCAAATGTAATCTCTGGTCCTCATCACAAAAAAAAAAGATTAAAACACCCTCCCTATTAACTAGCTTTATACAACTATTTGAGGCCTGATTCAGAAATTTTAGGCTTTAAGCTTTCCCACCAAAAGAAATGTAGAAGGCTAAACAGCTTGTGAAATTCTACCACCATTCTTGGAGTGGTCTCTTCTTTAACTCTTCACTGTTGCTTCATGATACTTAGATGCATGGTTATAAAATCTAAATTGTCATCCTCCAGAACAGATCACATGAGTAGTTGCTTAACTGTTACAGTTTGCATTAACAAATTTTACAGGAGAAAAAAAAATGCAGATTGCTATCTTGCGTATCTATTAAAAAGGAAGTAGTCCTAAGCACTATGGAAGTAATGTTTCTAGCCTAGTAATTCTGATTCCTACCTGTGATGGTATACGTAACTGACTATGATCATCAGCAGGCACATTAGCAAAACCATGGCAGTGGCATAAATAACTGGATGCAAAAGATCAGCTGGCTGTGTATATAATTCAGCTCCTGTCAAGTCCTGGCAACAAAAGCGAAATTAACATTAGTCCACCTTATCTGTAGGGGCTGGGGGAATGGAAAAGGAAACAAAAAAAAAAGTGAAGTAGTAACAGGAACCTTCTAGGAAATCCCTTCCCTTCTGCCACAGCCTCAACTATCCAGATATTTATATCTTATGTTCCTGGCTTTCTTCCACAGTTACCTGCTATTCTGTCTGACTTTTATAAATATACCCACAGATGTCATAGAACACTTACACTTCATACATGCTTAAATGTACAGACAAGTTAGTAACTTACAGACACACACCACTTGCACTGTAAGATACTTATGTATGGCATTTAGAACAACTATGTATTTCAGTTATGACTATTATTTTCTGCAACAACACAAAGAACATTACAAAAAGTGGCCTCAGCAAGTCTGGAGATGATGTTATGGACTGAGAAGACTGATCAATAATAGATTGGAGGATATTTAGAGAGATGTTACTGAGCCAGAGGAATGGGCTGATAAACATCATGAAATTCATCAAAGAAAATGTGAAGATCTGCATCTGGGATGGAATAACCTCATGCATGCAAAAATACAGGCTGAGCACTGGACTGGACTGAACTGACAGCAACCAAAGAACCACTTAAGGGTAATGGTAGACAAAAAAGTTTACAGCACTGTAGCCTGCAGCCCGAGGTCAGTTTGCTTTATCAGTGAAGCCACAGCAAGCAGGTGAACTGATTACTCCTTTCTGTTCAGCACTGAGAACACCCATGCAGAACTGTCTTCAGTTTGAGGCTCCCTGGTACAAGAAAGGCATTGACATAGTGGATGAAGGAAGCCGAACAAATCAGTGGGACAAACAGCAGGCTGAATGAAGCACACAGGGCTGAAAAATACAGGGCTCTTCATCATTAGCAAATAAAAGGAAGAGGGGAGAAATCTCATTACTATATTGAACTACCTACTGGGGTGGTATAACGAAAACAAAGTCAAACTCTTCTTGGAGATGAACTATGAAGTGATGAGAGGCAAGGGCCATTATTGGCAACATGGAAAATTCTGATTAGAGACAGGAAAAAAATTGAGGAGTGAGAGCCACTCTTGAACCTTTAGAGTTGGCAAAGTTCAAAAACGTGCAGAGGGAAAGGATAAGAAATTTGGCTTTCACAAGAAACAGCAGAACATCAGGAGGAAGCTTCAGTTTGTTTCAAGAAAAATCACAGTGATAAAATTTGTTTTTAAGGTTAAGAGAGGTAATCTGTTTCCATGGACAGAAGAAGAGTTTCTGAATTCAAGCTTACAATTAAGTCAGACTCAGCAGTCTCTTCACCCCTCCTTCAATTGTTTTTTCATAAGTTTATTATTCCTAACTCACTCACCAAGCTCATTCTGAACTAATTTAATCAGATTGCAGCTTGATTTTTATCTATTTGGTTTGCCTTGGCACCTGGAAAAAAATCTCTGAGAAAGCTCCTAAGATATTATGCCTCGGGCAAGCAGTGTCATTTCATTTCAACACTTCCCATGGCGTTGTTGATATTCAGCTGGAGATCCCTAGGAAGTCATTGCTGTTACAAGCTCAAGCGAATGTGTTGTCACACGTAGCCAATGAGTACCAGAACACAAACTATAGGGGAATTCCTGTTGCTGCTTCCGGAGTGGTGACAGGTAACAAGATGTCATGCATGTATTGGTGTGAACTTAAGAAGAGATACAAAAATCATAATATTTATAATAATCTTGTATGATATCTGAGCAAACTCAGCACGCCTGCCCCTGCTAGCTAGGTAGCCATCTGATACCCACCAAGTCAATGGAATTCTTACCTATTATACTGACATTTTTGATCAGACTTACTACAAGGAGTGAGGTGAGCTAATAATTTTAATTCCGAGCTCAACTAATTCTGAACAATAATTTAATAAAAAAGATTGACAGTAAGATAACACTAACAATGATATTAAAAACCACAATGGGGTGTTTACATCCAACCAGCAGAACTCTGCTTATCAACAACCATTTCTGTTTATTGTCCTTTTCAGTATGTCTATATTAATGAGATTTCAGCTGAGCCTCCTGGTTATATTTTCTATTCTTGAGCAGTGTTTAAAATTATTTCCAAATAAAACCAAAATTTTATAACTGTGTCTTCCCAAAGCACTAGATGAGAAAACAAGGCATTCAGTTCTGGGCTTCTTTATCAGAGATAACCTCATATTATATTCTGGAGTCCAGAATATAATATGGAGACCAGTCAGTGCATTACAACCTGCTTTCTTCTACATACATCTGAAAAATAACTCTGGTGAAGTCATTTGCAAGCCAGCCAGGATGATGGAATACTGCACTCAGGTCCCTCCTGCCACCACTGTATTTGAGGTTAATGACAACTGCTGAATTAAAAGCCAAACGTCTAAAATTGCACACAAGAATATCCCGTGAGCCTGGGACCCGAAGCCAGACTTTCACAACACTGTGAGGCTTTACACATGAAATAGGCTAGGATGGTTTTTTTTCATTAATACACAGATAGGCATTGGGAAAACCTACTTAGACATACAGATCTTTTTGCAGTGAATAATTTAACAGATTAATATTACTCTCTACCCCCTCACCGAACTCTTCCTCTCCAGTATTTAAGGAACTCCTGTTTTGATTGAGCATAGAATGGCAGAAAGCTGCCTTTTGCTCTAGGTTTTTTAGTCACTGATTATCAACAGCTCTCTGTATAAACTCACAGTAAGATATTGACATAATCTTACCATTTATTAGTTTAGAAATAATACAGCAGCAGATTGAAGGTGCTCTTCATTATTCTTCCTCCAGATGGCAGAAATGTGACCAATTTAAAGCATACTCTCCTCTTATATGCATACTATAGGCATACTCTCCTCTTATATGCATACTATACATACAAATGAAGTTTAATGCCATCTTTTAAAAAGCTGTTATGTTTTCAGAAAGTATTTTGCATTTCAAAAATATCAAAGAAGGGAACTAAAGGATTATAACAGTTTGAAGTAATTTAAAACTACCTTCAGAGGTAAAGTGGAAAGTTGCTCTTTTTAAGCTTGTTTTAAAAGACTGGCATGTAAATCTTACTTTTATTTATGTTTAGTTTACTGGTATGCTGCTAACTTCTTTATGAAGACTTTTGAAAATTTGAGTTGCAAGAAAATAACTTCACATGCCCTGATCCTCATAAAGGAATCCTCTTTCTTCAACTTCCACTTAACAGTATTTCCTAAACCTCTGTTTCACTCAGCTTCCTATTAGCCTACTATTGTTATGCTATTACACACTTTCACAGAATCACTGAGGTTGGAATAGACCTCTGAGATCAGAGCCCAGCCTATAAAGTCCAGTCTTTATCACTTAGCATGTAACGATTTTATCATTTAGCAGGTGATGACTGAGGAGCAGGGCAGCAGCCACCATCTATAAACAAGAAGCTGCCCTAGTCATATTCTGAAGAGCTCTAGGAACAAACAAAAGAAATCCTACTTCGTAACTGCAGAGCACTAAAACAAGGTGCTGTGCTTCCTTCTCTAACTACTACTACATTTTAGACCTGGTTTATTAACATCAATATGCTAAGACTGGAATTTAGCTACTGGTTTATAAGCCGTAATTAAAAACTGGTTTGGATACTACATGTTTTGATTTGTTAGTGGGTTTATTTTTTCCCTTTCCCTGGCTATGAATCACAGCAAAACCAAAATATCTAGGAAACACCTGTCAGACACAGCTAAGAAATGTAATCTAACAAAGAAGATAGTTTAACTGTTTCTTTTATTTTAAAGTATCATTATTAGACTCAACTTTATAAAGGTGCATTTGATTAAGTAGCTCATTAAAATGGCTTCCTAGAATATAGTACTTTTCATATGAAAATTCTTGTGTGCCTAGCATATTCAGCATGACAGATTTTCCACTTAAACCTCATCTTAACGCTTATATTGACACAGGCAAAACTGGAGGACTTATTTATGTCTAATTCGAGGTAAAATGGTATGTGGGAATGCTCATTTTCTTTAATGTATAAAAAAGACCCTAGAATTGTATTTGGAATATTTTAGAATTCTGTGTCTCTTTCTGGAACTTTAAGTGTCATACCATTAAAACTGCATAGTTGCTGAGGGAGTGGCACTGAATGGTGGTAATATTTTCATCGGACAGCAGAATGCGACAGCCATCAGCTTTCCATCCCCCTTGCCCGTTCAGGAGATCAAAGTCCCACTGAGCTGCCACAGCATCTGCTCCATGCGCAATGCGCCGCAGTGTCACATTGATAGGGACGTGGTGACTGGCTAGGTTTAAACCATCTGTTACAAAAGAAAGGTGTTTGAACATCAATTTCTCAACGTGTAACACAGAGGTGCTAAAATCTTTTTATTAGTGTCGTGGAGGCACCCACAAAGCAGACAGCAGCAGCCACCTGTGGATTTATTGCAATGGATCTTCTATTTTTCTGACACAATAAAATTACAGACTTAGATGGCGGTTGGGAATATCCTGTTGCATGACCAATTAAACTATCTAGGGAGATATGAACCAAAAAGGGCTCTCAGTCAGAAAAGGAAAATTTCTCCACAGGTACCCAAAACATATATACATTTACCAAGAGATGGGGAGTAATGGATACGACCCAGGGGACTCCTTAGACGAGGACTCCATCTAAGGGGAGATCTGACTCCTTGCCTGCTTGCTGTGTGGAGAGCCCGAACTCTCCATAGCAGGACTTCATTTGTACCCCAGCACAGTTGTGTACTGCTGGTCCATTTCTTAATCAGTGGAAGGCTGAGTCCTTCAAACAACAAAAGAATGTGGGGCCTGGGGACACCAGCTAATATCTAGGGACTCAAGCTGATCTTTATCAGCTTCTAGCAAGCCTCAGCCCTTTGTTGTGTTTTTTTTTTTTTTTTTCGGGGGCGGGGGGGGGGGGGGGAAGAAATTGTATCTACCACAATTAAGTTGAAACAAAAGAGTCAAAAACGTTTCCTAAACATCTTAAAAAGTAATAATAAAAGACAAACCTATCTTAGCAAGTATAACTGGTGTCACAACTGTACGCCGTTTCCCATCATCAGCCAGATGTGTTGAATTTCCTGTTGCTGGAAAAAGCTTTCCATTGCGAAATGCAATGAGCTGAAGTTTGTAGACAGATTCATCTGCAGGTCTGATTTCTCTTTTTTGCTTTTGGGTGAAAAGCGTTGCTGGCAACTGGATAGAAGCCTCGATAATTGTGTTCTAGAAACAAAAGGAGATTTAAAGGTTTAAAAAGGAAAATGAAATTATTTGTAAGTCAAATTAGAAACTCCTTGTGCTAGTTTGAAGCAAGCTAGAATGTTTTGGTACAAGAACTAGATAACGGGCAGTGAAATGAAAACAATTGATGTCAACTTCTCTCACAGTCTCGCTGAGAGCTCTGGGAAGAAGAAAGACTTTTTCTCCATTTTGTTACTCTCTCTTGCTTTTGCCTTAGACCTAGTCACATCTCATTAACCCTGCTCCCACTAACCTTGCTCCCTAACCTCTTGGCTGCACCTCTTTTCTTCCTGAGAACTGGGGTAAGGTTGAGAGGGCCGGGGGAGGTGTTGGGGTGGTTTGAGAGCCCCTCCTGGGGACTCAGGTTTCTGGGAGGGGAGTTGTGCTTTTGTATTGTTTATCCTTTGTATATTTCTGTATATAACTGTATATAACTGTATATATTGTAAATAGCTGCTTGTAAATTCTGCTAGCTGTAAATAAATTGCTTCATCTATATTTCCCAGGGTCCGTCTGAGTTAGCTGGGGCAAATACAAAGTGTGGGGGGGCGGGGTAACCCCCAAACCATCACACTCCTTCATCGGAACAATGTCAGAGATTAACGCATTTAGCAGACTATGTGTTGTGGTAAACCTGCTTGACAATGTTTCTAAGTAATCCATAATAAAATAGTTGAATCAGGTTACTGAAGTGTTTTAAGTGTGAAAAGTTATCATTCTGTAGTTACCTGACCTGTTACAGGAAGCAAAGTTGAAGCTGGTATCACTAAACTATCACAAGAGTTTTCCAGATGATACTATTGGCAATCAGAAGCAGGAACCAAGACAAGCAAAGAAATGCTGCAATTGTGCATTCATACCATTCAAAATTACATGCTGTACGCAACCAGGTTTTTGTAACTTGTATATGAATTATACTTGGGTAAGGAAACCTGCATGCAACTTCACAAAATGACACAATTATAATTTCAAACATACACCCTGCAGTGGCATTCAAGGATATTAAGTAATAAAAGTAAATTGGTGTTGGTGAACTTAAAAAATACTTTTATGGAATATGAGGAAGTTTTCCCATTTTGTACAAACTCACATATCTCTGTGTGTGTATCTATTTGTGTGTGTCTGTGTACATGCACACTCAAAATTAACCTTTCAGGTCCATTTTCCTGCTTCTTGCATAATTACAGTACCACTTTGAACAGACCATTTCAGATATTTAGGGAGATTTAATATCTAATTGATTAATGAAAGTGATAATAGAGGAAAATAAAGTCGAATAACATTATGAACTAGGGAGCATTTCAATTTTCATACTTACTGAAAGGTCTGAAAACATCTTTCAACTTCAGATATTTTAATAGAGGAAATCACACCTACTCCTTAACAATGGTGTCCATTAAAATTATTCTACAACCAAACTCTATTATTATTTGTCACTAATTATCTTTTGTCACAATCGTTCTGTATTACATTAAAATGCTACTTAAACATTAATACAAGCCTGCTTTCAAAATGGTTCCTATTTAAGATATTATTACAAAGTCAGGAAGGAAACAATAAGGATCCAACCTTTAAAGCCAGACTTGACAGTGTATTTGAAACGTTGCACTTAAAGCTTAATTGTTTATCTAGATTTCCATCTGGATCTCTTCTTCCATAATCACTGAGTCCCGTACGGTCTGATGCGGCCACCTTCTGAAATACGGTGCATGTCATCCCAGTGAAACCAGCAGCCTTTATTACATAAGCCTCAAGAGCAATATTTGGAGAATACTGTGACAATAAAGACAAAAAAAAGTCAAAATTAAATAATTGTACACTCTACAGGAAGAATACTAAATAATCTTACAAGGATTCTCTGCCAAAACAGGAAAAAACACCCAGAAAACTGTTTCTATTTATCTAGCAGGGTTAAAATCTATTCAGAGTATTTCTCTCCTCCCTACAGGAATAGTAGGCATTTCAGATAATGCCAACATCTATTAAGAAAAATAAAAAGCTATTGAAAGTCAAGAGCCAGCAAAATGTCTTCTAAATAAATAAATTTATACTTACAGTAGAATAAACTTGAGCTCCATTTGCAAGCCGATACATAGCAATTTTCTGCAGGCATTGTACAATTCTAGTGCAGGCCTTGGCTTCCCTTTGTGCCATCCAGAGAACACGTTCATCAGCCAACATAATGTTACTTGCTATATCCACCATCACATCACCAAGCTAAGAGGGAAGAAAAATAAGACATTTTGTGTCTTTGAAGGCGCTCATCAATTAGAGTTATCAGAAAATATAAAGAGCCTTGTCAGCACAAAAAGCAAAAGAGAATTGGTTGTTCCTATTTCAGTCACCACTTGTCACCTTGAGATACTGAAATACTTGGACTCAGACATCTACCTCCATCCAAGAAAGCTGTTAAGCCATTACACTTTATCTATTTGCATTATACTTGGAAAACAAACCCACAAGAAATACAGGTATTTCACTACAGCAGGGTGCAGTGCTCCACATTCCACTGTGCTAATTATTTAAAAGGATTATTTATGCATCACCTTGAAATAAGCTACAAATCAATAATACTACAGCTTGCATAAAAGAGGAGATAATAAGGAAATAGTAATAGAAGCAAAAATTAGCACACTGTCCTTCTGCTCCTCTTCTTTTTGCTATGTCTGCCTTTTCTGTGATTCCTTGCTTGCTTTCAATTCTGCATGAACTGTTTTAAGCTTCATATTATGCATGAGCAAAGACAGCAAATACCCATAGGTACCAGAGCTGCTTTCAAACCACCAGTTACATTGTTTTCATGCTTACACTCTCTACCCTGCCTTCCACAGAACAGACAAACTAAAAAGGGGATTAATTTATTTAGACTAGACTCTGTCAAAATTAATGAGCATCTACACTGACAACGTTGACCTACACAAGCTCTCGACAACATTTAAGCCACAGTGACTGGACCAAAAGTGAAGCTGCATGTATTTTCTATTGGACCAAAAGTAAAGCTTCACGTATTTTCTGTTTGAATTGACTAAAATGAGATTTGGTGCCTAAATTTAGGGACTGCAATTTTCTGTGTAAAGAGACAAAGTAGGGAAGACATGTCCTTTTCCAACCAGGCAGAGCATTACTAATAAGGAGAGCACACAGTAGTTTGCTCTTTTCTAAATCTTTAAAAATAAAGGGAAGAATGGGAATAAAACTTCTTTAGTGTTTTAAGAACTGCCTCTTTCAGGGACAGATGCTCCAATCAGTGAACATTTCAACAGCTAACACAGAGCCTCAGGCTACAGCCCTTTCCATTAAAATCTGAAGACTAAATCAAAGTTAAATTGATTGAAGATGCTTACTTGCTACTACTTGAAAACTGGTAACATGTTTCACATAACTGATAGTTTTACAATAAATTAACACTATTAAGATCTTGATGTCACAGGACTCAAGTTGTTTCACAGTTTTAAAAATACTACACATTATTTATCCTCTGCTTACCAAAATATCTTTAAGTCTTACCAAATGCATTCTAACTTAAGAGACTCATCTCAGAAATTTTTGAACATTTGCCTTCAATGTTGATTCTGACATGAAAAAGCTATTAAATGAAGCTTTTCATAAGATAGAGTTTACCTCCCAGAATAGCCACTGTAATGAAATACACGACTGACAGCGAGTGAATAGTGTCAAGACAAAGTTAGTAGAATAAAACCCTAATAAGAAATAGCTAAGTCTTATTAACAGCTACTAGAAATTATTAAATGCAATTGCACATATGTTCCTTGAATGTACTGGCAAATCAAAGGTTAGCTTCATATCAGATTTAAGGTAAAATAACAACATACACTAAGACCAAAACTATCTATGCATATAACTTAGAATTTTTTCATATCATCTATTGCCTTCAAACGTGGTACAGGCCAGCTTGTGTCATTCTACAGACAATAAATCACAGCCAAGAAAATAATATCCTTAAAATGCAACGAATTATGTAGCAATATAAAACATGTTTCTGTTTTCAACTGGCTATAAAACCAGTAATTTAATGCCCTGCTTGTATATTTCCAAAATACACACACACACAAAAATCCAAGCTATGATTGTAAAAAAGAAAATTTAGCCTGAAAATTCTCCAAGGAGTTCTACAAAGAATTTACAACCAGCATTTATGGTTTGCTGAGAGTGGATGGGGAAATTTGGCTTTATTTTTTTGTGCAAATTTAAAATTGAGGCATTGTGGTTTCAAACTTCCCAACATGCACTGTACAGTGAGATCAATATAACCTCCGTTCAGCAGTGAAACAGAGAGTTCCTACCCACTGGT
Source organism: Pogoniulus pusillus (assembly GCF_015220805.1). Taxonomy (NCBI): domain Eukaryota; kingdom Metazoa; phylum Chordata; class Aves; order Piciformes; family Lybiidae; genus Pogoniulus; species Pogoniulus pusillus. The sequence goes on along the minus strand of NC_087274.1, from coordinate 19,358,884 downwards.
GGGACTATTCAACTACTCATTTTTCTCCCCAGCAATGAGCGTTCTCTAAGATTTTATTTTAATGTCTTATCTTATATTCTGCAAGATACAGGAATATTGAAAACCTTAGAGATATAGCTCAATATTGAATAAAGACAGCATAACATGGTGGGAGGGGAGAAGGTAAGTCTTGTTTTATTCATTATTGAGAGGATCTCTGAGGCTTTCATTATTTGTCTTTTTTTAGATAAGAATGTACCAATGAAAACCTGTGTGACCCACTCCATATTAAATAAAAAAAGACTTACTGTACCTATCTCCCTGCTCCAGTGCTGACCAGAGGTGTTACTCACATTACACGTCCAGTGAATGCTGGATCATCTCAGCGCGAATGCAAAGTCTGTGACCATGGGTCAGCAACTTCAGGGACCTACTAAACAAACAAAAACATGGAATAGAATCTGATAATCCACTAACTCGGTCCTGCATCTAATGTTGAGAAGGTTTCACTGCTCAGAACACTTAAGGAGAAACACTTTGATTGTCTTTAAAGTCATGGCAAATTATCCAGTTACCTCTTTGTATTTTTCAGCAAATCTTCCAAATTTCTCTATCATTTCAGCCACGAAAATGACATCCATCTTATCAGAAAAATTTGCTGCTTCGACAGTGTAAGCCAAGAGCTGCCTTGCTGTTGCCACTGCATTAGTAAGGTTCAGCGGCATCTACACAGAAGAAACATAATCATTCTGAGGAAGAAAATTCAAGTACAGGATAGAGGAAACACTTCAGTAAATAACAAACAAGCATTTTCCCAAAGAGGATGGCAATCCTCATCTTGATCATTGTGTTTTACTGTCGAATGTGCTTTGCACCAGAGCCTAGGCTTGTGTTCTGGTTTGAGGCTAATTGGAATATTTTAATGAGAAAAAATAGATTATTGGCTGTGAAAAGAAAATAAGTTGATGTCTATATTACCCATTCATTCTGCTGGGATATAAAAAACATGGACACAAACAAAGATAAGACAGTCTCTGCCTGGCTGTTGCCCTATTAACTCTTTCTGCCTCAATCTGCACATTTCCAAGTAATCATTCTGCTTCTAACACCCCTTGCTGACCTTTCCAGCTCACTCCGCACATTAAGAGAGATTCTGGGATAAGTGAAACGTGGAAAGAAAGTGGAGGGGTGGCTGGAAGCCCTTCTTGGACAGTCTAGCAGCTGGGAGGGGTTTCATTTTTCTGCATTACTTTTAACTTGTATATTGCTACATATAGTTGTAAATATCTGTAATATATTGCATATAGATATGCTTGTAAATTTTGCTAAGATGTAAACATAAAGCAGCATTCCTTAGCTTCCATCCAGCTGAGTTAGTCCGGTTAATCTCAGGGAGAAGGGTGGGAACTTCAGAATGCTACACCTTGACAACACAAAGCTCCTGTAACATGGCATTTTAGAGCAAGAGAAGCCAAAACAAATTAAAATACAATACTGCTACAGTATTCACTTGTGATTCTGTAATTACAGAAAGAAACTGGAATGAAATATACATACAAAAAACTCAAGACCCTCTCTATGACAAAAATCATGCTGGAAAATTCTTCACTAAATAGTAAACAACATGCCTGAGCTAGCAGGGACACAAAAAAAAATGGAAATTTTGAGTAGCATGGAGGAACACTGTGCAAATGGTATCAGCTACTTGTTCAGATGCTGTTCGTCCATGATAATCCAGGTGAGAAATGTCCTTTCCCCCTGCTTTTTGGTGTATGGATATCCGGTCTGCCCTATTCAACTTGCACTGTTCCATATAAGCACAACTACACATTTGTCTCTGCTGTTTTTAGCACTTGTACATAGGCTTAAATGCAAATAATATGAGATTTTTTTTTTCCCAAAAAACTCAAAAGTCCTGTATTTAAAGTGTAAATGAAGTTCAAAGTCGTGACACTGAACCAAGTCAGCATTCAAAATCAGCTAACCTGTGTGGTATCTTTGAACTCTTTTGTTAAATGTTAATTTCTTTCCACAAACAAGACACACAAAGAAGAACAGCAAAATCTTGATGTTCTTGTATAAATGTTACAAAGGTTTCACTTTGTTTTAAACTCAGACCTTTATTAGGTTTAAATTGCTTGGCAGAGTTCTGATGTTCTAAATGGCTGCATCAAAAAAACAACCAAACAATATAAACGAGAAACACATCCCAAACCCTTACCACATCAGAACTCCCTCTTATCTTCAGTTTCACCTGTTGCATTGATGTTAGTGATCTGACAGTGTGCACTGGAAATCATTAAGCTCAAGGAAGGGGGTCAAAGCGTCATGGAGGATCTCACTATGTAGTGCCTGTATGTATAAGGTTGAGTACATCACTACAGCACAGTCTGGGAGTGTGCATTAACTAGATAAGCCTCAAAAAGAAGCTGGAACTGAAAAAAATGTGTAATAGTTACATATAAAATCTGGAATACTCTTTGTATCCTGAGGAGTACTACCAGGTTAGAGAAGCCTAGTTAATTCTCACTACTTTCACTAGTTAACTCTCATCAGCCACACCAAATTCAAGTTTACAGAAAGAGGCAGAGCAGAGCACTGCTTGCAGTCATATTGAAAATAGCTGTTTTCCATTCCAGCTTCAGCTTGCCTTCTTTCTGTATAGCACATGGGCAGAACAAGAGCATCCAGTTGACAAAAAAATCAATTACGATAAGTACCATTCTCTTATGTTTTACACAAGCGCACCAAAAGAACACAAATTTCCTTGCCCTTTCAGTCTGGGGAGCACTTAAAGACCAAAACAAACCAAACTCTTAACATAAACCTAGAAGTTCTAGTCCTGCAGCCAGAGGCATTTGTTCATTGTAATTCATCTAGACCACCAGCATCACCAGTTTTTTTAAAGATGGAGAAACAGACTTTTGAGGTTATCTTTTCATTCAATAATTTGCTTTTACAGAAATGCACAAATTACCTGATTGAACATATAAAGAACTCGAGTCACATCGTTTGCATATTGGCACCTGGAGTAATCTTCTTCTGCCCAGTACCCTCCCCTGTCGCATCTGCGCCAGGCTCTTCTCTCATCTTGCGAGTTGCCAGGATATATCCCACTGCCGGCAGAATAACGTGTACACAGCAGGTATGCTGTGATGCCTGCCAACGTTCTAGGCCACCTGGGGAGTCAAAAGCAAAAAAAAAAAAGGCAAAAAAAAAAAAGAAAGAGAAATTAGACAAATTTACATCACAAGCAAATAAAAGGATTAAGCACTACAACATGAAATAAAAAGACACTCAAAACTAAGCATCTCTAAACTATTTAAAGGGCCACCTTGGCTTGCCTTCAGTATTTTCAAGCTGTTCATATTTGTGAACTATTAAAAAAATGAGTTCTAAAGCTAGCATGCCTTTTTTTTTTTAAATGAGGTTCCAGGTGGGGAGAATAAGGGGCTTATAAAATCACTAAAATCAGTTTACATTTTTTTAATAAAATTCATGCTTACTTCATGAAAAAAAAAAAAGAGATCCCATTAACACTATACAAATATTTAAAGACACAGCAGAAAGCCCTGCCCGTTTTTCATTTGTCCTGGTCACATGTATCAACCTCATATTAAACTCACTGCACTCAAATTGTAACTGAACTGCAGATATGAAGACTACAGTAACTAAGAAACAGTAGCAGCAGTAACCGTTTGACCAGTTTTGCAGCCAAACACAACAGCAAACATAAAATAATGGAAAAGGAAAGTGTTCATAATTTTACAAAGTAGAAAAGAATTCCTTGTACTCAAGGTATGTAGAAGTAAGCACTTCTTAAGAAAACTAATATGCCCTCAACTTTCTCCTAACTTTACTGCATATTTTATCTATATAAACATCGGTACAGATAAAAATTAAATAAAGGACAAATACACAGAGAAAAATAAATTGCAATACACCTTTAGCACACTCTGCTCATTCACAAGATCGGAACTGACTCAATGCAAGGTAAGAAGGAAACCACGCCTGCATTAAGCTGCACTACTGAGAAGAGAGGAGGCCAGGGACAATGAACATCAACCAGTCTGCCTGCCCCTGCTTCTAGAAATGACAACAGCCTTTGTGAATTGCTGCAGTCCCAGTATGACCTTAGTGCAACATTATACTCACTCCAGCAAGCTAACAAAAATGTCACTTTGGATCATGTCAGGGCAATTCTGATCACAGGCAGAGCACAAGGCACAGATCTGCTAGGTAAGGTGGAAGGGATAAGGAAATACTATACATGTAAACTGATCTAAGACTTTGAAACTTCTGCATGAACAAATTAAGCTCCAAGCAGAGTACAGAGATGAGCTATTTCTGATGAATACCTAAGAATCATTCTGCAATGAAGTCAGAAAGCAAGCAAGCAGATGAGGACAACTAATACATCAGCTGGCACAGCTGCTAGAAGACATGCAGGCCTACAAATACCTTGCATAATACAGGCAAACCTCAGCTTCCAGAGTGCAGTCAAGTTGCCAGAAACACTGACACTGGAGTGCCAAAATGTAATTTCCAAACCAATTTCACCAACACAATTTTTTATATGAGGTTTCACATCAAAGATGCCACTCTGAAAGGGGTATCTGTTTCTGTCTTTACAGAGAGTTTTCCAAAAGTTGAATTTTTCCAAAGCATTTTAAGTTAAAATCTGATTGGCTCAATTTTGACTAAATATATCACCTTACAGGATAATTTAAATTCTGTGGTCCTGAGAGATGTTGTATGACACAACCTCCAAGACAAATATTTTCACTGAGAAATAGCATGAGCCTTTCTTTCCTTTGCTATCCACACCTAGTGCTAACAAATTAGAAACAGAAAAACCAGAGCAGTAACACTAGGGCTCAAAGGAAAAACCAAGTTTTTCAGGAGACCTTTAATTATTATATTTTTAAGCAGCTATAATTTTTAAGCTATATAAATCTTCTGGAACTTCTGTAGCTGTCAAATGGGAAAAAAAAGTGAGTGTTTGAGTGTTTAACACTACTTCAAAGGGTATTAGATTATGAGGAGATTATTTACTTCCCCTGTTTTTTAATCCACCTCTTTTCCCTTTTGTTATTGTCCCTTTACTCCTAGTGTATTAAGTTTTCATTCATCCTCCCACACAGCATTTTAGTTTTTACCATAATCTTCTCAAAAGAATAACAGCAGTGCCAGACAGTCATAGAGTCTGTGCTACCTTTGTAACAAACTTAGCTATCTGTAGAAACATTTTATTAATATACTATCCAGATAATGATTTAGGAAGCTTTCCACTAAACCAGATATGAAAGGTAGGCAATGTAAAGCTCACATCCTTCTGCCATAATTTCACATACACAAAGACAACACAATTGTGCAACATCACTAAAACAAGCATTTCAAGGGGAACTCTATCCCCTCCCATTCACAATACCCTTTGTGCAGGTACAACCTTCTTTGCAGCCCAGCAGCAAGCGAGATACAGAATGGATTCCAGCTGTAACTGCACTTCCCTTATTCCTTGCTTTTGCCAAGTGAATGTTAACCCAGACCAATTTCAGCCAGCAACTGTTTCCTCCCAATATACGTATGAGACAAGCTGCAAAGGCACTCTCCACTTTCCCTGATGCCAGGAGACATTCCTCCAGCAGGCCCAAAAGGCGACTACTGACATGATATTCTCATCATGCAAACAAAGGCCATCAGGCAAACAAAAGCTAAACAAAGATTGGCTCCCTTTTTAACTTCTTGTGAGCCTAAGCTTGAGTTCTTCTCAATTTTCCCAACTGCTAGCTAAAAGAAATTTGGACTCTATTAACACTCTTACTTCATCACTGTTTATAATTAGGTGCTCAAAATGTATCACATATACATAAGAGTAGGCAGCTGTGGAGGAAAAGATAGTTCATTTACATGTAAGTACTGAAATTTCATTTCAGGGGGAAAAAAAAGACAGACCACAAGATTATATAAAAAAAAAAATCTTCCCTCCATGCATATTAATTCTGTTTTGAAAGCATTCATTTCTTTAAACCACTAATAACTTTCAGTTGCAATGAGTTTTTTATATCATAATTTTATTAGATTACAGGTAGTCTAATATTTTTTTCTCATGATATCTTAGTAATTCTCTAAAGTCAGCATGACAATTACAGTTTTAAGATTAATTATGCCCAAGGAGTAACAGTTTCCAAAAGGATAATTCTTATATTTAAAAAAGAACTTTATCAGCCATCAGCATAAAATTAATCTAAACATAACAGTTAAAGGATTTACTGAAGCAGAAGCATTAAGTTACCTTTTACTATGCAAACTGTATTTTCAATTTCATCAGGGATATTATCTGAATAAGACTTAAAGGAACAAATATAGTTTAAAAAAAGACAGATTCCATGATGATGGCACTTTTTGCCTTATCTTTATGAACTCTTGCTAAACTATTACTGAGCCAAAGACACTGATGACAGACATCCACTCTCACTACACTTTGCTATCCTATCTCTGAAGGGATTAAAATCTAGATGCCAGTTTTGAAATGGCTTCCAAGCTAAAATGACTAACCAGTTCCAACTAAAATACTATAAACTCAAATTCACCTAGGATCATTTACAGCCATCTGCTCGGAACCATTTTCTCACTAGTCAAAGCCTTATTTCCATATGGTCTCAAAGGTGAAAAATTACTCTTTATTATTACTCCACCTAAACTACAAATGGAAGTCTGTTATAGTAAACTCAGACACAGTGAACTTTTTGATAAGCTGAACATTTCCTGAAATCTTATTTCTTTCTGCTGAATTCCAGAGGGGGTAAATCCTATTACATTGAACAGCCACTGAACAGCACAGGTTAATTTAATGGAAAACACTTTGAAATAAGCCTTTACCATCTGTTTTCACCTCTAATGGCAAATCAAAGAAGAACGATTCACACTTGTATCATTAAAAAAATGCATAAGTGATTTAAATAGATGTGTTCTTTGATGAATACAGCATGCATCTGTTTGACTTTCTTCACCTTTTATCTTAAGCATGAAGTTCTCATCTAATGCAATGCTCATTCTTGCAGTTGAAACCACCACAGTGTAAAAAAAAACAGGATATGCACAAGCCTTCTTTATATAAATAATTCCTTACAACGTGAAAGCAAAGCTTGGCAGTAGCACCAAACTGCACCTGTTCAACAAATAATCTTAACATCTACATCCCTTGCTAACAGTACCTCATACTCAGGCACTAACTATGCCTCACAGAACACATCCAGTTGGAAAAGACCCCAAAGATCACCCAGTCCAACCCTCAACCCAGCACTGAAGGGTCAACACTAAACCATACCCCTAAATTCCAGGACAACATGGTCTTGAACACCCCCACACATAGTGACTCCACCACTGCCCTGGGCAGACCATTCCAATCCTTTCAGGGAATAAATATTTCCTAATATCCAGCCTAAACCTCCCCTGCAGAGTCTGTAACCGTTTCCTCTAGTCCTGTCACTTGGAGCAAGGAGAGGGCAGCCTATTCTCCTTGATGACAACTTCCCTTCATGTAGTGGTAGAGAGTGATGAGGTCTCCCCTCAGCTTCCTCTTCTCTAGACAGATGTGAAGATTAAGTCATAGCAAATGGTCTTAGCTAGACTAAACCTGAATTTTTGCTACAACTGCAGAAGGCCTTCTACACTTGAAAGTCTGTCTTCTCTCCTACTAAAAACTAAGTCTCAGCAACATGATTTTTCATTTCTTAAAATAATTTTTTAAAAAGTATGGCCTTAGACTGCCTGTATAGAAAGATGATGACTGCATAAAAACTGACACAAGAAAAGGAAGAAAAGTTCATAAATGAAAACAAGAAATCAAGCAGAAGATCAACACAGCCAAGCAGCATAGGAGAAAAGAAAATAAATGGAGTGGGTAAAAGCAGTTACTACAACACTAAGAAACTCTACAAACAGTAGTGAAAACATATGCTACGACATACACTAGTTCTCAGAAGGAGCTACTGCAAGGAGGTGCGACACAGAGTAGTTATAAAGGGAATTACCTTACATATAGAGAATCTATACAGAAGCTATCTGTTACAGCTGGCACCTCCAGGAGTAACGTGTTGTTAGAGTGACCAGCAGCAGAAAGATCAGAAAAGGGAAAACAGGTGAAGAGGTAAGAACAAAAGATAAAATACTCTGTGATACTCAACACAATGGAATATTACAGCTACCACTACAGTCCCAACAATCGTTAAAAGGAAGCATCATTCTAACACTCACAGGCAAAAAGAGCTCAAAACCTGTATTACATGTTTCTTATCTAGTAATTTTTGTCATAAGGGAGTAGGAAGGTTTTAAAAACACAAAGATAATCTGTGGAAAAACTGTCAACATGTGGTCCAGCAAACTCACAGGTCAGCCATAAAGTTGTACACCATTCTAACAATGTCAGTTATATATTTCAAATATCACAGCTTACTTTCCACCTCTTCCAAAGAGGCCAGTTAACAGGCTTCAAGTATAACACTTCATGGTACTCTTATGTGCACTTCTTTCAACACATACTAACGTAGAACAGTTACAAATGTATTATGCAGCATTTATAGACAAATATCCACATAGGTGCCTTTAAAGCATAACACCTTAGCTAAAAAAAGTTATCAAATGGACTTTTCTTTAAATAAAAATAAAAACCAAACCCCCCAAAAAAGACAATACCAACCTGAAATCTCCTTTATTGTTCACAACCCTCTCTGGAGGGCAGTACTGTGCAGAACTTTCTAACACCACAATATCTACTGTCCTTGTGTTATTCCCACGTCTGGTTTGTACATGGCAACCCCAGTTTCCTGTAGAGCCAGCCTGAATGTTTGAGATGGTCAGTGCACTGCAAAGATAAAATACACAGATAAAATCCAAGTCATACAACAAAAGCGATAGAAGCTTTCCCTAAAAGAACATAGGCAATGAAAGAATTACATACAAATTATCTTAAAAACTCAGATCTATCCATGAATCATTGTCCTCTATTTAACAGAGAAATAATTTACTGTTCTTCTAGCTCTCCATTTTGCCAAGGTAAGAACGGAAAAGAAGAGCCATGGGAAAAAGTTCTTTCACTACAGAAAGAAGTCCAAATTGCCCAAATGTTACCACTGCTTATGAACACAGAATTCTCAGTTGTTTCGGATTGGCCAAACTACAGTAACTTCCCAAATGCACAAGTTGTGATAAAGTCTGAAGCCCTAAATTAACTAATACAATGACAGGATATATAACCATGTTCTAGATGCTGAATGCATCAAAAGTACGCCGCAGGCAGAATAAACTACACTTACAGATCTCTGTTGGATAACTTCGGTATCACCAACTGTGGTGTACTCAAAAGGAAGAGGAAAGAATTAACAAGCAGTTTAGTTAAATGCCTTGTTTCCATAATTTTAATGTTTCAAGAGAACAAACATATCCTACTGCAAACATTTTACTTGAACTGCATTGAGAAATCCTTGGAGATAATTAAAACCCAACTGCAACAGTTATAGGCAACCTACTCTGGCTCACTCCGTTTTAAGCAGGTAAGTCTAACTGAATCCCTGGATGTCTCTCCTCAAGTTTTATAGTTAATGAGAGTGACCAGACCCAGGTAATTTAAGAGGTATGAGACGGTAGAGATTATTTCCCTACTTTGGATGCTGCTGTCTATGTGTGTTCAGCAAAGACATGAAAGGGCCTCACTGGTTATGGAAAAAGTCACTAAATCACAGCAGAAAATAAGGAGGGAAGTATGTTTTGTCTTAATGGATTCACCTTGCAATCAGTGAGCAGTTATGAATCATGTTTTTTTCAACAAAGATACCCTGCGACTCATTCGTTTCCACTATCTTTCCATCCTGATACCACAGGACTTGCATGTCTTGATCAATATATGAAGCCATACATTGGAAGGGTAGACTATCTCCTTCAAAAACAACCTGACGGTGAGATGGAGTCATATAGAAAGATGGTAACTCAAGTGGAGGCTCTAGAATACAAGAAATAAGAATACAATCATTAACAACAATCTGGTTGACATATATTTTTCAAAAGAGGTTAAAAACACAATGAGTATCAATTATAGATATAACTCCTGGTAAGCTGTGTCTTGCAAAATTTATACAATTTTTTATTGAAAAAAATAAATTCTCACCATATTATCAAAACATGCATATTTAATGGATGAAAAATAAGAGCTGGAATGAAAACATTTATGCATTTTGTTTCTTAACAATATCTCTAAGGTTTCAAAATCACAAATAAGATTTATTACTTGGAGAAGGAAAGGAGTGGAAGAAAAAACATGTGATGAACTTACTGCAACCTTCATTCCCATCTCTCTGTGATGCTAGAGTGGGGAAGAAGTACAGGAAATTGGAGGCTAAGTTAAGCCAGGGAAGAAGGGAGGAGTGGGGGGAAGATCTTAAGATTTGGTTGTATTTCTCATTATCCTACTCATTTGACTGGTAATAAAGCAATTTAATCAAATTGAGCCTGTAATGCTTGTGACCACAGCTGGTGATCCCTCTGTCCTGACTGTGACCCATGAGTCTTTTATTTCTTCTTCCCTGCCATTGAGAAGTGGCAATGATAGAACAGGTTGGTGGCACCTGACACCCAGCCAGGACCACTACCATGTAAGCGCTGAATTTCAAGGAAGCAAAACAAAGCAAGAAAAGTCTGTTGGCTAATATCAACAGATTATCTAATGTGTTACAAACCCATTTTTCAGGAGTGCTTACCACAGGTTAGAAGCTCCTGCTTAACACCAGTCACTGTCTGTGACTGTAGTGACTTGGGGTAGACACATTTAGTTTCACGTACAGTTATATTTCTTTCTTTTAACCACTGATGCATCCACAGTATGTTGCAGTCACAAAGAAGATAATCAGTCTGAAATTCTCTGCAACATAAAACAGGTATTCAGACTCTCAAGGTTTTGAAAGCTCTGCAACGCCTCTCCTCATCACAAACAGACAACAAGCAGTCAAATCCCCAAAACAAGCGGAGTTGCCTGTGACTATATGGGAAGATATCCTCCTACTCCTCTCCAAGCTGTGATCTGAGAACAAAAGTACACCCTTCCCAAGAAAAGGAAACCTTTCCACTTATGCATGAAAAATACTTCTAGTAATGTCTGTCACAGAGGGAGTTCACATTATTTAAGTGTGCAATAACAAGGAACTGCTTTAATGTGTATCACCATTACTGAAGAACACATTTCATTACTTCATTTTAGCAATCAAATGCTTTAACAGTAAAAACAACACAAAAATAGCCTCTCACCTACTTCTGTTTTAAGAGTCACTATTCACACAATTTCAATGAGACTTATTCTGCACTATATGAAATATCACATAAAGTAGACTTTTTTTTTCATTGATTTATAAAGCCTTCTCTCTACAATTTAATACTTTCTACTAAAAAGACATACCAAATCCCCCCATAGGAGTCTGTTGTAGTCAGCTAAATGAAAAATAACATAAATATTTTATCTGTTTAGAAACAGTTAAAAATGTATCAAAACTGTGTCTACACTGTTACTTTACTCCAGTGGGAACAATGCTTTTTCCTTTTTGCAAATGTCTAGAGGATAGCACAACATCACAGGCAGAACACTTCAAACACTAAATCAACATTCCTGTGAAACTTCATTTGGTTTTTGTTGACAGGAATTCCTCCAGACACACACATTTTTAATAGCAACAGTTATATCCAGGCTTTCTTGTCAAACCTGTGATGTTCTTGGACAGCAACCTTTATGTACACAATTACAATACCAGGAATAACAATTTAGGAACAATTAAAAGAAGCCAGAGGAGGGAAAGAAACATTTGCTTTTATAAACAAGAAATTAAATTGGCATCAAAGTGAGAGTTTTTAAGAAAGTCCCAGTCGAGTGAGCCAGCTGTCATGACTACCAGGGCAAAATGCAAGGTAATCATCAGCACTCACAATTCTTTTAATTTTCTTTCTTCCTTACACACAATTACAACTCTCAGGAAATTAAGGGACAGAAAAGTAAGATGAGGTTAAGATGCACCCATTGTTGTGTGATAACTAAAACTACATCGTGCTGCAAGCACTAAGATCTCTTTCTTTGGTTGCCTTTGTCAAAATGGTGTAAAAGGCTCTTTATTTAATATCAAGACATAATTAATACACAGTTCTCTCAGAACTATGTAAGAAATAGCAAACAGCCTTTGAAGGCAGTTTATAAATACACCAATATCTGTACATACCTTTCTTTTCCATGTACTTATTCAGATAAAAGAAATCACTGTTACAAAATTTAAAAGTAAAACCACAACACTGTAGTACAAGAAATGTAGATAAAATGATTTTTGTTAAGAATATAAATGATCAAGCAACTTAAGGTTAGATGCATTAAGTACTTACAGAGACTTTAGTGAAGCAAGATGATCGAATGTTCCCTGTGTAAGTGTAGAAAACAGATTTCCAGACAGATTCCTAAGAAATTAAAAATATGATTTGAACTCATAGCCAAGCAATGGACATCTGAAATAAAAACACCCCTCTCCAAAATAACAGAATTTTAAAACCCACAAGACACTGTCAGGTCACAGGAATGGAAGAATAAATCACGTCTGGTAGTTCATTTAAAGTCCCAAAGTAAACTGTTCCACAGTAATGTTTTAGTAGGAGAATTTTAAAGCTGGCAACGAGGACTGAAAGCAAATATATTCATTTATAGCAACCACTAGCACACATTAAGCACATATATTTCAAGAAGTTTAAAATTAACTTTCTTGTTCACAGTGAATTGATGTGTTGCCATTATCAAGTTATAAGAAGCACATTTGATCCAGAATATTACACATTCCATTTTCTCTCAGTGAAGACACTGCCTAAGAAGCTAACAGCCAGGGCAAAGAAGAAAAAGAATCCGTAAGCTTACATGTTATTTTCTTAATTAAAGGAACGTGCAAAAAAGCCAGCACAATATGACTCCACTGATGTCGTGGTGGAAGGCATGGATAGTACCAGATTCTATATGCCTGAAGTATTATTCTAGGGAAAATATTTTGAACAGTCTGCTTCTCCCCCACCCACACATCATGGAAAGCGGTTGCCAAGCAGACAGAGCACTGAGCAGTATGGTTTTGGATGCCCCCATTGACTTTTTTGCTTTTTGTCGTTTGGGTTTTTTGTTGGTTTGTTGAGGGTTTTTAGCTTTGGTTTCATTTTTGTTTATATTTTTCTTTTGCTACTGAGTAACAAACCACAGTGGCAGCCAGGCTGCAAGGCTTTCCAGTGGACACTAAAAACAACCTACTCCCCTTGGAACAAAGAATGTTAAATAAGGCTAAAACTGAAGAAGTAAAATGATATACAAGAAATTATACTTACAGTCTAATAAGATTTACAAGTCCTCTAAATATATCTGCATTCAGGCAGCCTATTCTGTTATTAGTTAAGTCTCTACAAATTCGAAAAAAGGAAAAAAACACAGTAATTGGTATTATTTCCAAGTAATAAACAGTCTGCAAACAAAAGTATTTCAACTAAAATTAATGAGCAATACATTGTATCATACACTTCTTTAGTCTTGTTTAACAAAATCCAAAAGGTCTAGTGTTTTGCTGTACATATGTGATTGTGAGAGTCTTTATTCATTTCTAAAATAATAATGGTTTGCCTACATACAGTCAAATGCGCCTAACCTTACCTGTAAATCCCTTTAGAACAGGCTTGACTTATATCACCACCAAATAAATTTGGGTATTTGTACAATGTATTCATCACATGCACAACATGCCTTAATTTTTTAAGTGCCAGAGACCTATACTAGCACATTTACTGTACATACATAAGACTACTTCTATATTCATGCCTACATAAATATTTAAATATTATATATTTTCCAGCGTAGGTTTTAAACTGTATTGCCAAAAATGTCTTAAAAGTCTTCTCATGGGACTAGAAGATTGTTTTGGTTTTACGATGCTTCTGGCTTAAAATGTGAGACACTGTAACTTTCATGACATGGGGACCTTTCAGGGGCTTTGCCACCCTCCATAACATACTGCAAGTAGCAGTAGTCCAGAATTGGTCTTCTGCTTTATTGTTAGGGTCTTCAAATACAAAAAAAAAAAAAAAAAAAAGTGAGCCAGGTCATCTGATCAGTGACAAATGAACTTACATGGTACAAAACTTCAAGAAGGAAAGCTGTATGCTGGCTAAAGATACTCTGACAATTCGAAGAATATATTAAAAAAAAGAAAAAAAAATAAACAAAACCCAAAAAAAGACCATCACGTTGAGGTCTGTGTCTCAACTTTCATCTGGGACAGAATTTTTACAGCCAAGGCATAAATCTTCCAAAAAAATGTGTTAATGGGAATGCTGGCACAACCTTCACTAAAGCAGCATTAACAATGCTGTAACTTCAATGTAGTATTAATAGCAAGGGACTCTACGTTCCACTATAACCCTTGGAAAAAAAAACTCACAAGGAGTTTAAAATTTAACAAAACATGATTTGGTGGTATCAAAGCTCTGAATTAACTTCCACTTAGTGATGTTTTAAGTCACCAAAACACAAAAAAGGAGAAAGAATACAAAAGAGTGACTGTAAGAACAAGTGAGACTGCCAAGCTACAAGCAGTGGATGCTCTTCAGCCCTAAGACTGAAAGCAGACTTTGTTTTGTATATATATATAACTTGGTGTGTATAAATTTAGATAGCATACACATGTTCAACTTCTAAAATATAACAGCTCTGCTGTCCAAACTTCCAGAACCTAAGACTGATTCTAGTCTCAGTGTTTTTTTGTTTGTTTAAACTGTCTAGCTGGATATACTACTTACAGTCTCTTCAGAGATGAAAGCCCCAGAAAAGCTCCTGGATCTATAGTACTAATAAGGTTGTTCTTAAGGTCCCTGTGGAGAAAAATTAAGATGTTTACCACAAACTATCTTTTAAAAATAGATACACAGGCATAAAGAGACACTTAACTTGCCTCAACTTGTTTGAAAACTGTGCAAAACCACCATACAATACACTTCTACTTTCTCTAACACATTATCTTCCAAATTTTGCAAATCTGCATTTTAACTAGAAAATGGAATATAAACATGCAATCAGTCCCTATCACATGGCAGAGTATAGAGTCAAAGATAGTTTGCCACAGTGTCTGAATAGCTTACAGCTGTGGCTGTAACATTTGCCCATTGCACAGCACAATATTGTTTAGCATAGTGCTATCTCCTTCAGTCTACCCAACTTTAAATACGTCAGTAGTGCCCAGCATCTACCAAAAGGAACAAAGGAAATCCTAAAAATACACCAGTCCCAATATTCTAAGTTTCCACCAAGGTTATTGGCACAAAAGCAAAGCAATCCAAATAAAGCTGGTAGAAAAAAAAAGACATCAAAGCACTGATTTTTCAATCTTAGGTTTCCAAAATAGCAGCCTCTAAGAAATGTGAAGCAGCTATGTCCTTAAACCCCTTTATTAATTGTATAAGTGATATAGGAGTTTCAACACCTAACTTGAGATATTTTGCAGATACAGCTTAACTTGAAAGGTCACAGAAAGCATCTGCCAGTATCTCCACAGTTTTAAACAAACTTTATCACCGCATGAATGCTAAAATTATTTCTACCTCCTTAATCATCCAACTTTTTTACTACTGTGCTGCTATTTGGAACTTCACAGGCACTTATTACAAGGAGTATTTCTCTTCCCTTAGTAATATCTGAACATTCTGCATTTGAAAAGAAAATTAGTCATCTTAATTAAAAGCAAGGATGGGAAAAAGAGTTATCCTAAATCTACCACAACATGAGCTTTTCCTTTAAGAGCAGATGTAGACATAGCCTAGTCATTTTCTACTAAAATTAAGAAACATTTCACCCTCTAGTAAAACAAAACTCTATTTTGGAAATCTTCTCATTCTGTTTACAAAATAATGAATTACCAAATTCCATATTCACATAAAATTAACATACATGCACAAACCTATTGACAAACAGATCTAAAATTTCTGCTGGGGCCACCATTTTTAATGCACTTCCCATAGGTTTGGGACATAAAAGCAACAAATAAAACTCTCTCTCCCTTTCAGTAGTAACAGTGAAGTACTGTCAGATAGGAATGAAGTCAAAAGAGAACATTTGAGCAAAACAATAACCTAGAAAGTAACAATTTGCCAGCTGCAGATACCACACAGCCATCTTTACCTGAAGAACTGAAAAACAGAAACCATTCTAAATTATGGAAATTTTCATTAAGATGCTCAAGAACTAAGCAGGACAAAACATTTAGCATGTGAGTGTTGACCTCAGGATCCAAAATACCCATTAAAATGCAATTAAAACAAATTATTATGCAGTTACATGTTTCTGACATATGAGTTTAATTAAAGGCTTTGGTTAAATAAATCTATACATCTGAAATCTATCCAAAAACCATAAAGGGAAAAAGGCAGAAAATATTTGGTAAGAGGTGTAACATTACAAAGAATGAACAAACAAGCATTAAATTAAGATAGAATCTCTCCTCTCACAAGCAGTAATGTCAAGTGACAAGGCTTCATTTAAACAGAACGAACTGTTTAAATGCTGACTGGATTTATTTCTTTTATCTCCATTAAATTGAAAGGAGGGAAAGAAGCATGTCTCCAAACAAAGAATATACTCACAAGGAAACAAGGGGGAGTATGAGTAATAAGAAGAGAAAGGCAAGAAATGGTCAAGAGTGCAATTTTAAAGGCATGCAAATTATCACAGTAAGTATTGGGGGGTTGACTAGATCTTCAGAGGTCCTTTCCAACCTCTGCTGTTCTATGATTAAGGAATATAATTTGGAACTGTTGAAAACAATGTTCACGTTTAAAATAGTTACAGTGGGTATTTTTTCCCCACTGACTATTCATTTAAGTTTGAAATATTATTAATTACAAGAGTAATTTCTATACAGTTACAAGAACATCTAGTGCAGAAAAATGCATGCATTTTTAGAGAGTTTCTTTTTATTTTTTCATTTCTTAAAAGAAAATTGGATTTGGATTCATAGTGCAAATGTAAATTACATCTCAAACTAATTATAGAGTTTCAAGTATTTCCTGTCTGAAATTGTAACAAGTTACAGCAAATCTGTCAGCAGATGCCTTTATTACCTAAGCAAGGATGTCAAGATAACGTGTGAAGATCTAAAATGCCATCAGTGCTGATAACCTTGCTTCTTTGGCACAATAGCTTCTTTCCACAATAAAGCTCATCTGCCAGTACAGAAGACAAATCTTTCTTCTGGCATGTGGGGGATAGAATGGTGAAAGCATTTCAATTTATTTAGGCCAGGTGATCTGGATTGCAGCCTTCAAGTTTTAGAGGAAGAATAAAATACTTTTAATCCCTTGACGCCAAAAGTTTGGAACTCTTCCTAGATGTTGTGAGATGATTATGAAACTGGCTACCTTCCCAGTCAAATGGCCTAGAAAAATCCTTATCTCTGAAGTTTCTGCTTGCTCCCAGGTAGATCAACCTGCCAATCCTGACCTTCTACCACCTGGAAAAAAGCTGACTGTAAGAGAAGCTACAATGCTTCTTATCCCATTGGTGATATATCATCTGAAAGGAAAAGTGAAAACAGGAAGCAAAATGTGTCCAAGAATTACTCCCTCAGACTCACTCCCATTTCCTCTCCCCAACACACACATTCAACATACACCAAAGCTGTAGAGTAAGCTGCAAAACTGCTAAAACAAAGGCAACAAACTTGCAATAAATCCGGGCTCTTTTAGTGCCTCCAATACATCTGCTCCCCACTAAACTTTGCAATTGTTTGACAAAGAATTTGACATTTCATAAGAAATTAATGCAATAATTCACTTTACAACCTAAGTGTTCTTATCATGAAAGCAACATTAACAAACCAAATCCAGTCATCACAGCATTCCAGTGAGCTTCCCATTGAAGCCGCCCTAATTTCACTTGCAGGTAAGATTATCCCATTATGCTATTACATGACATTTATATTCATGAAGAGAACATTTAACTATGTTAACTCTTCCATCATAAAAGCATACCACAAAGAACATCTCCCTTAAATAAGTCCTTCTGTACTCAGAATTATAATGAAACAAATATTATACCACTTAATTTCTAAAGCAAAAAGTGAAAGAAGTGCTTACAATCTCTCAAGAAGGTGTAATCCAGTGAAAGAACCATTCTTCAGCTCTGTTATTTTATTGTTACTCAGAATTCTGTAAAAACAGACAAGAACAGCATGTTATAAGTTTGGTAACAAGATTATTTGCTGCAGCTTGCTCACCTGGTGTAAATCTTTCTGTTTAACAACCTTTTTATCAAAGTACAATGCCCAGTCCAAAGCTCATTGTCCAGCACTGCTCAAATATTATGTTATGTGCCATAAATCCCATGCAAACTTTTTAGACATAGGAAAGAAAGCACACCTATACAGGATTATCATAAAGCATCAAAATCGGAGTAACAGAAAACAAAGCATTACACAACCTACGCACAAATTCAACATTCTGCTCTCCAACACCCATTTTGGTTTTCGGAACCACACAGTGCATCACCTGTTTCTCATTTCCTCTGCTGCCACACTTCTATCCTGTGCCACCCTTCCCAGCCATTCATCATCTATTCAGCCTTCTCCTCAATGCAGTCTCAAAATATCAGCAAGGACACTTTTACTTCTGTTTATCCTTTGTTCTCTTGAAAGACCACAGAACTGCAAACTCCTTCTTCCACATGAATAATTGGATCTGGCCCTCTAGACCAGCACCCTGGTCATCAATCACAGCCATCTGCAGATGCAAATTAACCTCAGGTAAGGAAATCCCTTTTATAGCTAGAGGCTTCCTCTCTCAGGACCTGCTTCCTACACAGTTACGTATTTCCCTGTCACAAAAAATGCCAGTTTTTCTTTTGAACCACATAATTTTGGCTTCTGAAACACTGCTTATGAAGGGTTTCACAACACAAAGCTACATTCCAGGAAGGACCCCTCATCTCATTTGTGCTGAACACAGCTCCAGCCAGCTTCATTTGATGCTCACCACTGCTTATACTGACACAAGCAGTAATTACTCCCTACCCACCCTCTTTACCTCATGTAATTATGTAGAAACCAAGATAGCCTCTTGCCAGGCAGGAATTTCATATTTTACTTACTGTTCATACGAAAGTAATTTTGTTTAGTCTTAATTTCTGAGCTCTTCCCAGCTTTGTTATAGTAAAAAAAAAAAACTGAGTGAAGGCCACCAGAACCAGGACAGACAAGCCTCAAATCTAGATGGTTCATTTCCCACCATTTTCCTAGCACTTTCTAATGTCTGATCTGCCTTTACCACTTGTACTAAGAACTGAAGATTTCTGGTTAGCTCAGTGCCCATCATTTTAAATATGAAGACAGAAATATCATCACCCCCAATACAATTTTCATTTTTCTACTGTGCTGCTTCTGTTATTTTATTGCCAACTTATTAGTTCATAAACTTCTTTCAAAATTCTTCACTTTCCCCTCATCAAGCAACTCACCAAACTCTGCCAACTCCTTGCTCACACTGTTTTACAGGTCATTAGGAAACATGTTGTACATTACAGGTCTCCACTCTACTGAGAGGCCTAAATACTTCCACACTCACTTCTTTTAACAAGTTCATAGGATGATATTTCCATTTTAGGCTGCTGTATTATTTTCATCAAACAATTTTGGCAAGGGACTAAGATATGCCTTTTGAAGAAGTACCTCATTATATCAGTGGCATCATGCTTGTAAATATTTTGCTTATCTTGAAGAACTCCAAAGGTTTCTGAGGAAGAGCTTGTCATTTCAGGAGGTGTACATTTTCCAGAGGATGTCTGTGTCTATTTTTATCCAGGTATCCAGTACATAGATTATTAATTCTACTGATCTGCTCAAGAAACACAACACACTTGGAACAATGTAGTTCCACTAAACTCCTCATGCTCTTACAAAAATCAGAATTCCTATCCCCTCCAGTCCTCAAAAATCAAGTATATTTTAAGCAAGACTTTAGACATTCATCATTTGACTTTTTCATCACCAAGTTCTAAAAGCTATCCAGGGCACACCATCTTATCCTGGAAATTTATTCAGTCTGTCAGTTTGTCCACAACTTCTTTTATAGTCACTTTGATTTCAGACAGGTCCTCTATCAAATGCATTCTGCAGATGCAACATGTCACTCCACTTCTTCATTTACACCAGTTTCATCCTCAGGTTGGATAACTACTTCCACACAAGTGCTACTAGAAGATTTCTTTCCAGTCTACTACATCCTTCAGACATCCTTTACAACAGCCATAAACCACATGCGCACACACACAGCCCTTGTTGCTCTGATGTGTAAAATTTACTATCTAATGACAAGGATTACTACTTCAAAATATATCATGAATAAGATAAAACTAAGATATAAATACTGATCTTTTGGTACAACCATATAGACACTAAGAAGTCTTTTTTTTTTCCTCCAGGTTGCTCAAAGATTGCCTCAAGCCCTCAATGGTTTAGACAAACAGAGGGCAGGCAGCTTTTTGTCTCAAAAGTGCCTTTCAGTCAATCTCACATGCAGAGAATCAAGACAGATGAGCAAATTATTTGAAAGCCTTTCAATTTTCAGTCTGGTAGATGGAAGTTTTGAAAATTCTTGAAGATTAAATCATTCAACCAAAATAATAGTTCTGATACTAAAAGGAGGCAAGCTCACTCCTTACCCTTCCCCTTACAGTCGCACCAGCTCATCTCAAGACATCCCTGATGCCTACTCCTTCATGAGCAACTAAGATTAAACTACACATTTACTCAAGGCATCTTCCATGAGATTAATTTATGTCAACTGCAAAAGCATAATGAACACATTATCCTGCACAGTCAGATAATCTCAGGTGAAAACCAGTGGAAAAGTTGAACAAAGAGTATCTAAAAGTATACTGAGAATTTGCTGTTCTATGTGTCTATAATGCCTGCAATATCCACTAGAGTGTCAGCTAAGAAATTTGCTCTTGTGAAGACACAGTTGTGGAGTCAAATACATTAAGCCACCTTACAGGAAGAAAAGAAGGAAAACTGCCCCTTGGCTGCAACTGTGATAACCCAGATGACTAAGAAATAAAACACAGAGTGTGTGCTTAAAAAAAAAACAATGTACAAATCAAAGAAGTCTGGGGACTTTCCCTTAATCTCCACATATTTCAAGGAACCTTTGCATCAAGGAAGGCCCAACAGAAAACATATTTGCAAGACTGCAGGTTTGGTAGTAATAATATAACTACAATTTTGAATAACTGTGAAACTAGTAAAAATTAAGTGAAGCATTAAAATCACCACATCTTAAAGTCTTTGAAACTACTTTCATTTCTACTTAAAGAGAAATAGGCTTCAACCTAAATTGTAAGTATTACTTGTAGAAATGGCAGGGACAGAATTCACTATTCGCAGGGGACACCTTTATTTCAAGATCCTTCCTGGATTCAGAGATGTATGCAAGAAGACAGAATAATAATACATAAAGAATTGAATGAAGTACCTTATAAAAAGCCTCATTAATAGCAAATGCAAAATGAACATAAGCCATAACAACAGCAGCAAAAAAAAAAAAAAACCCAAACAAAAACACACAGATCAATTTCAGACTTACGGATAAAATAAGGGAAAAAACCCCAAGTTCACAAAACATCCAAGTCAATCTTAAGGCTTTTTTTCAGGGAAAAAAAGAGCTATTCAAAATGGAGCAGAAACCACTTCAAAAGTAGCTATAACTGACTGAACTAAATTTAAACTAAATAAAAATTACAGTTCTGTTAAGAAAAAAAAATTAGTTTTCTGACACTGCCTATAAAATAATAAGCCTAAAGTAGAAGCCTTTGAATATCTGTGCACTAGGTAAATTTCTCTCTAGAGTGTGATGTACAAATTATAGTCAGCCTGATTTAGTATTTTCTCTGCAGAGGCTGTTAGTTGCTCAACCATAAAAGTTTAGTACAATAAATGATAGATTTTACAACACTCCATATAATCTAAGACATTTCCTCACACTTCAAACTGTTGTAAGTATAATCTTTTAAAAAATGCAGCTTAAAACTTGCTATTAATATATTTAGTCTATACATTATTTGAAGTGTTAAAGGATGTGGCATAAGATGACAAAAGCATGATAAAGCATTTACCTCAAAGTAGACATTTTATAGTCACTTTCACAATTTCTGGACATTAATGTACAGTGAAATGATGGACTATTACGTACCACTTAGAGAAAGTTATTTGTGATCAATAATAACTCTGAGTTACTAGTTTAAGATCATAATTTTTCCTAAGAGGCAAGTAATTCTGAAGACACACTAACTTTTCCATCATTAAGAAGTTTAAAGGGAAAGAGGTAGAGAGCTACTAAGGCCCATCTTGCTCAACTCTCCTTTGACAAGTGACTTTACAACAGAAACGATGCACATAAGGGTTTCGTGAAAGGGTTTCCATAGTTCTGTGTGTTACATGCTCCAGATCAGATGTTGATTTTTTCCTTTTAAACAGTATCTGCTTGAGAAAAATACTTTTTGTGTGCCCAGCTCTTACATAAGAGAAAAAAAAATGGAGATCTACCACATGCAAACACGCAGCCACAGGAATCAACACAAAAAATTTGCAAGAGAAGGCAACTTAACAGTAGATTCGAGATAGCATTATGGACAACACTTCAAGGCACCTCAGAGCAACACATTTCCCTCTCTTTTGACTGAAAGAGGTGATCCATAATAACATACATTAAACAAAAAGAAAAAAAAAAACCAACCACACCAAAACCACTCCCGCTTTTTACCCATTCCAAGAACTTGCTAAAATGTTCCTTTGCTAAATATGGCTTGGATCTAAAAGCCCAGTTTCCATTTTACTCCATAAAGTGACAGAAAAATCTGGCAAAACCCTACAAAGAAATTCAACTCTTGCTCTAACTTACTGGCTAGACCTTTAGCAACAGATGCCCAACTGCTAGCATGTAAAATGTAACTGTGCAGTCAAACCCAAAGTCTGCCCTTTGTAGTACAAAGAGTTTTAGCAATAGATAGTCATGCAATAAAGGTCATGTAATGTACCTGTTCATTTTTGACACAGCAAGAAAAACAAAGTTAAAAATGAAGGCTTTATTTATTATATCATTAGAATAAGGTGATAAGCACTAGTTAGGAAAAAAAATGTTCTATGAAACAATTTAGGTTTGTCAGCTATAAAACAGCCATCAATAAGAGAGCATCCAACTTGAGAGGAATTTATAATGCATCTCCAAATTCCTGAAATTGATTCTTTCATAGGATACTATCAAAATACACACACATCTATTAACACTATTGCAAAATAGTCAAAATGGCCTCCAAGAAGTCTATATGAAGACTGAGACAGTATAACTTTAAACCGAAATCTCAAGTAGCTTCCAGAACATATTTTAGGAGGCTCAAACAGTGAGCCAGGAAATAGAAAATAAATCAGATCATTTCATGATGATGGCTGTATACTCTAAGGACTGGGAAAGCGGCCACCAGCAAAAACTGGACTAAAATAACCATCTGTACAACCAAGAAAAATGCTTTCTGCTGAAAGCAGTAAACTTAAAAAAAAAAAAAAAAAAACAACTTTTTGGAATTTTATCTTGTTGAAGCTGCGATTTAGCAAGGATCTAAACCCAGGATTTTTTAAACAGTTAGCATTTTGCTTTTTAGTGAGTTACTACTGTCAAAGTAATAGACTGAGCAGAACATGAACAGTATTTGCTTAAAAGTAACCCTGTAATGAAAACACTCCATAAGCTATATACAGAGCATTATGAGGCTTTCCAAAGTCTGTAACAAAAGGAGACAGCAGTTTCCAACTTAACAAAACCATTAGAACTGGGGAACCTTTGCAATGAAACATCAAAAAATAGAAGTTTGCAACACAAAATATTTCCTGAGTTAATTCATTATGCACATTAAACAATATTAAGATTGTAAACTAAAACACTGGGAATTAACAAAGTGACAGTATTAAAACTGTGTCTATGTATATCATTCCATTTTAACTGGGAAGGTGCAGACTTTATGTGATACATTTATTCTGCCCGCACACACACAACGCCTGCATCACGCTGGCAATGATGCTCACTTTGTGCACTGCTACTGAAGATATCATTTTCTTAATATTCAGTATGCGGCCACACAATTTGCTTATTGCCTTTAAGACCAAACTGCTCTTTAAGGAGATATATTTTTTTTTACATCTAATGAAATACAATGGCAATCACTGGAGTACCTCTGTAAATCTTCTATGTAAAAGTAATAAATATAAATCTATTTGGAAAAAGGAGAGAACTGAGGGGCAAAACAATGCAAGAATGACTAGCAATGGTGCTGAAAATATTACTATTAAAAAAAATATGTAGAATTATAAAGTTGACAACAAAACTTTCTAGCACTTATCCCAGGTTGAAAAGCTTGCCTAACAGAAAGTAAAGAGGACACAGCAATGTTCACTTTTTTCCAAACACTAACCCTGAACTGCCATTCCTAAAGCTAGCCAAGAGCTCTGGTAACCTAACCTGTCTGACCAATGCATTCTGGGAAGCTCCCTCCTAGTTCATTTCTCCTTCTCTCCTCTAATCTGTAGCTTTTTGCATTTGCATTTTTGCAATTGTTTAATAGATGTTTTCTGCAGTAACTTTGCTGTCCTACTCCCTTCCCTGCTGCTCCCTCCTGTATTTCCACTTGTTATGCACCAGATGTGCACTTCTTAGGATTCTCACTGACTGGCAGTTTAGTAGAAGCTTACCTCACCCCTCCAACCTCCATAGATGCGAGAGAGTAACTCACTTGAGAGGAAACACTGCTCACACATATGCCTGGCCAGGCTCTCCTAAGCTGTCCCAGCCAACCCACCCTGTGTCACAGCATTTATGGCAGCACATGCAGCACACCCAGGCTCACACGTATTTCCATTTCTCAGCGGGTGTATGCGCTCTCTAGAAAGCGCTGTGTCTAGACACGTTAGCAAGCACTTCCAGTCAACTGCTGGCACACAAAGATACATTTTCACAAAAATGTATAGCATAATCCTACAGAAGGCAGTAGTTTTCGGATAGTTTAGCTCCCTGAACTGACTAGGCACGGAGCCAGACAAATGCTAGTACAGCAGCAACAGAGGGAAAAATCGCAACACACCCGCACAGAGACTGGGAGGTGAAGCTACAAACACACCAGGCTCCAGCTTTACAGGCAGCTGGGGGTAGATGGAACTTTCCACGTTCAAGGTCTTTCCCATGTCCTGATCATCCCTTCATCAGAAGCAGGAAAAAAGAGAGAAGGGGACCTTCCTTCTCCATCACAGAGATTTAAGGTTACCTCAAGCTCACTGAAGTTTCTGTGGGCTGCGTATCAACACATAAATTTGTATTTCTGTTGACCTCCGAGGCTGTTGTCCTAAACCAAGTTTGAGGTATTACTCTCTCTACAACTACTTGAAATCAGGTTGTTCTAAAGGGGGTGCTGGTCTCTTCTCTCAAGAGACTAGTGAGAGGACAAGAGGAAATGGCCTCAAGCTGCAGCAGGGGAGGTTTAGATGGGCTATTAGGAAAAAATTGTTTACTGAAAGAGTGGTCGAGCATTGGAACAGGCCCAGGGAGGTGGTGGAGCCAATGCCCCTGAAAGCATTCAAAAAATGTGTAGAGATGGCACTTCAGGACATGGTTTACTGGTGATGGTAGTGCTGGGTTGACAGACTTGACCTTAGAGGTGTTTTACAACTTTAATAATTTTATGATTCTATGAGTCTATTCAATGACTAGAATCAGTTGTTTGGCATGTCTTACAGGTTGAGCTAACTGACCTAACCCAGAAGAGGAGCAGCTTTTCCTCTTCATGGGATTAACTACTTGTACAAAGAAAGCATTTGAACTGTACAGATTCAAAAACTATGAAGGCTATCATGGTGAAGATGAGGACTAAATAAAGCAGTAGTAAAAAATCCATGAACCTAACATATCTGGCCCATGCAAAGTACATATGGGAAGCACTAAATTCTCAAAAACAGAATGCAGTTTTAAAACACATAAACAGCCATGGAAACATGAACAAACTGCAAGCAAACAGGACTTATGTGGTTGTTTACTCTTCATCACTGCAGCACAAATGCTAGTTCTATTTAACTCCTGGCATTAACTTTTAATGCCAAGAGTTAAACATTCTGCAGTTCTGCCAAGCTGAAACAAAACCAGTACTACCAATCAATAAAAAAGTATTACTCCTGAAGATGAAAATCTCTCTTCCTGAGGCTATACACAGCATAACACATTGAATATTTAATACTCAGTGAAGGGCTGATGAAAACACAAAGGGCATTTTTTTATATGGATATCTTCACGGGAGTAAAGGCATTGGGCAATTCCATATTATGACTGGGACTCAGGAAAGGAAAAAAAATTTACTTAAATACAAGAATTTACATTTGCTCTCCAGAATTTTTTATAATTTCTCTGTCCTCCATCCTTATTTTCAACTCAGGAGCTGAAAACATAGCTCTCATTCAAAATCTGAGCATGAGGCTTATAAACAACTACCCACTGTTTTACACATCATATAGTTGTCACATTTCTAATTACTTCACACCTAATCAGAAGTACAATGATCTTATTGTGAAAGGTACCTAAAACAATTTCAAAATGCTTATACAGAAGAAAAATCTTTTACTAAAAAAAAAAATTTAGTACACATTGATATATCCTTATTGCATGAAGACTATTCCCAACATTACAACCCACACCATGTGTGTTAAAGTCATTCTTGCAAGACTGCCAGAAGCAAGAGAACAGTGCCCGATTTTGCCAGGCTATCCCAGTGGAACCTTATGTCCCCTAAAGTGGAGCAGTTAGGTAGAAAAAAGGCACTGCAATTTAGAAGAAAACCTTCAGATTGCAACATCAGAATTTTCTTGCAATATTCGAAGGTACACCAAAGTGCAAAATCGTAAAAGAACACTGTAGGTGTTCGATACCCTACAGTAACAACCTCAGAATAAGCAGTAGGGAAATAAGGCATACAGCAAATTTGAACCTGATTCTGAATGTGGACTGCTATCTCAACAAAGTGAAAGACATGCAAAATCTGAGAGATGGGTACTGAATAGGTCTGTTAGAATACAAGTCTAACAGAAAAATGAAGCACCACTAATGCTTTTTAGGAGTCACATGTCACTGGTAAATAGGCAGGCACAAGTACTCACAAATTACTGAAGCCATGCAAGTTCTCAAGCACTATGTCTCTGTGCTGCCAAGTGTTCATGAGTAAAAAATATTCTGCATAGTACTGAGTGAAGAAAATGTTAAGACAAGTTTTAATGGGAGTTATTAGCATTTGCATACTCAAAAAATGTTACAATTGTCCAAGTTATTACTAATGAGTGGTTACAACAGTCTAAGACATACTTTAGAAAAGGAAAAAAAAAATCACCTGTCAAAAAAGCCTTCAAGTTAGAAATGGATATGCACCTTAAAAGAGGTAAATTTCAATCAAAGATGTTTATTATGTCTCCACTTCCTGTTTGTCAGTATTTTGGTAAAGGACACTCTTCCCCAAATATGTAATAAAGGCAAACTAAACCAATAAAGGAGATGAAGAGAGTTTAGCAAACCATTGTGAGAAAGAAGGATATGATTCATACCACGACAGGTAAATGTATAGGGGAGCAGATGGTGGGATGTGCCACATCCAATTGGTTTCTGTTGCTAGTTGTGAGAATGTAACCAAGGGAGCATGCACACCACCTGGGGATTAGTCAGGGGACAGGAGAGGAAGATGTTTGCCTTCATCCCATCGACCACCAAAAAGGAGACAGGAAGACCCTTGGAGTTACACCACACAGGCGCACAAATCCTCCACCTCTTCCAATAACTGTTTTGTATAGTTCCAAGAACTGTAATGCATAATTCATAGAACTCGTTGTTTACATAGCACTTAGTCATATAAAAGGTCAAATGTAACCATTTGTTGCCATGCAAGTCGGTGGGCACGGACTGCCCTTGCATCCAATGCTGCCTACTATCTCACAAAATAAAATGTTGGCTTTCTTTTTTGCGTGCTGGCATGGATGGTTCATTAATAGCAAAATGGCTTATTAATAACACCATCCACCTCAAGAAAATAACATTAAAACTCATAACCGTAAGTCACTATGTAATAGATATTTGGACTCTGAAGGGTCCTTTTCCTGTAAGGAGAAAATTACTGGCATAACTACACTATTTATGTAATTACAATGGAATCACACATCTCAACTCTTTGCAATACATGTGACCCTTTGCTCTGAAGATTTTCAGAATCTAGCAGTTTGTGTTACAAACAGAAAGGCTGGGCAGATTTTTAGAAGGCCAAATAAATATGCCTTTCAGCTGCTTAATAGATGTAGTCTGACATGAACATATTTAGGAACTGGACAAAAAGTGGGAGATTTTAAGATGTTTTCCCACAGCAACCCAATTAAGTCTATCTTTGAACAGTTCTAAATACAAACACAGGCCAATGCTCTGGCTTGTAAATTCTAACACTTGCAAGTGCAAAAACTGTTACTCAGATGTTCCTACTGAGGTAGGCAAGTAAAGCTACTGCATACCAGTAAGACTCCCAATACAGAAACACAATTTTATATGAAATGCACATGCTTTTTCTCTGCTTAGATCCTTATTCCTATAGGATATATGCATAATATATAACTACAAATCTCAACAAATACCAAGGATTACAGCTTCACAGGCTTGTCTTCAATTTGATTACGTATTTTCTTCCAAAGAACGAAGAAATTGTTAACACCCAAGAAGTTAATGACACCACCATCTGAGCTGGCATCAAAAACCACAACAGCACCACATTATATTCATCTAGTTATCTTCACACTAAAAGTATCTCATCTGGCTAGCTGAACAACAAGCCATCTACAGTGTTCATGTAGATACACCCTTCATTTGCATCCAAATCAGTCTTTATTACATAAGGCAATAAAAAAGTCCCTTCCTTAGATATAAGTGAACTTAATTTCAGCTTGGAATTTGATCCAACAGCTCAGTAAAGAACAAGCTAATTCTGTTTGGATTGTAAAAGAATCTCAACGCATAATACAGCCATAATACATGTTATTCTCCCATAGACTCCTCTCTATATTTTAATATTTTTCTTCCAGCATTTACTTCCCTTTTTCAACCATAAACTCAAGTCTCTATGCAACTGGAATAAAACTAGGATGTCTTTTACCTGAATTGTAACTAGAGATTCTATATAATATTGACTAGAATTACTGAAGTGCTAAGATGTCCTGCAGCAAACAAAGGCCAAGGCATTTTGTAGATCACATAACCTTAGCTTTCTGTGCTAGTTTGAAGCAGGCTAGAATGTTTTGGTGAGAACAACTAGACTACAGGCTGTGGAAAGAAAACAGTGGTGATGTCTACTTCACTCACAGGCTTGCTGAGATGTATAGGAACAAGAAATAAAAACATTAGATAACCACTCTCGCTGGGGCTGCTGTTTGAGCTGCATCTTACTCTCTAACCTTACCCTCCATTTTGGACTAATCCACTTTGCTTCCT
The DNA here is from genome assembly GCF_015220805.1 of Pogoniulus pusillus. Lineage (NCBI taxonomy): Eukaryota > Metazoa > Chordata > Aves > Piciformes > Lybiidae > Pogoniulus > Pogoniulus pusillus. The sequence goes on along the minus strand of NC_087274.1, from coordinate 19,329,277 downwards.
AACTCCCTGGCATAATCTCTATTCTTCCTTGGGACTGAGGTAAGGTTGAGAGGGGTAGGGGGAAGGTGAAGGAGTGGTTGAGAGCCCCTCCTGGGGACTCAGGTTTCTGGGAGGGGAGTTGTGTTTCTGCATTACCTTTTCTCTTGTATATTTATGTATATAACTGTATATACTGTAAATATCTGCTTGTATACTGTGCTAGCTGTAAATATAAGCTTCATTCATATTTCCAGAGCCGGCTAAGTCTAGTCCGGGTGATTTTTAAAGTGTGGGGAGGTGGGGAACACCCAAACCATCACACTTTCCTAAACCACTGTAAACCACTAACTAAAAGGAAAGAAGGGAGGAACCTGGCCAGCATCCTCAAATGCTAGCCATTTATCTTAATTTCCACTACTACTCTTATTTCCTCACTTTTTAGAGACTTCTGTCCTCAAAAATATTCCACAGGGAAACAAAAAACCTGTAAATGCTAAATGCACGGCAGCAAATCTACTTAAAACCTGAGCTTGGTCAGTCATAAGGATGGAACCAGGTTTTCCAAAGCGACACAATCACTTTATTAGAGCCATTTCTAATTCACTTAAAACCCAAAATGTTGTATAAAACTACATAGGTCCACATATTTAATAGGCTTACGGAAACTAAGGGAGAATGTAAAAGAAAATTTACTGGATTACAATGCAGCTGACCTATACAGCAGTGATCTATTTTCGCTACTTATCTCTGTAGTGATCCACTAATCCAAGAAGATAGAGTAGAACCAGTACTTATCTTAACAGAAGAATCCCACAGGAATCAAGATTCAAGATAACTGAGGGCAGTTTGAGACTAATCAAACAACCTTCTGCTATCCACCAAGTGCCACAACTCGGTATCAGCTTGAAAAAAATTAAAGGTAGTTTTTGGCAAAAGATTAGATAACGATTAATCAAGCCCCTGCTAATCAATGAGTTAGTGAAATGGCACTTGGCATCACACTCCATAAATCCCCAAAACTTTCTAACCATGTTAACACAGATTCAGTAAGAAAACCTCAGCCTCTCTCACAGATACAGAAAGTCATACCTCAACAGTCAACAAACTTAAAAGATCCAGAACCACAACAGTTATTGCATACACTGTCTTGAAAACAACAGAAGCATTGGGTTTATAATCTTAGCCTTATATTTAAGTAAAAGTCTTAAGTGTTCATATTACTTGTATCAACAGTTATGACACTAAAAATAACAGTGAAAAAATACCTACCATGTGTAGATACACTCTAGATAATGAAAAACACACAGAATCACAGAATATTAGGGATTGGAAGGGACCTTGAAAGATCTCTAGTCCAATCTCTCTGCCATTGCAGGATCACCTAGAGCAGGTCACACAGAAACACATCCAGGTGGGTTTTAAATGTCCCCAGTGAAAGAGACTCCACAACCTGTCTGGACAGCTTGTTCCAGTGCTCTGTCACCCTCACAGTGAAAATACTTTTTCTTTATGCTCACATGGAACCCTGTCTGCTCCAGTTTACACCCAGTGCCCCTTGTCTGTCATGGGACATCCCGAAGCAAAGCCTGGCTCCATCCTCCCAACACTTGCTCTTCACATGTCTATAAATACGAATGAGGTCACCCCTCAGTTTCCTCCAAGCTGAAGAGTGGCAGCTCCTTCAACCCTTCCTCATAAGGGACATAATCCACTCCCTCAAGCATCTCTGTGGCTCTGCACTGGACTCCTTCAAGCAGTTCCCTGAAGGTATGAGAAAATCAAGATGAAAGATGAATGATTCTTCCAAATTCTTCTGTCACATAAGTGAGGGCCACTTACAGCTGGTTTTAATATCTGTTTGTCTTTCAGAGCCATCAGAGCTGTGACTCAAAAGTTTTTGAAATCAAGTCATCCACAGTCAACTTCATTCTGTCAGCCATTCTAACACCTACTTTTATCTAAGTTTTAATGGATTCTACTATATTTTTAACAAACACCTGCAAAGCATTTGAGGCTAACAAAAGCTAAAATGGATTTGTGGATCAAATGGCCATCATGTTCTACTTCTAGCATTCTTTTCTACTTCAGAAACTTCATATATGAACATTTTGGTCACTTCCCACATGAAATTCAGAAATATTCTCTGAATCCTTGATGACTGCCACAAGTCCACATCCACACATCTGTCACTGACTAGGTCCACATCTAAGACTTTCTGAAGGAAGCCCTTCCTTAGTGTTTCAGTGCTGTCACAGTGCACAAAACCAGCAGTCTGTTCTCATGACAGAACTGTGCTTGCTAAATTTGGACTATGGGTAGACCTTTAAAACCTGCAATTTCCAATTAAGTAGATAAATATCATATGGTGGACCCCATAATTCAGGTTGGTTTCATCCACTTTCTTGTGTAATACTTGGTTGCACTTGAGTCTTACCACAGTAGCACTTTAAGGCTCTGCAAGGATGCAGAGCCTAAGCCATTCTATAATTCCATAAGCTTCTTTGGTAAAGTGACTAGTTCATGTCTCATGAAGAAAAACAACTTGCACATCCTTTCTTAACATACACACGCTCATGTCTAAGTAAACAGCAATATAGTTTTTACTTTGGAGTAAGTTGCACATCCTGTTTGAAACTTGTTATTCAAATAGATGAGCTAGGATTGCCCCCACATAAAAGAGCACGCCTACTGCTACATGGAAGTAAACTGACCTTTTTTTTTCCAAAGAGGAACCAAAATATATCCCTTCAGCTGGTTTCACTGGGAGCTGCACTGAAGAACTTGTTTGCTACCAGTAACTTCAGGCCCACCCACCCTAAAGGGCGAGCGTGAAAACAGCTCCAGCTCCCTGCTGGCGATCAGTTGTTAAAACTGCTGCAAAGAACGAAGCTGAACTTACAAAGTTTGGGAAGCTTTATAAAAGTGAATTGTATAATTGCTGTTAATAAAGGAACACTTGAGCTTTTCGACCGGCCAGAATCTTTTGATAGAGAGCAATCCAAAGAGAAAAGCGTGAGCAAGGCCGGGGGGTGACGCCTGGGGATGCTGCTCTGCGGGAGCTCCTCGGGGCGGCCCCGACCCGGTGAGTAACGGGATGGTTCCTTCCCCTCCGCCTAAAATCACCATCCCGGGAAACTACGGCAAAGCATGAAAAGCAGCGCCAAAAGATACGCTCCTTGGTCCTTCCCCAGCAGCAGAGGAAGGTTAACACGATTTCCCTCCTCCAGCCCCTGTCTGACCCCATTTTACCTCAGGCAAGCGCTCTCCCCTACCCCGTCCACGTCGCACCGAGGCCGCCCACCCCCCACCCGGGGACGGTACTCACAGGGTGACCGTCCGGTTAGGCAGCGCCTCGGGAGGCAGGACCTGAGCGAGCTCCAGGTTGCTGCAAACTACCTTCACCTCCACCGGGCCGCCGGCCGCTGCCGCTTTGCCGGCGCTCTTGGGGCGACCGTCGTACTTACAGCCCGGGGGCAGCGCGGCACCGCCGCCATCCCCCAGTACCGTCAGGAGCAGGAACGCGGGCAGGAGCCCCACCGGGCGACGACGGCGGCAGCGCGGTGGGCAGCGAAGCGTACGGCGACCCGGGGGCAGCATGGCGGGGCTGTGTAGGGCCCCACTCCGCTCGTCCCGCAGGCGGCGGGGACAAATGGGGTTGGCCGGGCCAGGCAAGAGAGGAGCGATCAGGAGGGGAACCGCGGTTCGCCCTGGCCTAACTCCGCGGGGGCGGCGCCAGGCGTGGCTGCAGTATTGCCGCCATGCGGTGCCGCGAGGGTGGAGTGGGCTGCGGGCACGCAGGAGTCGTGGCCGCACAGCCGCCTTTGTGTCGGCGCCGGGCGGGCTACGCGCGGCAGCAGCAGCGCCGCCTTCCGCCGGTGTCGGCGCCCCGCGGCTGCGAGAGTGCCCGCAGGGCCTCGGGCCCACTGCGCAAGCGCCGCACTGGCAGTGGTCTCTCCCGCGCCTGCGCGTCGCAGGCCGAGGGGCCGCGCCAGGGAAGTACCAGCTCCTGGCGGAGGACGGTGAGCGTGTCGGTGGGGTGGAGAGCGTTCTCCTGCCGGTTAGCCTCTGCTGTGCTCCAGCGCCCTTGGCAGGGTCGCCTGCAGCGCTGGGCCTGCCCTTGGCCACGCTACTTCCCGCGGCAGTGGCACCGGTGTCCTCCTCCGGCCATATTCAGTTAGAGCTCTTGGCACAGGTTGTTGCCTGTTTCCCAATAACAGGTCTTTTGGGACCCCCTGTGTTCTGTAGAGCCAAGGGGATCCTTCGACTCTTCAAGAGTCCTGTGCCCCTCGCAGGTACGGTTTCTCTCTCCCTGATTCCATGCCTTGCCTCTTGCTCCCAGTTCCAAATCCTTGGCCTTGCAGGATGGACTGCTGCCCTTCATGCATCATGGAGAAAGGATAATCCCCTGCCAAAATGCTGAATGGCTTTCAGTACTCTTTTAACATCAAGTACTTTGTGCTTGGGTGACATTTGTCCTCAAGTAATCCTTGTAAAGTGAGGTAAGCCTCACTCCTGCTTGGCAGCCCAAGAGGCAAAGGATGATAAAAAGTTATTTCAATATCATCAATCTGAAGTGTAAAAATAATACAAAAGCCACCAGCCTACAAAGTGTCTTTTCATTGCAGACGTGGGACTCCTTTTCTGGGCCTAGTTAGGTCGTGTTCTCACATTTCTCTGCAGTCAGGACAGCCAGGCACAAATTGTCTTTGTGCCAATGACAGCTGAAATCCTCAATATGTTCTTTGTCACTAGTAGGTGTGAGAATAATAAAATAGCTGTTACCTAACAAGAACTGGCATCATGTCCTGTAAAAAAAAAAACCAAAACAACAACAACAACAAAAACCAACCAGAAAAACAAGAGAGGCTTTATAGAACTCATAGGAAGTTTTAGTCCCTAATCGGGAACTCAAAATGCCCACCCTTATGGAAGAGCGCTGGCAAATATCCTACGATGTACCTGCCACTACACAGCTGTGCCATTTTAGACATTGGCAATAACAGATGCCAAAATGAGTCTTACAAAGTCTTTAACCTAAGGTGCCCTTGAATAATGTTCAGTGCTCAAGTTTGTGACCCAGTTTTAAATGTAACGTAATGAAAAGTACAGGTAAACAAGAGGAATTGTGGATCAGGGCAAGTGGAACGAGGTTATAGTAATAACATCACAATTACCTGGGCGTATTCTAGATACTCCTCACCCACCATCATGTTTTCTCTCCTCAGCTATATGGCCTCTTACAAATGAAGATGGAATCTGTCCGGCATGTTGAAATTGTTGACCAGAATGCAAAGAGGACACAGGTCCCTGAACTTTAATATTAGGTTTGTATGCTCCTGAGTCACTCAGCAGGACCAACCTGATCTGAGTAAGACGCAAAGCCGCTATTACACTTGAATTAAATTAGGTCAGGACACAAAATGCAAAGTTGACAATGTCTTTGTCCTGTTACGCTGTTGTTGTGCCAACAACAGAGAGATCCTATTAGCATAAAACTCATCAGTGTAAAGTTAATTCTTCTGTTTAGGACTTTATGGAGGCTGGATGAGGCACTTAGTGCCATGGTTTAGTTAATTAGAAGGGTTAGGTGATAGGTTGGACTCAATGATCCTAGAGGGCTTTTCCAACTGGGTTAATTCTGTGATTATTTTAAACAAATTCAATCTGCAACGTACATTTGTATCAGACCAGTGCTTTGCATTATAGAGTCCCATCATTTCTGATCTGGCACCAGGAGATGTAAAGCTTGTTTAACTACATCAAACCACAGTCCAAGACTCTTCTTTTTTTCCTCCTCAGAAGTAGTGCTGGGTTAAACAGGTCTTTCCTTTGCTACTTCCTTCCCACAGCCTTTAGCTACATGTATAACATGATCCAAATCACTTCACAACTGCATGAAATGAAGTCTAAGGATATAAGGACAAAGTTACATTGTACATCTGCTTCAAAAGCCAGCAAGTCCTCTTCCTCCTAGCTTTCCAACAGCTCCTGTATATTTAGCTTGTATACCCTCACTCTTGCTCCACCTGTGGTAGTCATCTATTCAATAAACAGATTCAACTCAATGGTTAGGTTAACCTGGTTTTGAGTTTAGGTTTCTGTCAAGTTGAATCAGTTAAGGGAACAGTTAAAAGGGTGCAATTTTTGCTGCTTTTTGGTGTATTGAGAAAGCCCAAACTTTCTTTCCCTAAATCCCCATGTCTCCGTCATTGTTTGTAATCTTGTTGGCGCTGGTAGGGATTTACTTGAGGTGAGGTTGTAACTTGAATTTTTTTGAATGTGCTTTGATTCCAGATTGCAAACAAATATATTTTGTCGGTTTCTCTTGTTTCCCTTAGCAAAATTTGCCTTTAGTACATTCAATTTTAAAACCAGTTCTCTTTTCTTTCTAGTCTCCTAATTTCTAACTTCTTGTATCCAAGATATTCAGAAACATTTGGGAAAGAGGAGAAGACAAATAAATTCTTATCAGTATTTATGTGTAAACAAAGGTAGCTTTGGCAGCACTTCAAATCCTTGATTTGTCCTCAGGTCAGAGAGATAAAAAAGGATCTTTTAAGTAGTATTTATTCTGTCTTTCATTTTGCTTCTTTTCTTTGCTTACTCCTGTCCTTTGCTTTTATCAGTTCAGGTTACACATCCCTGCACATTTTTCCGAGCTATCATCACCTTCACTGAAATGTTCGCTCCCTAATTCTCCTCTCAAGGGAGTCTCATGCTGCCACTGCCTTCATATCTTCTCCACTTTTTTTCTCACTGCCATGGAGTCTTCTACCTACCACATTTCATCTCTTCCCTTAATGGACTGGGACATCATCAGTTATGTTTTCTTTTCCACGGCAATTGTCAAAGAAGAGGAAGCATTTGGTTGCCCTCAGCTATGTCTGCAATACTGTGGTTATTTGCTATTCCAAGTACAGGGAGGTGATGATAACTGCTGGCACATGCTTGCTTGCTGTTGGTAACCACTAAATCCAGGCAGGCACAGAGTCACCTTCCTACACCACCTACTTCTTACACAGGTGCAGGTTGTAGTACTATATCCTTGCCTCCCTCAGTTCACCGAGTTCCCCCAGCCTCTGCTGTTGCTTATGACAGCCTGGTTCGGCAAGAGAGCAGGACCCAGGCTAGCTCAGCTGAAACGCGCTTTCTCGCAGCCTTTTTTCTCCTCTTTTCTTGAGGCTCTCTCGCTCTGAGGAGCCCAGAGGGAGGCAGGGAGCGGCAAGCAGGCGCTAAGTGCTCGCAGGAAGGTGAGTCAGAGGGCGGTGCCTGGCGAGCGGCACATTTAAACGAGGAGCGGCAGAGGCGAAGCCACAGCCTGGTTCGGCAAGAGAGCAGGACCCAGGCTAGCTCAGCTGAAACGCGCTTTCTCGCAGCCTTTTTTCTCCTCTTTTCTTGAGGCTCTCTCGCTCTGAGGAGCCCAGAGGGAGGCAGGGAGCGGCAAGCAGGCGCTAAGTGCTCGCAGGAAGGTGAGTCAGAGGGCGGTGCCTGGCGAGCGGCACATTTAAACGAGGAGCGGCAGAGGCGAAGCCACAGCCTGGTTCGGCAAGAGAGCAGGACCCAGGCTAGCTCAGCTGAAACGCGCTTTCTCGCAGCCTTTTTTCTCCTCTTTTCTTGAGGCTCTCTCGCTCTGAGGAGCCCAGAGGGAGGCAGGGAGCGGCAAGCAGGCGCTAAGTGCTCGCAGGAAGGTGAGTCAGAGGGCGGTGCCTGGCGAGCGGCACATTTAAACGAGGAGCGGCAGAGGCGAAGCTAGTTGTCTCTGCTGAGCCCAGCGCGCGCCGCTGGTAAAAAAAAAAAAAAAAAAAAAAAAAAAAAAAAAAAAAAAAAAAAAAAAAAAAAAAACCCACCACAGCTAACAACTCGCAGCGGACCTTCAGGATAGCAGACATGGTTCGAACTAGGTCCAAGCTGTATAATACTTGTAAAACTGTGGGCACCCAAACAGAGCCCACCTGTAGGAGTGCAGGCGTCCAGACGTCTGGATGTGAGGAGTGCTGGAGCCTGGCACTCGACACAGGCAATGGCTGCATTAGGTGTGAGCAGATTGATTGTCTGCTTACCCTGGTGGCTGAACTCAAGGGAGAGGTGGAACGACTGAAGGCTGAAAGGGAAGGTACAAAAGAGCAACATGCTCTGCAGTCCCCCTTGCCAGAGGGAGACGAACAGAGCAACCAAGAAGAATGGATGCAGGTGCCTGCCAGAAGGGGCAAGGGAAAACCCTTCCAGCCATCTTCACATCCCCAGCTGCCCTTACATAACAGATATAGGGCACTAGAGGTTGAGGATGAGGTGATCCTGGAGCAGGCAGAAGCATCACCAGCTGGGAGGGCAACTCAGTTGCCCCCTCGCATCAGAACAAGTACCCAGAAGAAAAAGAGGAGGGTAATTGTTATTGGTGATTCCCTTCTGCAGGGAACAGAGGGCCCCATATGCCGGCCAGACCCCTTCCACAGGGAGGTCTGCTGCCTCCCTGGAGCCCAGGTCAGGGATGTTACCAGGAGGCTGCCTACTGTAGTGCAGCCCTCTGATTACTATCCCTTATTAGTTATACAGCCAGGGAATGATGAGATTAATAACAGAGGGCTAAAAGCTATCAAAAGGGACTTTAAGACACTGGGGAAAGCAGTTGAGGGAGCAGGGGCACAGGTAATCTTTTCATCTATACCCTTAGTCACAGGCTGGAATACAGAGAAGAATAAGAAAGCATATTTGATGAACAAGTGGCTCAGAGGTTGGTGCATCCAACATAACTTTGGATTCTTTGATATTGGGGAACTTCATCTTGCCACAGGTCTGCAATCAGCAGATGGGACACAACTATCACAGAAGGGGAGAAGGACCCTGGCACATGAGCTGGCTGGGCTTGTTGAGAGGGCTTTAAACTAGAATGGAAGGGGGAGGGGGTTAAACATGACAGCACCAGAGATAAATCAAAGGGAATTGAGGAAGGTAGGCTAGAGCTAGGAGTAAAAGCAGCAGCCCAGCTGAAGTGCATGTACACTAATGCACGCAGTATGGGTAACAAACAAGAGGAGCTGGAAGCTCTGGTGCTGGAGGGAAACTATGATATTGTCGCCATCACTGAAACGTGGTGGGATGGCTCACATGATTGGTGTGCTGTAATCAATGGCTACAGACTCTTCAGGAGAGACAGGCAAGGGAGAAAGGGCGGGGGAGTGGCTCTGTATATTAGGGATGCTCTGGATGTCATGGAGGTAGAAATCAGGGATGATCAAGTTGAGTCATTATGGGTGAGACTTAAGGCGAAGGCCAACAAGGCTGATATCCTGGTTGGAGTCTGTTACAGACCACCCAACCAGGAAGAAGAGGTTGATTTATTACTCTTTAAGCAACTGGAGGCTGCCTCAAGATCACCTGCCCTTGTTCTGGTGGGCGACTTTAACCTACCAGACATCTGCTGGGACTTAAACACTGCAGAGAAGAAGCAGTCTAGAAGGTTTCTGCAATGTGTGGAAGACAACTTCCTATCCCAGCTGTTACGTGAGCCTACCAGGGGGGCAGCCCTGCTTGACCTGCTGCTCACAAATAGAGAGGGGCTGGTAGGGGATGTGGTGGTTGGAGGCTGCCTGGGGTCCAGTGACCATGAAATTATAGAGTTTTCAATACGTGGAGAAACCAGGAGGGGCATCAACAGAACCTCCACACTGGACTTCCGAAGGGCAGACTTCAGCCTATTTAAGGAACTAATTCAGAAAGTTCCTTGGGAAATAGCCCTTAGAAACAAAGGGGTCCAGGAAGGTTGGACCTGCTTCAAGAAAGAACTCCTGAAGGCACAGGAGCAGGCAGTGCCACTGAGCCGGAAGATGAGCCGACGAGGGAGGCAGCCAGGCTGGATGGGCAGGGAGCTGCTGAAGGAATTAAAGATTAAAAAGAGAGTGTATCACCTTTGGAAAAGAGGGGAGGTGTCCCAGGAGAAGTTCAAGGAGGTTGCTAGGTCTTGTAGAGGAAAAATTAGAGAGGCAAAAGCCCACTTGGAGCTCAGGCTGGCCACAGCTGCCAAGGAAAATAAAAAGTGTTTCTTTAAATATATGAATAGCAAGAGAAGGGCCAAGGACAACCTCCAGTCCTTGTTAGATAGAGAGGGGAATAGAGTGACAAAGGATGAGGAAAAGGCAGAGGTGCTTAACACCTTCTTTGCCTCAATCTTCACTAGTGGGACAGGTTGTCTCCAGGACAGCTGGACTCCTGAAGTGGTGGATGGAGTCAGGGACCAGTACAGTCCCCCTCTAATCCATGAGGAAGCAGTAAGGGATCTGCTAAGTCACTTGGATCCTCACAAGTCCATGGGACCGGATGGGATCCACCCTAGGGTGCTGAGAGAGCTGGCAGCTGAGCTGGCCAAGCCACTCTCCATCATTTATCAGCAGTCCTGGCTCACTGGAGAGGTCCCTGAAGACTGGAAGCTGGCCAATGTGATACCCATTCACAAGAAGGGTCGTAAGGAGGAGCCAGAAAACTACAGACCTGTGAGCCTGACCTCAGTGCCAGGCAAGGTCATGGAACAGGTCATCTTGGGTGCCATCACAAAGCACCTACAGGATAGCCAAGGGATCAGGCCCAGCCAGCATGGGTTTAGGAAGGGCAGGTCCTGCCTCACCAACCTGATCTCCTTTTATGATCAGGTTACCCGCCTGGTGAATGTGGGGAAGGCTGTGGATGTAGTCTACTTGGACTTCAGCAAAGCCTTTGACACTGTCTGCCACAAGAAGCTCCTAGCCAAGCTGGCAGCTCATGGTTTGGACAGATTCACTCTGTGCTGGATCAAGAACTGGCTGGATGGCAGAGCTCAGAGAGTGGTGGTGAATGGTGCCACGTCCAGTTGGCAGCCAGTCACAAGTGGTGTTCCCCAAGGATCAGTGCTGGGCCCAGTCCTGTTCAATATCTTTATTGATGATCTGGACGAGGGCATTGAGTCCAGCATCAGTAAGTTTGCAGATGACACCAAGCTAGGAGCAGGTGTTGATCTGTTGGAAGGTAGGAGAGCCCTGCAGAGGGACCTGGACAGGCTGGATGGGTGGGCAGAGGCCAATGAGATGAGATTTAACAAGGCCAAGTGCAGGGTTCTGCACTTTGGCCACAATAACCCCAAGCAGCGCTATAGGCTGGGGACTGAGTGGCTGGAGAGCAGCCAGGAGGAAAGGGACCTGGGGGTACTGATAGATAGTAAGCTGAAGATGAGCCAGCAGTGTGCCCAGGTGGCCAAGAGAGCCAATGGCATCCTGGCCTGCATCAGGAATAGTGTGGCCAGCAGGACAAGGGAGGTTATTCTTCCCCTGTACTCAGCACTGGTCAGGCCACACCTTGAGTACTGTGTCCAGTTCTGGGCCCCTCAATTCAAGAAAGATGTTGAGGTACTGGAACATGTCCAGAGAAGGGCAACGAAGCTGGTGAGGGGCCTGGAACACAAATCCTATGAGGAGAGGTTGAGAGAACTGGGCCTGTTTAGCCTGGAGAAGAGGAGGCTCAGAGGTGATCTTATTACTGTCTACAACTACCTGAAGGGACATTGTAGCCAGGTGGGGGTTGGCCTCTTCTCCCAGGTAACCAGCAATAGAACAAGGGGACACAGTCTCAAGTTGTGCCAGGGTAGGTATAGGCTGGATGTTAGGAAGAAGTTTTTCACAGAGAGAGTGATTTCCCATTGGAATGGGCTGCCCAGGGAGGTGGTGGAGGCACCGTCCCTGGGGGTCTTCAAGAAAAGACTGGATGAGGCACTCAGTGCCATGGTCTAGTTGACTGGCTAGGGCTGGGTGATAGGTTGGACTGGATGATCTTTGAGGTCTCTTCCAACCTGGTTGATTCTATGACAAACACTGGTATTCTCGGATGCTCAGCTGATGTTCGTCCCACTGGACATCCTCCATTTGTCCTCTGAGATGTTTTCTGTGGCCCCCTTTCCCCATTCAAGAGTCAGAGATCTTCAGTGTCAGTAGTATAACTGGAGAAAATAGTTCTCAGTCATAGTTGGGAGTCTGAGGAGAAACACAATTTCCCTTTACCTGGTTGTTCCTTCGAGTAGTCATGTTTCAAGGATGCTTTGGCAAAATACCAAACATTCATTGGCTTTGTATACTTCTTTTGGAAAACCTTTTGGAAATGCTTAAAAGGAGAATGCTCTTGGGTTTGGTTATCGATAAATCCCAAACTAAGCCAGAATTAGACACTGAAATTTTGGTTATTAAAACTTAAATATCACTAGATGCAGTTGTGCAGAAAGAACAGGCAGGCTCTGAAGATACTCGTGCTTAATTTTCACTGTTTTGTTTGCCCTGACTGAAGGAAAAAAACTCTTAACAACATACCATGTGGATTCAACAGACTTATACTGACATCTCACTCATTTTCTGTAGATGAAACATGGACTTTGAGATACAGTCCCACCAGCAGATTTTGGGATAGCAATGTGCACAACTCAAGAAAACCTAGAATATATTGTGCAAGGTTTCTTTTTGACATGCAGTTCCATCACTACTTTTTCAGTGTTTGGCCTCCAAGAAATTGTTTCATTTAATTTTGAAACCTGGTGGATTTTTCTGTGTCATATATGACTTTTCAGTAAAATAAAGCTATAGAAATGTGTATTTACATGGAAGAGATTAATATAGTTTTTATACAAGCTTGCAAGAAATTTTTGCTAAAATGTGTAACAGTGATTTCATCCTCTTTTAAAATGTCATCATTTAGGCACATTTCTCAGCATTAATAAGCTGATAGGCTTGCAAGCAAGAATTTACTAATAGAAACCGAATCCTAGTTATATTTTGTTAAATACTTTAATAGATGATATAATGTAAATAGGATCCAAACACACAGAGTTGTGGGGAAAAAAACAGTGGGGCAACCAAAAGCTGAACTGTTTCACTACTACGACATCAAAGCTTACAGCCGAAAAGAGAGCAATGGTATTCTGAGGTGGTGGTGATGATGTCTGGCTAGATAGATGGGGATTTGCACTGTTGTGTGAACAATGCATATGAAAGAAAAGCTGTCTGATGCTTAAGCAGTTCAAATGGTTCAGAAGTTAAACTTCCTTAACATGAATACTTTGAAGAATTTCCTTCACTTCCAAATCTTATCACCTTAGATTTTACAGAACATTAACTCTAGAAAAGTCCCAATTTTATTGTCTGCGAAATGGCTCCTGCAGCAAGAGATTCTCTTTCCCTTCACAGTGCCACAAACTTAGGCAGAAAATTCAGAAGGGAAAAGGCTAATGTGGTAGTTAAAGAAATAAAAAAGGCAACACTGGCCAGTGGCAACCAGCACCTGAATGCCACATTGGCATGGGACTATGTAGGCCAGACAGTGTCCTACTGGACTGAGCTGACCCTGGGCTATCATAAAAAAATCAAAAGGGGAGCATGATACAAAGCATATCAGGGTTCAGGGATGTACCCACAGAGTAGGAGTTCCAGACAAACTGATTACAGTGACATGTCACCCTTAAGACAGAGGGTGCGGTTCTTGCTGTCAAGTAACCGAGATGCATTTATGTGTATGGCATTAGGACACATGGCAAAGCCAGCACCATGCAGAGATGCAAAAAGAAATATTTATTAAAAAAAAGCAGTGCGTGGATAGGAGAAGCAAAGTGCCTTACCATGCTACTCCTCCTGAACTCAAATCCATACCTTTCAGCAGGTGGAGCCACAGCAGTAGGTTAGAGCATGTCTGGCTGGCTGCAGAGCTAGGGCTCCTGTTACTGGAGGAGTGATCTTTGTGGCAGCCTCAATTACTAAATAAAAGCACGGTGCAACTAATCTGCAGTAAGACTCATACTGGTCTTTTTTCCCCAGTGCATTTTATCCACAGGATTACTTTTAGTCCCGGTAAACAGCCACAAGCCTTAAAAAAAATGAAGCAATAGGAAGCATAATAATAAATAGCAATTAATACATCATTATAGGTTCACTTCTCAAGGCAGAAGGAAATGGGAAAAACAATGAATTCTGGTGTCAACATCAGCAAAAATTCTGGATCCTGCTTTTTCGGGTACTTAATCATCCTGCCATCCAGGAACTTTCATGGTACTTTCAGCAGTAAAACTATCCAGGGAAAACTTTTTTGTTCAGGCGGGCCCCACAGACTGCTGCCTTTTTGTTGTTGTTTTCAGAACAGCATGATTTTATCTGGCTAATCGCAGCACGGTAAACATATCCACATTGTGTTTTGTACTTCCCAGACATTTTTTAATTTGAGATTTAAGTATTTAATTTAGACTTCATTAAACAGTTACTGTATATTAAACAATTAACAACTACATACTAAAACGTATTTGCAGAGTATTATGACTAGGCAAGAGGTCCATATCAATTTCACAGTTATGAATCTATTACGTAACTTTTGATCCTTGGTGAATGTTTAATAATTAGTATTCAAATAACATACATTAACTGTCCTATTAAATCTAAATTAATTGTGGCTCAGGGAGCATTAATTTAAAAGGTTACCTATTCTCCCAGCAGATCTGATCTTTGTTTCATATTTTTCCATTAAAATTAGTGTGAAAGACAGAGTAAATTTGTTTCATTTAGAAAATAGTTGCTAGGTGCTCTGAATACTTGTGAAGCACATTCTGCCAAGCTTCTCTGCTAATAGCAATATTAAAGATTCACTCCTGTTTTCTTCCATTGTAATTAGCATTACCTAGAGATAATAAAATATCACATATTTGTTTAGGGAAGCTGCTCCCTATTGACTGAAGGAATTGACATTCAGCAGTTCGTTAGAATCAGTGAGTCAAAATCTGTCTGTGGGGTTTGCATATTTTGAGGCTACAAAATGACCAATTCTTAGGAAGGGATGTAGGGCTGAAAATTTTTGAAATACTTTTCTTCACTAAATGAATTAGGGTCAGCACAGAATTAATCTAAATGTGACTGTCTCTCTTACAGTCTCCTGCATAACAAATGTGAGAAGCCGCAATAATGCTGGATTCATGTTATTTGATAAAAACTGCACACCCATGAGCAGTAGCTTGGCATCAGAGTGTTTAGAGAACTAAGAAATGTCATTAGAAAAAAGAACAAGACTCCTTAAAATTAATGCTGGGAGAAACTGTTGAATCATACAATCTGACACAGACTGCAGTAAGCCATCAAAAGCCCATACTGACCTCAGTAAATGATATCTAATTCAAGCTCTCTAGAAAGGCAATTCTGAGAACATCCAGAGCTAAACAGTTCTTTGCTTCTTGTAGTAATTGGTTCCCCAATCACTGTGCACTTTCAGTTTTAAAAATAAACACACCAATTTGAACTTTACTGCCTTCGGTTATGCTATTTTTAAAAGCTACTATAAAGAAATTAATCGGCACCCTATATCTAATTCTCAGGGTTGCATCCACACACCGTATCACCCTCTCAGTCCTTTTAAAGCCAAGCAGTATGTGTCATCCTGGCCCTTTTGAAAGTTTCTTCTTCACTCTCTGTAGTATCTTTACATCCCTAAAAATGCAGTTGCCAAAACAGTCTGTTTTGTACCTTGAGTTCTTTGTGCTGTCTAGATACTGTGCCTAGATATATTTGTGTATGTGACAATATGAAGATGCATAAATTATGAAATACAAACAGTGCAGCAGGCTTCTGCATCTACTACATGCTAGTTTTTTATGAAAGACCTCATGTTTCTGAAATCAAACTTTTAATGTTCTACTGATAGACCTATTACATTAATGCTATAATAACATCTAATGTCCAAACCACAAACATAGCAGAACAGTGCTCTGGCTCTTTTCCCCCCAAACCATTCCCATTGGAACCTGCAATTTTCAAATTAGGAACATAGTATGGTTTAGATTGGAAGGGACCTCTTTACCTCATCTGGTTCAGCTCCAGGTCTGAGCAGAGAGAGTGATTTGCCATTGGAATGGGCTGCTCAGGGAGGTGGTGGAGTTGCGGTCCCTGGAAGTGTTCAAGAAAAGACTCAACAAGGCACTTAGTGCCATGATCTAGTTGATTGGATAGGGCTGGGTGATGTTGGAGGTCTTTTCCAACCTGTTTGAGTCTATGATTCTCTATCAGATCAGGTTGCTCTGGGGCTTACCTCATTCTTTATAAGTTCTTATCCAAGTTCTATGCAAGTTTCCATGCTATCATCTTAAAGAATTGGTATTATTACCCCATGCATGCTACTATTGTCAAGCAGCATTATTTATTTCCAGAACCGAAATGAAAATATTCAATAGTACCAGAACTGAGCCTCTCACAAGACAGAATAGAAACATCTCAGGGTAAGGAATATTTAAATCTATTTTTTATTGAAAGCTTAACCTTAAGAATATGTATCCTGATGTTAACGTATGGCACTGATTTCTTTTATTCAGAATGCCCTTTGGTGTGATGTTATAGCACTCAGAGAAATCATTGTTGATGAAGTCACCTCAGTCATTCAAACTTTGTGTCAAGAGGAAATGACCTTTAATAAGAGGTGTACTTAAAAAACCTGTCAGCTATTAATTTCTAATTTCTCCCTGTTGATCAGCCCAGTCCTGTGTTGCCTTCAGTATACTTCTCTAGATTAAAAGTTCACACAGGTCATTATGCTTTGAATATTGGCACAATAGTAATGCTGCTTCTGTTCTCTGTAATTCATTCAGCTTTACAAGACATATTAAAGTGAACATTTCTGAGTAAGAGAGCTGCTTAGCTGGCACTCCTAGGAGTCAGCCGCAAGCTAATTGTGCACTGTAAAAAAACCCAAAAGAGTGGTATCCTTTATAGGTCTTGTATAACATACTCCATACCTACAGCAGAGAGACAAAACATGTTATTTTTGCAACACACAAAGATTCCAAATGTGAATTATGTGGTTTTCAACTATGTTTTCTTCACTCCTGTGCAGACCTATAAATTTGGTTTGTAGCTTCTGGTTTTGTGACATTTTGCAGCTGGGTAGCTCCTATTTTATAAAGTCTTGCAGCTGGGCAGTGTTACCTTCAGTTTGCATTGCCATGTTGTAGTTTTTCTCCCAGTCTATAGAGCTACACACCAGATGTGCCAACTGCCTACCTCTTGCTGGCAGGCAAAATTACAGAAGAAGATGGAGTCTGGAGCGATATGCCACATCAGGTGGGCAGTCAAAGGACTGCTATTTAAAAGCACATTCCTGAGATGCAGGTTTGCATTGAGCTTCTCTGGTTAGCTTCATGTTTGATGCATAGCATTGTATTATCATTTGAATCTGTATTTGCCTCGGAGATAAAACAGTGCTGGTGAGGACTCTTCTACAGCTCATTCTAGGGTCCTGAACATTGAATTCTCTCTCTCAATACTCTCCTGAGTATTGAGGGAACTAATGGCAGTCACTACCATGAAAGAGAGCAAAGTTTATAATCTAGCCCAGCATGAGAAATGGGAACAGTAGAAAGAACTAAATGGTGTTAGCTAAAAAATAATCTAGATAGAATTATCACCTTTTGCACTGTTAGCTGTTTGTGATTGACCATCTAGTTTAAGGCCAAGATCCAAAAAAGTTATGAGATTTAAGTAATAAAAGTTTTTGTGAGTTATTTCTCAGCTACTTAACCAGATATTTTTATGTTTCTGTGCACTTTTCAAGTGGTGCTCATTTTCCTTGTCTTAACAGGACTCAACATTTGTTTCTCATATAAAGCTGGAGATTACATAATTTCTGGCTCTTGCAATCTATTTCTTACCATACTACCAAACACTGGTGTTGTAGTCCTAGCTCTGCTTTGGCTGGAGCAGTGATCTTTAAACTCAGCTGATTCATGATTCAAAACTACTAAAGAAACAATAGTGCCAACATTTTACTTTACTGAAGAAACACATTTACAGAAAACAAGAAGTATAGGCAACAAGACGGTGTATGGTCTTGTGAGCCAGAGATGGTGCCATGGTCTAGCCTTGGGCTCTGTGGTAAAGGGTTGGACTTGATGATCTGTGAGGTCTCTTCCAACCCTGATAATACTGTGAAAGCCATTTCTCCACTGCAGTTTAAGTGTAGCTTTGCACGCTAAAGTAAGTTGTTAATTGAACTAGATTTCATTAATTAATTAAAGTGATACGTTTTACTGCTTAGCTTAATATCCATCTCCATTTCTGGAAACCAAAGGGATGCTGAAATTATATTGCAGTTTAAAAGAAGAGAAAAAGTGAAGGCTGAGAAAGATGAATTGTAGGCCACTAAATTTGACTTCAACACCTGACAACTAGGACAATTAGTAGAGCAATAGCAATCAGTATGTAAACAGCTTGAAGCAAATGCAGTCATAAATTGATGATGCATTTGTAAAAAGCACAAATCGAGTGAAACCAAACTAATTGATTTCTTTGATGCAAGAATGAATGTACAAAACAGGAATAGTAGACATAGAATTTCTTAATATTAGTAAGACACTGATACTGGTTGTGCATGGCAGTGTCGGAAAGAAGCTAAATAAATTTGGATTAAATGGAGCCAGAATAAAATGAACACACAGGTAAGTAAATCATCACTGATAAACAATTAGCTTTTGAGCTGGTAGCTGGGAGGAGATAAAATGATCAAGCATCTAATGTAGCTCAATTTAGATGTGAAGGGGGTTTGTTTGCATTTTTTTTAAGACAAAAAAAAAAAAAAAAAACAACCCTATAAACCAGCATCTAGAGTAAGAACTACCTAAATAAAGAAACTGAGCAGACCAGCAAAAATGACAGCCGTTCTGGTTCTCTGCCAGCACCAGAATAGCTTACATCAGCAGCATTTTCCTGCTACACAGCTGAGTTTCTTTATTTAGATGTATTAAATACTCCAAAGCATATCTAAATAGGGCTTTGATTACTGCAGGATTATGTCAAATTTATTTATTGACATTGCTTCTGTTGACTGATATTTCTGCCCATTCATCTAAAAACCACACAATTCATGAAATGTTTGTGCTTTTTTTTTTTTTGTTGTTGTGACTGAGAAAAGATGTCTGGTGGCATCACATGTCTCTGGGAACTTTTGCTATGCTGTCTTCAAAAAAGCTAACAAAGATTAGTATGATTATCTATTTGTTTTTACTGTAGCAAATAGGTGTGCTAGTGACAGTTGGGGCGCCCTATGGATTTTAAGAATATGGACTAAAAACTTGTTTTTGTCCCAAAATCTGATGTGAAAGGGCACAAGTTGTAGAGATATGGAAGCCCATGATATATGGACAACCTGATCTAGTGTGAGGTGTCCCTGCTTATGGCAGTGGGACTGGAACTGGATGATCCCTGAGATCCCTTCCAACCCTGACAATTCTGTGATCCGTAAGAGGTTTGTTGTAAGAGTTATAGACAGCAATTGCAGCAAGGACATTAACTGCGTCATCATTGTCAGGATATTTTATAGCTATTAGGGGAAAGGAACATATTTTGGGAAGTCTTAAAAGATTGTCATGTTACTTTTGTAGATTGTTACAAGTTCTCCTCCTTAAATAAAAAGGGCAGCACACACCTGAGCAGAGTGAGCTAATGAAAACTGATAAAAAAAAACACAACAAAAGTATTTTAGATATTTGAATCAAAATAGATCACTGAAAGAAAACAGCAGTTGCAGAAAAAGAATGGACTGAAGAGCACAGAATAAATGCAGTTAACAAAGTGTTTTACACAAGAAAAAGCTAATACCATTAATTGTTAAACAGTTGATTATCTGCCTGTACAGACTGCAGTAGTGTGTTTTTTTTCAAGTATAATGAATAGAACCAGTAATATACAGGCAACAAATAAAATCATAGTCAGTAAAACTTCTAGCACAGTCATTTCTGCACCCTTAATATAGTCCAGATTGCATTAAAGTTGAAATATATGTGAAATTGCTTCTGACTTCCCAAGGAATGGCTTTGCACTCCTAAGCAGCATGCCTTCTAATTTCAGCCAAGTAGCACATGACTTGAATAGTTAATTTTAAAAAGGGCAAGGATAAAATATCATTAGATAGATTTAGGTTACAAAGTTGGGAACTTAGATTTAAAATAATAGAAAAATACTACATTGAGGTTTTTTCAAAGGAAGTATCACATGTCAGGATACAAATACAGGAACTGAGTTCTCCATAATGAATGCTACTTTAAATGTGCCTCCTAGTACTAAATAAATTAAAGAGTTCAAAATGTAAGACAAAAATAAGTTATTTTTCCCCCTTTCTAACTCACTTTATAGGTAGGCATGCTCACAGAAAAGAATGACAACAACATTTAATAGCCTACAAATACATATTGCAAATACTGCTTGATGAGAACAAAATAAATGATACAGGCAAATTGGAAAGGGAAACTTTGCTTGCAATGAGTGGATTAGACAATACACAAGAGTGACTGTGGAGCTGCTCCTCTTGGAGTCTCACATGGCTAGAATTGATGATGTAGTGTCAAAACAGAAGAAATTATATATTAAATTAGTCTCACCAGACAATAAGGGCATTGCAAAATTTCAACTTCCAATTCAGCAGCTACTACTACATTTTTTTGAATACCCTGCCACCAAAGATGTCTATAATCACCAAGACCCCTTTCTGTGGAAGTAATGTGCCAGGTACTTTGTACAACAGTTGCTGGAAATAGGATACTCCATTTATCATCCACATTTTTACATTCCAGCTAATTATTAGCCTGGTTTGGGTGCTGACATTTCAAACCAACACAGGGAAAGGTACACAAGGTTGCCTGGGCTCTCCAGTGTACCATTCCTCCTTGTAAGTTATAGAGGCTTTAAATACTTCATTTTCTACTCTAAAATTTAAAGGCTTTTGTTATAGTATACCTAAACAGATTTATTAGTAAGTAACAATCCTTCAATTAAAAAAAACCAAACCATGATGTCTGATTTACAGAGCTCTGGTCAGAGCTTGTAACTCAAATGCACTCCTAGGAGCATCTCCTAGAAAGCACAGAAGGATACTTTTTCCCTTTTTGATTGAGAAGCTGTAGTAGAAACATGTATACACACAGATGAATAGTTCTCAAAGAATTTCAAAGAATTTTTTCAAATCTACCCTGTAGAAATGCATTTATCCACAAAAAAACACAAGTAAGATAATAAATCAATGTTAAAATAGTTATATTCTTCCCAAATGTCTCCAGCAAAATAGTGCAATGGGAGGTGTCTGATGCCCTGAAGGTGAAGGAATCTGTTTTACAGCTGTATATGAAATTTCAGGGTCAAAAACTTGCTCATAATTACTGCTCTCCAAGTGCCAGTCTGTCCAAAATGAGCACTAGAAAAGCCAAAACTTGGGGTATTTTTAAGTGAAATATTCTTCTACAAATCTCTACTAAATGGCTTTTTCCCCGAATAGCTTCTTCTGAGGTGTAGCAAAGAGTACCATGTGGTGGCCTACTACACAATGATCTAAACCAAGAGTCAAAAAGGTATCTGAGTAAGTCTAGGTATGAGGAACAGGAAGATTTTAAACAGGCAGAATTGTATTGCTGTATTACATTTAGCCAAGGGAAATAATACAATATGTGTTATGTCAATTTCATTTAGTATAGTCAATCTAATTGCCATTTGCAATCTGGAAGCATTTCTAATGTAGTCATGATTCAGTCCTCATGTGGGACATATATCCAAGACATGTAAGACTATCAAGGCATCTATACTGCACTCAGTAAAAACCCTAGAAAACTAGCTCTTGCAGATGCTAGCTGTAGTAGGGGCAACCTGTAACCCAGCTGTGGCTAACCACATGGCCATGGCAGTACCAAAAATCAGTACATCCAAATACTTGTGTGAATCTTTAGGAGATTGCTAAGCACAATGACAGTGCTAACAGCACTTAAACTAGTTAGCTGAATCTCTAACCTCTGCAAGTGCACAGAGCTAATCACAACCTTCATTAAAGCATAAATTTAGTGCTGGAAGGAAGAGTATCACTCCTGACTTGCAGTTGAGATTCTCTGTTTCCTTGAAGAGGCTATTAGTTCGGTTACTGACTTTGCCTAATTCTACATAGAGTGAGCAGGTTTAATTACATGCAATTGTCAGCTTTTGTCCACAGGGCCTAAGCCTTTTCCAACCATTAATTTAGGCTGAGAGAAAGTTAATTTGCTCACTGAATGCTCATGTGCATCCTTCTGAAGCATCTTGTGCTGATCACTGCCACTCAGAACACTCAAATAGGTGGATTCACTGAATCCAATCCAGTATATCACCACTTGTGATCCTAACTGACAAACAAGTTCCATTGAAAAAGTGCTAGTAGTGAAAATCCTAAGAGAAATGGTGACCTCAGGCCATGATAGCAGGCAGAGGGAGGCAAAGCTGCGTGAATTACAGCTAATGTATTCATGATGTAGGAAAAAATAGTGTTGAAGGTGCCTAAAAAAATTATGACCATGGCTCTTAATTTTTGCAGTATAAAGAGAAGCTCCTCCCACAAAATTTTCATAATCTTGTGAAAGCCAAGTCCAAATGTCCACCCCCTTACTTTCTCCACATCTTACCCCACCAGTCTGAGATGAAGTTGGATTTTATCTGACTCTTACCAGTCAGGAAACAATGTTCATTTAATTTTGTTTTAGCTAAGAGCATAACCATATCTAATCCACTTCATGTTGAATGATCTAATCCCTCATGATTCCGGAACTGAGTAAAAGAGCTGTAAGTGTTAGCAAGTTTATATTTCTGTGTTAAAATGCCTGGGGTGTTTGAGCTGACACTCTACATCTGCCTTGATTAGGTAGCATTTGTCAGTGAAAGACCTTCATCCTTAGCAGTTGCAGCCAGATAGTCTGGCAAATGATTGTTTCCATATCTTCAGAGTATGCTCCAATTTTCCTAAGCTCTTTTCTGAATAGAGTATGTACCATCAGGAGAACAATTCTCTCTTCATAAACAATGCCCAGGTTGATGACTGTATTGTTTATAAAACTCACCTGTTTTATAGCTAATCAGTATATTATATAAATGTGAAAATAAGATGCTTACTTTGGAGTCTTAAAGATGCACAGCTGAAGACTTCCTTCCTCTCCTCAATGCAAATGCTATTAAAACCACTTTTTCAGCAATTAAAGAGCATTAGGTAGACTCTCAGTTAAGATAAATTCACCTTAAAAATGTATTCATCACTCTCTTCAAAAGTAAAGCCCCAAAGCAAAATGCATGTAGTTGCCAGCAGCTTTAGTTAAAGCTAAAATTAGCCATGCTGATTAAGTGGATTTTGCATAACCTCAACTATTAATCCTTCATATTGGTCTTCTTTTCTTTGAAAAATCATGAAGTACCAGTAACCTAAAGGTTTATAGAGTCACTTTTTAATACTGCCTGGTTAAGATTTAATCCATTGTGTAATACTTAACATTGGCACCATCTTTTAATAGCCCAAGATTTCTAACATGCACTTGCTGAACAAAACAGACATTTTCAATTTCAGGGAAATAATGGCAATATATGCAGGGCAGAGGAACTTTGATTTAAAGAATTTTTAAATGCACTTACAAGAGATAAAATGGAACTAACAGTAAATTAATCTCTCAGTTTTCACTCTTGCTTTAAATAGTGTTCTTTTCATGTTGAATTCTCTCCCTTTCTATTTTCTTTAAGTCAAATCCTTAGTTTCTAACAGTGAGCTTGCTTCCCATCTTACCTGGCTAAGCAAGGCATAAATTACATTTTCCAGTGAGACCAATATGGAATTTGACTCCAAGCCTCTTTGAAAGCAGTCTGTTTCATAGATACTTCCATTGAAAAGGCACGATAGTATTGAGCCTTGGATCGTTGTGTTGCTGTCAGAGAGAAATTAAATGTATGCTTTTAAAAGCTGAAATTGTTCCTGTTCTCAGATCAGGACAAGGAGGAATGAGGTAGGTTGCTTTTCATGAAGTGGTGCATTGTTTCAAACTCAGCTTTTTGTTTAGGGCCTATCCTGCTAACAGAGGGTGCTGTCCCTGAAGATTTATCTAACACATTTTGCTTCAGATTTGCTTGAGGCTAAGAGTGCAAATATTGTTAGTTACTCAAGCCGAGTCGACACCTGGAAGCTCATTAGTTTACCGTAATTCCTTTGTGTGCCCCAGCCCTGCCTCAGCATTTCACAGCATTTGCTCATCTGCCTTTTTTTACAAAAAGTAATCAACCCTCACATTTTGCAATAATTGGCATTTTCTGATATTTATTTTTTTAGCACCAATAATTCAAAGAGAGTTTTATGGCCTCAGTGTTCCTTTAGAAATAATTAACAGAAAACAAACAAACAAAAGAGCTATTACAGGTAACTGGTAATTATAGTTTGCACCTCTGTTTTGCCAGTTAAACAATTTAAAAAATCAATTATAGGGCAAATTATTAATTAATTGAGCACTGAATGTTTTTTACCTTATCAGTTAGGCTTTATTTTCTTCTGTGATCAAGCGTTAATTTGTTAATTGTTTTAAACATCACTTCATCAGCAGTAAACTCAGAGCAGCTGACAGTTGTGTTTTGTTTATATATTTGATCAATACAACCAGCTGAAAACTTTCAGATCATTGATCATGTCATGTTCTGCTGAGTAATTGGCCAGTAAAACTGGATATTTGGAAACTGATGACTTAGTGCTTTAAGGGTCAGGTCCAATAAGAAACAGAAGCTGACTAGAACAAACTTTTTTCCCTTCTTTGTCTTTGTCTTCAGTAGGTGGTCTTCTAGATGATCCGTGATCTCGTTTTCAGTCTTGATGATGTTTTTCCTCTTTATTAATGACAGTTCATTGTTCTGTAGAGCACCTTACTCTGCTGTCTGTACTGCACTGCAAAAGTAGTATTCCAGATGGAAATAGCAGTGACATTTGTAGTTCTCTTAATGTTTTCTTTCTGTCCTTTTCAATAATTTATGTCTTTGCCAAACTTTCACAGTTGAAATTTCTCAGATATGATCATTGAGGAAAGGACAATTTTATCCTAGATTGTATATTAATTTCTCTTAAACCTTTCTACATTTCTTCCAGTTTAGTGATCATAAGTCATGTAACAGTTTGCTTTTTCTTCTGTTGCAGATTTTGTTTTTACACAGCTTTAAGCAACAGTCATATTTGAAGCCTTCCAAATTTATCTCAGAAAACACTTAATATAGATATGCTCTTTTCAGTGCTTTATTGCTGGTCTATCTCTGTTTGGTAGAGCTCTGCAGATATTATCCAAGCTATATTTCTATTTCCAATAGTATGAGCCATCAATGGAAAGAAATAGAACTAAAACTAATGAAACTGCAAGATTTCCAATGTTTGGGAACTTGAATTATTTCTCCTCTTGCTGAGGTTCCTGTACTCGCTAAATCATGCGGTGGCTTACATGGCAAACTAACACCTGAAGAGAGTCCACAATGGTCGAAGAATCACAAAGAAACATAGTGCCTGAAGAAGTGAGCACACTGTGAATCCACAGGAGATTACAGATGCCAGATGCTGTGAGTGGGATAATGGCATTCCCTGAATTAGGCTCAAATGGCCAAACAATTCTTTTTTGGCTATTTGCAACTTTCAAAAAGCGATGAATATCATCACAATAGATACATACGCAAACATGGTTTGAGAAGAGCTTGTATTTAAGCTTTAATGATTGTTAAGATGATAAGTTTTAAAGTGCTAGGTGGCCAATGATAGAGATAAACCACAGTGGAAAAGCACAGCAGTCTTTTGATGCTGTCCAATGAAAAAGCTATTGTTTGCAGATAGATTTGCCACATCTGTTAAAATTCTAGTTCCTCAGTCAAATACTTATCCAACCTCTTAGAAGATAGTGATCACAACTCGCTTCAAAAGCAGTTATAATTATGTGTTTTATAAAATCGCCTCTTTCCCTTACAGATTCACAGGAGAAATTTGAATGATAAAAAAGGTAATCTCTGATGTCATTACAGTGTTTGTGTTTGAATTGGTTGTATATTGAACACAAGCCTTTAAGATTTCCTTTTCCTCAGGAGCAGAGATTTGGCAGTATTGACTTTAATAGGCAATCATTCAAGTTTTAAACTTTTAAAATACAAAGTAAATTTAATACAGGAAAGTTTCTATTGTGAAGTTGTGGATGAAAAGATACATTGCAGCATCCACTCAGCAGTACGTACAGGATACTGCATAAAAAATATTCAGAAGGGCAGAGCTGGGATAGATGATTTTGAGTTTTGGGTCTTCTTTCTGCTGTTTTAATGTTTGAGTTACTGAAGTCTGCTAATGTCAGTTTACGAAGGACTACATTAAGTTTCATATTCTTTTGAGCATTGTTATGAACATGATTTCCAGGACAAAGCACCGCTGTAGAATTACTTGCAGTATGTACATACATATAAAAGACAATTAAAGGTAACAAAAGCTTTCCATTGTTACAATTGTGTATTGTAAAGCAAAGCTGCTGCCTGCATGCATTCCTAACTCTTCAGTGCCAGATAACGCTGAAGGAGACGTGAGAAGTTAGGTATTGTTCCCTAAGAAGAACATTTTCCTGATGAAAGATCTAAATGTTTTCCTAATCCCGATATTTGCCTTTTGAATGACTTATGAGAAATCATTTCCCTTTTTCCTAGGAACTCTCTTCTCCTCTATAGCCTCTTTTCAGGGACAGAGAAAGATCCGAAATATTTTTGCAGTGGAATCCTTTCCGTATTGTGGCAGGAAGCAATTGGTATCAGTTTGGCTATTGACAATGTTATTTCTTACCTTTGTTCTGGTTTCATTGTTCCACCTGTGAACTGTTTTCAAAACTCAGCAAATTCCAGTGGGAGAAAAATAGTGTAACAAATTATTATCAGCTTTTTTTTTTTTCCTCCATAGGGAAGAAAATAAACCAGGGTTTAGAGAAGGTAATGGCCATAAAGTATTTTATGTAAGTAATCAGGATATTGCCAAAATCAGAAATTATACTAGTCACAAGATCTCCAGAAAATATTCCCAACTTGCTTCGTCATACGGACATTCTCATCAAACTTTCCAAGGGGAGCAAAGGTTTTGCATTCTTTAACCCTTCTCCTTGAATGGCAAAGCTATGCATAAGGCACTAATCCAGCTGTATAACAATTGTAAGCTTTATAACCAATAGCACATGACAGAGCACGCTGAGAGATACACATCTTGGGTCTGTTCTAGGCATCAATCCAAGACTCTGTGCTGTAATTGGAAGAGAAATACAGAACCTGCAGTCTTTAGAAAATCCTTAGAAATCTTAAATGTACAGTATGTTAATGAGGAGTTGGCTAATCTTGACTGGGAGAGGGAGAGCAGAAAACAAATATCCCAATCCTTTTGCAGTTCCCATTGCCATAGTGGCAATTCAGCCATGCTGAAAGGAAATGGAGAAAACAGCTTCTAAAATATCATTTACATTATATGAAAAGAGATATTTTGTTGGAAGAAAATATTTTGGATACGATTTCTGTGTTACATTTTCTTCTCCTTTTATTCCAGTTGATTAAATGGGTTATTTTGGTGAAAGCTAAAACCTGATCCAACTTCCAACAATTTTAATGGAAAGCTTGTGCTGCTTCTGTTTGCAGAGGCTGTGTCCATATAGAATCCAAACTGGGAGTCTTTGTATTCTACTTGTTGGGAGTGTGAGAGAATTTGCATTTTTTTCACTGTATTCCAAAGAATTCCACACTATTGTGTTTAAAAAGGAGGACAAATATGAATATGGAGAGATGGGGTTTAAAAAGCAGAGATTATTACTTTTTAAAGTTGGTTTTTGTTTTTTTTTACCGTTGAAACCTCATCACTCTGTTACCATCAAGGTATTTTGTCATAATGCAGATTTAATCAATAGTTCCTGAATGCCAGCAAAAAGAGAAGTATTTATGTGTTTGGTGCTGCCGAGGCCATTCATCTGGTTAGTGAGAAATGTGCATTCTAACTTGACTCAGACAACATAAGAATCAGACTCTTTTCTTGCAAATATTTAATCTAATAACTATTCCTCATCGGTTTGCACCACCAGTTCAGCTGCCTTTTCAGTCTGGTGTGGATCAGAGGTGTCTGAAATGAAGTTTTTGGAGGAACAAAACAAGGCAGCTTTAGCATCTCTGGACACTGAAGCAGCAAATCGAAATTGGGATACCAATAACATGCCCTTGTCAGCATGCCTGCTCTTGCCCTATCTGTTAAGAGTAATTAAAACTTGGACCCGGTATAAGCCTTAGAAGAAGTACACTTTACGTATGCTCAGTGAAGAGCTTGTTAGAGTTTGGTTGTGTGGTCTGCCAAACATTCAGTGCACCTTGAGAATGTTTAGGCCTCTCTCAGCTTCTTTGCATTAACCAGATTGAGCTGTTCCTACTGAGATTGAGCAGGCTCCGTGATAGAGTTCAGAGGCCAAATAAAACTTCCCCTGCCACTTTCCAACTGCTGCCAAAGGTTGCTTTTAAAAAACCCAGATGCTAAGATCAGGAATGCAGGCCAGAAGCAAAGTTATAAAAATAGTTGGCAATCAGTAGAGCACATTCTGCTGTAGAATTTGGAACTCAGCATAGTTACTCAGTCTTTGCAAAGGAAACACATAGCTGAAACCACTGACAATCCATAGTACTAGTCCTCATAGAAGATAACAGTTTTTTATTGCTACAACTTCTTGCCTTGGCTCATATTGTCAGGGAAGTGGTGTGGACAGCAGCACCACCAGTGGACAGTTTTTGAATCCATTTAATAAACTGCTACATATGTTCTGCTAAAACAATGGTAACATACAAAAATCTGTTTGTCAAAGGCTAGAAAATAAAAGGTTGCTTTTCTGTCCCCTTACTCCCACCTCAGTCTCTATCATGGACCATGATGTAGTCTTTTAATTACATAAACACCCTCTATTTTTCTACAGGCTTCCATGGAAATGTAAGGAACCCAAACCATTTCTGAGAGCTTGGTGTGTATATTCACCCCAGCTTCACATCCTCACAGATTTCACTATTGCCTCCTGCTGGATATTGATCAGTCAGCATCACTCAGCATCAAAAGCTCTGATACAACAACCATTACTAAATCTATTCACTAGTTTAGTTTGAAAGAGACCATTAAGAGAGAGAGATACAGAGGATCTGGATCAAAAAAATAGATTTGCTTACCCATAAATTCCCCTCCCCTCTTTTTTTTTTTTTTTTTTTTTTTTTTTTTTTTTTTTGTTAGCTGGTTATAAAATTCTTTAATATTTCATCAGAAGGGAGAAAATGTCTATGATTTCATCTAAACTGTGTGACTGTTCAGTTTTCTTTGTGCCAAACTAAAACACGAGGAAAGATCTAAAGAGCTTAAATTGAATGAGATACTCTATTCATCCCTGTGACTTCTTTGTTAACTAGACAACCTCTGTGATGATAAAAAGCTCAGTGCTGCATCATTGTACCTATCAGATCCTTTAATTTTTTAAAATTTATATGTTTAAATCAAGCAAGAGAGAGCTATATTAAACAGCTGTATTGGGTTTTTTTTCTTTTGATTCTATTAGTGTAGCTTCAGGGTTAGGTACAGATTTTGTAGTAGTCTCAAAATAACGTAATCCAGTGACTTCACTACACATCTCTAATACTGTTTTGAAGGGCAAATATATATATGTAAGAAATATATATATACATAAGAAATATATATAATATTATATAGGAATGGGCTGCCCGGGGAGATGGTGGAGTCACCATCCCTGGAGGTGTTTAAGAGGAGACTGGATGAGGCACTTAGTGCCATGGTTTAGTTAATTAGAAGGGTTAGGTGACAGGTTGGGCTCGATGATCCTAGAGGTCTTTTCTAACCTGTTTGATTCTGTGACTAATATTTATATATACAGTATTATATTATGGATTATAATATGTTTTCATATCATAAACATATAATATTACAATATATATTTATGCATATATTTCTAGATCTGTATATATATATGTGTATATTATTTATGTACATATATGTGTATATGTAAAATATATTTAAATGTGCACATATATATTTAAAATATATATATATGCATATATAAATCACAAATTCTTTGAAAAATACTCTATATTTACTGAATTCCATATAGGTATTTGGATTATTTTGTTGAATTAATGTACTGCTGTTCCACTTATCTCCCTTTGCAGGTGCAAGCAGTAGTGTTCACTAATAATTTGTAGGATAAAAGTGGAAGAGTACAACTCACTGTATTTCTTGCAGTAGGGAAAAATATTTACAGCATAATGGTGTAGCACAACTCCTTTTAAAAGTGGTATCAACTACTGTCTCTCATAGTGTGTTGCTGCTCAATAGTAGCTAGTTCCATATTGCTGATACAGGGAAGTGTGTTTTATGTAAATGCACTAATATAATGGGATTTCTTAATCCTGACTGGTGGAAGAAGCTTTTCAAGCATGTTTGCTAAAGTCATAGTCAATGTCATTAGTCATACTCAGTGACATTAGAAACAGCAGTACTGTGAGAAAAGAAAATGAAAGACACAATTTCACTGCTATAAAAACTACTCACAGTATTTCTAGCCAATTCTGAAAACAAAATGTGGGACTTCAACAAGACTAAATAGCTATCATAAATATTGAAATCATTTGATTTGGTCAATATATCCCCAGTATAAAATTGGTCTGAGCAGAATTTTTTCCCAGTTTGTTCTACGTAGGTGTTAAATAATAGTAACAAAAATTGGAAGGAAAAAAAGAGAAAGAAAATAAAAAGAAAAGCAGTGCTTCTCTGACTCTTCAGCTTTAAAGTCAGGTTTATCTTAGGGGATAGATTTTTCTTTTTAATTTTCTGTGTGATTTTAAAAAATCTCTCAAGAATTTCCACATTATCAGCATCTGCAATGTGTCTCCTCTTAGCACCTGTGTCTCTGGTACTTAATATTACAGTGGCAGCTACATTTCAGGCTTCTCGTCAGTTGCAGCACCAATATCAGCCTGTACATTTGTTCAGCCATATATTCTCACAAATACTCCTTCTCTGTCAAATTGGGTTGGCTCTGATTACTGATGTCCACTGATCTCAGTGGAAGGTTGATGAATGGTGAGGACAAAGCTTCTCTGTCCCTCTAAGTGTTCAGACTTGTCAGCAACACCCACATCTGATGTGACAGGTGCACACATCTCTGCTCTAGGACTGCAGTGGCAGCAGGGAGCTGTGGATGATGCGTGCATAGGATGGGGACCAACAGCTCTTCCAACTCTGCCATGATTTTTCTTCTTGTTGATAGCATCTGTGCTGAGAAGCAAGCAAAATAAATAGTGCAGTGCTGGGAAACAGATAAGTTGTTTAGTGTTAGAGTGGGAGAATAATATGGATAATTACATGATATGGATAATTACATAATCTTCCAGGAATAAAACCCAAGTAATATGACAGGTCTCTAAGGGTAAATGTAATTTAGCAGCTGTTAACAAGGTAGAAGTTTCATAAGAATCAAACCACCCAGATACTTGGCCCACATTTTCAAAGAGTCAAATTTAACTTGTAGATCCACAGTCATTGAAATGATGTTCCAGCATGAAGTAACCCTTGGATAAAGTGCTGGGATTTCGAAGTGTACAGAAGAGGGCAACAAAGCTGGTGAAGGGCCTATAGAATAAATCTTACAAGGAGCAGCTGAAGGAGCTGGGGATGGTTAGTTTGAGTAAGAGGAGGCTGAGGGGAGCCTCATTGCTGTCTACAGCTACCTGAAGGGACATTGTGGTGAGGCTTCTGCTGGGCTCTTCTCACAGGTAGTTGGAGACAGAACAAGGGGAATGGCCTCAAGCTGAGACTGGGGAGGTTTAGACTGGACATTAGGAAAAAAGAGTGGTCAGGGACTGGAACGAACTGCCCAGGGAGGTGGTGGACTCACCATCCTGGATGTGTTTAAGGCTTGTTTGGATGCAGTGCTTAGGGATATGGTTTAAGGTGAATCTTGTTGAATAGGGTTCTGGGTTGGACTTGGTGATCCTAAGGATCTTTTCCAACCTGGATGTTTCTGTGATTCTGTGATATTGTACAAAAATAGGGCATACTGTCTTTAAAGCACATTGGGTTTATGTGCAGTGAAGGTTGTCTATAGATGATTTGAAAATTCAGCTGTGTAGTGAAATAGCCTACAGATTTATGATATAAATAGGGGAACAATCTTTCACATGTGTAAGACTTCTTTGCCTTCTATTTAAGGAATGTTAGTGAGTTTAGTTTGAAATCATTCATATGTGTCATTCTAACCTGCTGCAGCCAATTCAGTTAGGTACAGCAGGTCTTTTCCTTGCAAAATCGTATCAAGCAAGTTTGCCAGTAGGTAGCTCCACAAATGCCTTGAAACTCTCAGTTTCTGGAAAATGTAGGCAGCTCTCTCTCAAGCATCACTGAAGGGGTTTTGCCTCAGCAAACAAGCTTCATTCACAAGGGACCAGGGGATCTGTCTCTGCTTCTGGTGTTTTTTTAGAGTGGATCCCTCCCCCAGTAGAGTAAATTCACTGCAACTTAGAATTTGGGAATTGAGGTTAAAAAAGAAATTGTGGTGTTTGGGATTTTTTTGTTTTTATTTTGTGGTTTGGTTTTTTTTTACACTTTAATTATAACAGTATAAGGAGAACAAATTGTTACAGAATATGATAACCTTAAAGAGGATGGGGATGGGCTCAAGTGGCAGCAAAGCAGCATCCAAAACAGCGGCAGGGGAAGGTAGCAGTAGCCATAGCAGAAGCAGCAAAGAGGGAGATCCAAGCTGTGCTTCCAGACATAAAGCTTTTGATGCTCCAATGAAATTATATTAACTTATCCATTGTTGCTGTTTTTTGCCCTATCCCTGGAATGTTCACCTCTCCACTCAGACTCCAATACTCTTCTTCTAAGTTTCTCTGTTCCCAGTTTTTTTATGTCTGAGCTAGAAATCTAGCTCAAATAGCCACAGTTGGTTTTCATATATATCCTCCTTTATTATTTTTTTCTGCCCTGACACCTTTGCATGATGGCTCATTGTTTTTGAGCTTGTTCAGCTTCTAGGTGAACAATCCAAAAGTGTGAAATGGCCAGACATGCTTAGATATAAATGAACAGAGTGTGCTTTTACATGAGGGCCTTTTTTGCCATTTTTTTATTGGGATGTGTAAATTTAAAGCTGTGGATTAACACTCTGCTCTCTGTACACTCCATGCTAGGCTACAATGTAGTGACAGTGGCAAACTCCTGAGTAGCCAAGGCCATTTAAAAATACTGTGTGGAGGCATTCAGCAATAAAGGACAATGCTTTTCAACAGCTAGGAGCTACCAAAGACTTCTGAAGAGCGATCACCAATATGGAATATCACTTTACATATGTACTATACATTCTAATGCTGTGATGTGCAGAGTTGCCAAAACTGTCTCTGGTACAGGGAGTGTTGTAACCCTTGTTTGGCAGTCTGTTATAGCTTGTGTAGAGTTATTCCCAGCAAGATTAATTTGTGTAAGCTCCTCAGCAGGAATTATCTTGCTCACAACTAGCTTTAGCTCTCCAAGATATTGTGCACATATATCTGATATTGCAAAGCTCATAGCAGCTGGCATTACATCTGCAGTTTCCTCAGCAATATCAAAAAGTTCAAGCTGCATGATGCAATTACCAGAAGCAGTGGGAGAATATTTTATTTCTTCAGTCTCATACTCTTTTATGGTCTTTTAGCCAGTGGCTCACTCTTATGTCGCTCACTTCGCGAAGGACAACACTCTGTTTGTTAAATGGATGGCCTACTTGTAACATTTCTTCCAGGAAAAATTTCCATAGCTGCAGAATCTCTAACTATATGACTGATGGTATGTTTTTCCAGTGCCCAGACTAAATGCAGAAGAGAGCTGATGGTTGTAGACCTGCTTTAAGATGAGTCATTACTTTTTTGCTTATCCTTTAATAGTTTTTGCCCAAATTTCACTATTTTTCTCTGCTGCTGCTGCTGCTACAGATTCTTGCCCAATTTTTGTGGTATTTTTAATTTTATGTCTCTTCTAGATTTTCATCCTTTATCATCTGTTGATTGTTTTACCTAAATATTATTTTTCTGTTTTCTAAACTGAATCTAATTTCAGTATTCTGCCTGTGTTTCTAATCTTCCCGTGACCCCTTGTATTATTTCTCCATTTTCAGCACTGTGCTCAGCTCCTCCTAGTTTAATAGATCTGCAGAGTTCATTAATGTACCGTTTACTCCCTCTTCTAGCTCATTATTGAAGCTATTAAACGAGATCAGAAGTAATACTAATCTTTGTGTACTGCACTAAATGCCTCCCTCCAAAGTTATTGTTTATCATTGCCCTTTGTTGTTTGTCACCACCCTTCATTTCAGTCAACTTGATAATTCATTTCCAATTTGATTTAAGTTTGGGACCTGAATTTTGACACATTGGAGATGGGAGAAGAAAGGCTAATCAGCAGTCCAGCAGAGGCTTCTAATTAAGACTCAATTTAGAGGATCAAAGTTAGGAGTCCTTCTACTGCAGCCACAGTGTAAGGTGGAAACTGCCTCCAGAACTGGAGAACACCTTAAGCTCAGTGCTACAATAGCCTAAAGAAAACAATATATGCTAAAACTCAGACTCCTGACAGTAGAGCTTCTGCTCTCTTTTCATTAATTTTGTATTGCTATTAAAAAATCAAGTTTGTCTGGCAGACTTCAAAGTGTTTCAGTAAATTTGTTTTCTCAATAGCTGTTCCATTATGCTGCCAGGGAGGGAAGTTAAATTTATGAGTAACAATTACAAGAACAACTCAAAGAATATGTGAGCTTCTATCTTTGGCTGTTTCTGAGACGTAGTCTTGCTTCCAAAGCAGCCATATCCTTCTTCTGTTCCTGCACAACCTCAACTTTCAGGAAAGATAATTTAATTTTCACAACCTCTTCAAAGTTTAATTTCTAAATGCAGTAGTAAATACTATTAAACATCTTTTTAGTATGTCATTGGGAAGCATCAACTCAGTCGGGGAAAACTCATTTTGGCAAGATACAGTTTCTTTGTTAATAATTAATCCCACATGACTTAGGGGCCCAATACAAAAGCCTGTTCATCCTTCATTTTAATATAATATATGGCCTTTTGTAAAGTTAGGTGGGCAACTCATAGCATCAGGGTGTTTGTTAACTTGCACAAAAGTCTTTGTCCAAATACACTTGGATATCTAAGAACTGCTTGATTTTTCTTGGGAGTACTTGGTTTGAGCTCATTGCATTGCACAGAGTCTGTGTCAGTGCAAATGTGAAAACCCTGAACCTAGTCTGGAAAAAAAATCTGCCTCTGGATAGAAACGAGGTCTCCTGTAGTTTTGTACTTAGATGTGTTGAACAAAACAGTGAGACAGTGAAATACTGAACTTCAGGTTGGGGCCAAGTTATTTGTTAGATGTAGGGAAAATTATCCAAGTAAGAAGGTGGGTGAATCCTAGGGGCCAGGGCATGTAGTGGGTCTGATGGAAATACAATCACAGGTCTTGCTGCTGCAACAAGGAGAGGGTTTATGAGTCCAGGAATACAACCAGAACTGGGGTCACAAATCTAGAAATTGAGTTGCCAGTAGAGTTTGAGATTAGCTGCTATAAACTCAGCTTCTCTGAATTTGAAGCTCTGCATCTTTCAGTATCTCCCTACTTATCTGGCATAGGCTGCTATCTCATTACTGTGAATCTGCCTTAACCTCTGAGGCAAATTTTGTTCACTCTTCCTCAGACTGCTTATGGAATATTTTCCTCCCACTCAATCTCTCCTAAAACCCATCTCTGTCTCTGTTGATTCCTGCTAGGGAATCAGTAGTGACACTTTTTAGCCTTGTTTTTATGGTTAAGCATTTTTATAAAACTTTTTATTGGGTTTTTATTGCTACCATCTCCTGTCTGCCCCTCTCCCCCTATTATTGAGTTACATATTTATTATATCTCTTGTGAAATTGAATTCTATGATTTTCCAGGAAGAGATTTAACATCACTTAACATTTTCAAAGGTACCTACAAATAACATTGAATGCTGTAAAAATTATGCATTATTATTCTGGTTCATTAATGCCTATTAATCATGATTTAACTTGTCCCTGATGAGTTTTACTGCCCATTGCTTACCCTCTTGTAAATGAAAGCCTAAGAAGTCTGCTTCAGCCAGAGAACCTTAACTAGTTCATTGCATCAATGTTTTGTCATCTGTATAAAACATGTGAAGGATATATATGTTTGCTTAGGCCATGTGTCAGCATGTATTTTGGGAACAAGTTGGTATGTTGTGCCTCATTTACCCCTTTGTTCCTTTCTACTCAAGAGGTTTTTACCTTTCCTTTGCAAGACACTTGAGGAAATGCACACCTGCTGTGAAAGCCTGATTTATTTTGCATTGCATCTGCACTGTCTGGTTCTGCAATGTGCACTTCAGAATTAAATCAGCTTCTGTGCATCTCAGAAGTTGACTCTTTCGCCGTTTGTATTTCTGGCAAAAGTATCTGCATTAACTGTAGTAGTAACTTTTCTATATATACTTTGTTTTATTTTCATTATCAAAGGAAATGTCACTTAAATGGGTAATACTTTTCAGGAGGAGGACCTCACCCAGGAAGATTTCAGTATCAAAAAGATGCCAGAAAAGTAGAGAAAAAGACAAGGGGAAAAAATGTCAGTGATCATAGCAGTCCAATACGTGCAAATACTGACCTGGGCAGAGGCAGTGTGGGTGCAGCATTGAGTAAATGGGGAAGGAAAACTCCTGTAAAAAAAAAAAAGCGAATCATCTCAGCAGTGCCATCTAGCGTGGCAGGGATTGCAGCTTGCTGGGAAGGGACCGCAAAGTGCTTTCAGCCCACCCCGCTTGTTACAGGACTCCTTTTCCTCTGTCTGCTGACAGCAGAGCAAAACCAGCGCTGGTGGAAGGCAGAGGAGCAGATCCGAGGGCTTGTTTTGCAGATGGTGATCCTGGCACATATGCCACAAGGTTGTTATTGCTGCTCGAGGAAAAATGAGCTTCCATGGGATTTTAAAGAAGGAGCAAGATAGCTGTTCTGTCTGTACTCCCATACAAATCTTCTGCTCCTTGACTTCCACTGCTAAACTCATAATGGATAAAATATCCTTTCTCCCCTACTGCAGACAGGTTGGTTTTGTATCGGGAGAGAGAAATAGAAACCTGATGCCAGAAAAGAAGAAGCAGTGCAAATTTTTGAAGTTTACTGAAAGGGATGGAAGGAATAGAAGACCAGATTTTGTCTGGTGGCTAAGGAATTCATGTTGAGTACAGTGTCCACAAAGTCCATTAGCTGGGAGATGGGAGATGAGAGAGAACTGTAGGGGGGAAGTGAGAGGTAAATGAAGGGAAATAGGGATCTGTTCTGTGTACTAAGGTTTTGTACAAGGTAGAGCCCTTTTACCATCACCACCGCAGACTTTTCCACTGCTGCCTTTTCCACTTTCACTCTTAGCTGATTGAACCTCTCTGCTTTAATCCTGAGATACGCAAAGTGTGTGGCTTGCCCTTCAGTGTGTGAAGCTGCACAGGGTTTATTTTTGTCTTCGGTATAGAATCCACTTGTAACAAGTGGAAGAGTGATAGAGCCAGAAACTGTTGTCTGCAAATGAAGCTCACATCTCCATAGCATCACATAATGCTGTGTGTTTGCCTGTCCTCTGCAGCAGGTGCCAGAGGATATTGCTTTTCCAGCTGGATTTGCTTGGGGTGCAGCTACAGCAGCATATCTGATTGAAGGTGTCAATTTTTAGCTGCCAAAGTGTTAAGGAAGCTTCAAATGAATGAAAAGTCCGGATCCAGATTTGCTACATGTAAATCCATGTAGCAATTCTGTTTAAGCACTTCTGGCCCGAGCAGCGAGAAGAGGGTCAAAGATGTTTCAAATCTCAGAAATATAGCTGGGTAATGGAAATAGAGGAGGACCCTTCCACTAACTGCTGGGGGCGAAGCACATCTAAGTGATTTTCCAAATAGTCGTTGAGTATTTCCTTTCTCTAGAGATAATTTAAGTAGATTACTATTGGCTATTCCAAAACTGCATGTGAAAAGTACCTCATCAGGTGTTTGTAATCACAAGAGGTCTTCAGTTAGGAATTCAAAGAATACAGAAAACTGTGAATTAAGAGGTTAACAATTGAACTTGTGGAGGCCTTTTTTTGGGAGTATTTATCATGTTCTCAGCTGAATGGTGGTGCTGGTAAAATGATTTGTCCAGCGTGGTATGAAAATAAGTGGCAGATTAGATATTGTAAGCCCATAAGGTACAGGGATACATACAGCCATAACCCCCCTGCACTTCTGAATTTATCCCTTCATAGAGGTGGTTTTAGAGATCTTTAAAATACGTATAGATCTGATTTTCTCACATTATACCCTGCAGCATACAGACACTTAACTCCCATTGATTTCAGTACTTAAATGGGAGTTGTAGATCTAAAATTGTCTTTGAGGATGTAGCCTTTAGTTCTTGGTTATTGCTGAAAGCAAGAGCACTTGCCCATGCCTGGTACCTTCTAACGAGCTCAGTTAGCTTCACCTAATGTACTGAGCAGCTCACTGTTCCCAGGAAATCAATATTCTGGGCTGGATCCTAACCCGAGTCCTGCAATGCTCATAGCTTTGCTAACTGATTTTTAAACTGTGAATTGTGTGTGCATATAGAATGACATTATAATTTCCTGCCTTTTGAGTGGCTAGGTGTGCAACTTTAATGTTCTCTTAATGTATTTTTTATGAGCTTTCCTAAGTGGGAAACGTAAGTGGGAGGAACATAAAAAAAATAAAAATCCATGATGTGGTCTAGACACTACTGAAATGACCCTTTTCCTTCAGAAGTAAGAAACTCAACAGGGAATTCCTCCTCTTGAAAGCTTTGAAAGCTGTGCAGCATCCAACTTAAAGGCAGCATGATTGAAGCAATAGTTCTCGTGGAGTCCAAACTCAGCTGCTGCACATATCACCAGAAACACAGTGGATGAGGCAAAGGCTGACAGGCTATTTTATTTTTTACTGTCAGCTATGTATTTATGCACAGCACAACCTTCTCCACTCTGTATATTTCAAAGTGCTAAAAAATCATACCAATTGTACTCTGCATGCTCAAAGTGCGGATTTCAAAGGTTCATGACTCAGTCAAATCAAAATCAATTTGCACCAGAACACTCAAAAGCACTTCTTCTTACTGAGGACCATTTCTATGCTAAATTTCAACTCTCTGCTTGATTTTTTTTTTCCCAAAGTGAAGGAAAAGTTGCAAAAAAATCTTGTAATTATAAGAGTGGTTTTCTTCACTCCTTTCATATGCCAAATAGTTGAACTGCATTAATTCAAACAACATTTCTCTTTCTGGGCAGAGACCAGGCCAAAAATTTTCACTCCAAAAGGGGAAAGCACAACTGAAAAAGAAGGAAAAACAACCTGGAAAAGCACACAGAAACTTAAATACTCTGATCAGTAATATTCCTGCTTCATTAGCTTCACTTACATGGAGAACTCTTCTTTCTTATTGTTTTGATAGCTGCAGAGAATGGGGAACATGAGTCACGTTTCATGATAACTTATATTAATCATTTGATGGCATGTTATGTGGTGATGTGGTAGCTAAGTCTCACCTATGTGTTTGAAATGTGAAATTAGTTCCTTGTCACTGTTCTTTCCTAGCCCCAAGGCTCACTAAAACTCGGGATGTGTCTCCACTGCAAAGTACTGCATAATGTGGAGGTTTCTGAGTAAGCTTAGAGGTGCAGGCTCAGTTCATTGAAGCAGAGCAGAGCTCTGAGCAGACTAATTGTGGCTCAGCAGGATATGTTAGTGTGTGTGGAGCTTTCTGTTGCTTTGGCTAGATTGCTTCCTACACTTTATTTAGCTAGCTCAGATACTCTACACTATAAAGAAAGACTCTTGGAACAGCATGAAGAATGCTTGAAAGTGAGTCTGTTTGCCACAGCCTCAGTCAAGGCTTCATAGTGGCTAATGACCACTGGAGTGGTACTGTCATACTCTGCTGAAAATCAAATGCTTCTGCTTCTCCTTCCCACCTCCTTTGCTGGAGAAAGGCAGACACAAAAGAAAAGAAATTGTTCAGCATCTGCAGTAGCTGCTGATTCTTGAATGAACGTGTTAGCTGCCCATTATGGCAACTTTTGGCTTCCCTTCACTCCCACTGTAGTGAAAAAAGTTGTATCATATTGATATGGTGGGCGAAACCTGCTCTTAAAGGCTTCTAAATTCTAGGTAGTACCTAAGAATTACTGTTATTTGTTGTTTCCTGCACTCCTCTAAAATTACTATTTATTTCAGCAGGCATACTTGAAATAAGAAGCAGGACATAGGAAACGTTTAATACTGTATTTCTCCAAGGAGCACACAAACAGAGCACAAAGCCTGTGATAAAATCTGAGTTTAAGAATAAATCAAACTGTCTGGATTGAAGATTTGGCCTGCTTAGAAGGTCATCTTGTGTAAGAGTTACATTTACTGACCAACGGAATTTAGATGTATCGGTGCTCATGGGCTGCAATAAAGTGCTGTGAAGAGCATGAGATGTGACAATGATCTTTGAAAAGCTAGGTTATAGAAATGATATTAGAGATTTTAGTAATGCTTTAAATTAAGTGTCTTCAATATGCTTAACCTTGCATTAAACTTAGATTTAATAAGACAGATGTGTATTAAGTACTGAATATACTTAAGGGAACAATCTTGCGTTGGCAGGGGATGGACTCAATGACCTCCTAATAGTTCTCCTCCATCTCTAATCTCTATGATACTAATTGATTATTAAACACTTTTATTGAGGATTGATATGTAGCTATTATACAGTTATTAATCTTACAACCCAGCTGATATTTAATTTATACATGATTTTAACATGCAATGTCATTTTAGTTTTAGAAGAGTAACCCTGAAACAGTGCATTCACTGGAGCTCTGTACAAGCTTGCTGGTAAATGGGGTTATTTTGAATTGTGTGATAAATTCACCCTTTGCAGGGGTGTAAGTTTACAAAGCTCTCTACATTAAAAATGAAAGGTTTGCCTCAGCTGCAGCAATGCTCTGGAAGGACAAGCTTGTTGTGCAGAAAGGTGCATTTATTTGGTTTAAATGCTGTATGATGTCAGTACTGTGTAATCTCAAACAACAGCTAAATTTTGAATATTTTAAAGGTAATCTGTCTATCTCAGTTTGGGAATTGCAAAGGAATTTCACAAAACTCTGAGTGATGAAAATGGTGCAAGGCTTTTGAGCATTCAAAATTCGTTTTTGTGAATGTTTGGCTAAGCAAAAAGCAGAAGTTTTGCAGAGCTGTGTTATTAATTCAGCTTGTATATGCCTAGGGCCATGGCTCATAATGGCATTCCTTTCTTTTTAACAGACTGTCAGAATTTTCAAAGGACATCCAGAAAGCCATAAGTGCCTATTTGTTGGATGTGTTTCTCATACCCTAAAGGCTTTCTTTGATATGGACTGATCTTTTACGTTTGTGGGTAGAAGCTGCATTAGGAAATGCCCTTTGTGAAAACCTGTAATATCTCAGGAGTTGCAAGCATCTGATTTTTGGCTATGATGAATGTCAGAACTGAATCCTTTTTACAACAGGATTTTTTAATAATTGGCAGCAAGGAAAAATAGGAATAAATGCAAAACCTAATGCAATTACCAATGCTTAAAAGTTACTTTACGTGTCAGAGGGAGCAGGAAGGGACTACTGCTCATTTCACTGATGGGATTTTGAGGGGTTTGTGCCTATTTTGTGATAAACATCTACATTCAACATATGTCTTTTGATGTCAAAAGTGTAACGACCAAGTTTTGTTTTTCTAGCAGAAGTCTGGAATGCAGATGGAAAGGGCCCTAATGTCTGGGACACATTCACCCATCAGGGAGGAGATGGAGTTTTCAGGAACCAGACTGGTGATGTAGCTTGTGGCAGCTACACTCTGTGGGAGGAAGATTTGAAATGTATCAAACAGCTTGGATTGACTCATTATCGCTTTTCTCTTTCCTGGTCACGTCTGTTACCTGATGGGACGACAGGTTTCATCAACCAGAAAGGCAATTGTTTCTTAAAAATAGAAGGTTGCAGCTTTAATTCAAGGTTATTGCTGCAGTCTGGCATAATTAATCCAATATGCTATTCTGCAGCGTAGCTTTGAAATGGCAACTTTTTTTCAAAGTAATTATGGGATGATTTTTTTATAGGTTTGCAACAACTTGCTAATTAATATTCTAGATCCCCTTGGATAGCACAATCTTTTGGGATAGGATTAGTGTTACCTTTCCTGTGTATCTTTTTGCTTACTCCATTTTTTAAAAAATGGTAACTCTTACATAATTTTGCATCATCAGAATGTTCATACTTTCAGGGGTCCTAGCCATGAGGATGTTTTTTGGATGGTGTACAATAAACAGGTATCTCTTTTCTGGCAAATGCTTTTGTGTAGTTTGTGGGCATAGTCTGATGTACTGAACTTCACATCAACTATTTCACACTAAGAGGGACCTACTTTTCCTAGGTATTTTCGTTAGCAAATTAGAGAGGATTCTTCAGACTCAGACATGGACTACAGTTCTGTGACAAAGACAAGACAGTCCCTGCACTGAAAAGAAAAGCTTCCATAGTCTCTGCAGACAGTGTAAAGGCGATAGAGCACATAACCAAGCTGGTCAGATTGCTAGATATACAATTTGTTATTTATTTTAATTCCATTGGTATAGGCTGGGAATAAGATTAAAGTCACTCACTAGGAAAAGATAGGAAATAGTAGCTTTGCCTGCGAAACACAGGGAATGGAAGACAGAAGAAGGAAAAGAGGATTGTGAAGCAAAAAAGCAACTGAAGCTGAACCAGAAAGGATGGGAGAATAAAAGTAGTTGGCTGAGATCTGTTGTATACTGGGAGGATAATATTCTGAGAAGAAAAAGCAAAGTAGATTTAGATGAAGCTCTGAATCTCAGCTCTGCCTCCTACTCTTCTGAATCTCAGCTATACCAAGAAGATACATATCTTCATACTTCGGGGGCAGTGTTTGCCTTGACATTTCTTTTTTTCCCCTGGTTTGAAGACTGCAAAGATGGAAGGCTACAAAAGGAAAGGATTTCTTAGAAAATGCTCTTCAGGTTATCCTGATCTGTACTAGGAAGATACCAGCGGAAGCAATATTCTTCTGCAGAATTTGGTCATGAAAGTTTTGGCTGTTCAATAGGCAGCAGTCTGTCTCTGCATCCAGCAGATTAAGGTTTTAACCAGAGTGGAGGAGCCTTTGTTTCAAGAATTCAGGAAGGGGAGCTGATGAATCTGCAGCAAACAGACCAACCAGCCATTTTTCCCTGCAGAGCATGACTGCAAAAGCTGTGCCAGCATCCTGGAGAGGCTTGAATGGAAGCCTTGCCTTTGCCACCAAAATTTACAATATGTGGCCCACTTTCACTGGCACAGCTTGCCCTTCCCTCGGAACACTTTCAGTGGTGTGTTGAATTTAAATTTGGCTGAGTCCTTGTGGTTTCTTTCCTGTAGTGATATTCCTTCAGCTGGGGCTGCAGGCACTGTACGACCCCACAGAGCTGCCTGCTGAACAGGCATTGTTACTTAGACATCAGAGTGGGAGACAGCAAGCAGACGCTCTGAATGCACTTGGTGAGGAAAGCTAACATTTGACAAAACTCTGCTGTAATTTCAGAAAATGTTCACTTGATCCCCAGCATAAGCAGTTGCCTGATTAATATTATGAACTTTACATTTAACAAAAGGG
Organism: Pogoniulus pusillus; assembly: GCF_015220805.1. Taxonomy (NCBI): domain Eukaryota; kingdom Metazoa; phylum Chordata; class Aves; order Piciformes; family Lybiidae; genus Pogoniulus; species Pogoniulus pusillus. The sequence goes on along the minus strand of NC_087274.1, from coordinate 19,285,700 downwards.
CATTGGAGGAACTCCAAGTAGGCCAGTTTTCATTAGGCAGGAGTTCACTTCTCTTGTGCAGTGATCTGTTGAAGCAATTGTAACTGCATAGCATGGAAAGGCCATCATCTTCTATATAAACATTTTTACAAAGGGCATGTGAAGAATTAGAAAGCTCAGAGCAATGTCCTTTCAGATAAAATCATTCACACCAACTGACTCACTACCAATTTCACACCTAAGATGCAGGACATTTGAAAACCTTTAAAACCATTCTCTTTCTAAATCAGAAGGGGTAGGGGTCTTTTTCAAAGCAGTGATGTTGTAGGTGTATTGTTCCTAAGACATGTCAGAGTTTAGGTGAAAACTTACCCTGAGTTTGTTTTAAAAATACTTTTTCCAATTATTTTTGCCTCAGAAAGTGCCCTGAGCAGAGAGCAAGTTAACTGTTAAGCACTAGATGTCATTGTGGAAGGAGACAGAAGTAGTAGAGTGGGGCTATCGAGTCTTGACTCTACATCTCACTTCTGCATGAAGGTGGAAAAATCAGGAATGAGGAGAGATGACAGAAAGGAAAAAAGAATAGTCCTTCACCTTCCAGTGACAAAATGCTTCCTAACATCTGTAATGTCAAATTTTTGAGACATCTCCACAAAGCTCTTATCTGCACATTTTCTCACAAGAAAGTTTTCTTCTGTAGCTCTGCTTCTAGCTGACCCACAGATACAGCCACAGAAACCAAATCAGGCTGCTGTGGAATGTATGAGACAATCTGGAAATTTGACTTGACATATACATTTTTCAGGAAGAGAGTTCTATTTCTCTTCATTTCCTAACACAAAGGACACATCTTTTCCAATATTGGTGTTTAATTGAGATGTAAAAAATGAATGGTAACTGGTTGTACCTAAATGTTATAAATCGTACTAAGTAATTTATAAGCTGAAAATTAGAGTGAGAAATGCTAGTGTCTTCTAGCAAGCATTATTCTCAGTATGCTAGAACAAGATCTTCTATAAGCAAAGGATTTTTTTCCCTCAGTTTCAGCTTATCATAGAATCATAGAATCAACCAGGTTGGAAGAGACCTCCAAGATCATCCAGTCCAACCTAGCACCCAGCCCTAGCCAGTCAACTAGACCATGGCACTAAGTGCCTCATCCAGGCTTCTCTTGAACACCTCCAGGGACAGTGACTCCATCACCTCCCTGGGCAGCCCATTCCAATGGCAAATCACTTTCTCTGTGAAGAGCTTCCTCCTAGCATCCAGCCTATACTTCCCCGGCACTACTTGAGGCTGTGTCCCCTCCCACCAGCAAACAGTTAAACTAGCTTATCCACCTGAAGTAAAATTGGTCCTTATTCAAAAGTAACAGTAACAAACCATATTTGCTCCTAATTCTCTTGCAGATTGTAAGGATTTGCTTTCCAAAATTTAAAATTCTGATCTATTTCTTCCTCATTTACATGGGTACGTTCTCAGGCACAGAAATGCATCTCCTCAGAATTTAACGTTATTTTCTGCTGCGTTTGGAAGGGAAAGCAAACTGCTAGTGAGATTTATTGTGAATGACTTTGTAATCAAACTTATTTAGCCTTGCTGTGCTAAAGGATGCGTATGCACCTGTTTGCTTAGGAGGAAACGCTCTCTAAATCTGGGGTTCATAATTGATTACTGCAGTAAATGTTGTCTTTAAAAAAGCCATTTCATGGAGGTCCTTACAATGAGTCATCAGAAGCTAGGATAATTTGTAGTCTAATATTGTCCTTTTGAGAAGAAGGTAGTATGGGGCTGTGTGTTGGCATTTTAAAATATCAATACACAGTAAGCAGAACCTGAAAATACCGGGGAATATATGGTGCAATATAGTACAGACATATCTACTAAGGAACAGTTTTCTTGCTTTGGGTAAAACCAAATCTCTGTTTCAGAAACTGTTAAGAATAATAATCTAAACCCTACACAACCTCCTAAGCATGCATTTCATTATCTGTTAGTCTTCCTCTTCCTTTTCACTGTGTTTTCGTCTTTTTTAGACCTTTCTCAAGCCTACATGTGACTAAACCAAGGCTTTGAGATAGACATATCATAAACTATGTCTTACTAGGATCTGCAGTACTTTAAGACTCAAGAAATTTTGGTGACTTTTAGGCTTTTAACATCCTAAACCACTTTGGTATATTTAGGCCAAGTGTCTGAAACAAAGTCTGATTGATTTCATCATTCCAACAGCATGATGAAGACCTATTTCTGTCTGGAGCCTCTTAGCTTAACAAATAATAATTCAGGGCCATTGTTGGTCTTTTCCAATTACTGCACTAAGCCAGATAGTTCAAGTAAAAGAGCAAGCTAATTGATACTCTTTGAACCAGAGCTTGTGATGTGATTTTTCAATATCTAGTGTTTTCAGAAGGCTTAAAGGCAACATAGTTGTCTTTGGATGTACATAAAACTAAAAATGCCTACATGAGAGCTTAGAGTATCCTGATATTTAAACTTAGAGTGACCTCCCAGCAGCATAAAAATAGTCCTTTAGGAAACATATTCATGTCAACCACTGCTAAATCTGAACAGAAGGTACATTCCTTTTAAGCCTCTAGAAATACATCCCCAGTACTGGCTAGCTCTAACAACACATCCAGGAAATTAAAGTTGATCTCTGTCTTATTGAGGCAGGTCAGAAAGGTTGGAAGTCATTAGGTTTTAGAGAGGTGAACTAATTCCTTCTCGCACTTGGATGGACTGAGCGGTCTGCAAGAGTGGCAGTGTAAAAGCAGGAACGTCAGTTTCTTGGAGAAACTATTGCCAAGTTGTGCTGGTTGCTGAAGAGACCAGTGCTCTAAACTCCTTTTAAAATTCAGTAGAGCCTGATGAAAAGCCCTAAGTGTCATATCAGCCTAATGAAAATACCCTTGAATTCACGCCATTTCAAACTACCGAATGCATAGACAGTATCTTTGTTATGATGCTGGCACAGGTGGTGGTGAAGAATGGAAGAGCCTAGGGGAAACAGCTCACTCAGCTAAGCTGAAATCATAAAAGATCAGCTTAGTTACCTGGATGAGTGTAGCACTAAACTTTTTCAAAGACACAGTTTGCAAGGAAACAAATGCTTTCATTAGAATAAATCTACCTGTCAGGCTTTCAAGTGTCAGGGGTTTTCTACACACATATCTTGTACATGAAGCCAGACTGTCATTCAGGCACTGAAATGAAAGGATTATATTTTCATGTGACCAGCACCCATCAGAATTATATTTCTCTTGGAGAGCTGCTGTCCACTGATCTATATTGAAAATTTGCATCCTCATTTCTTTTTATATGCCTGGTTGCAAGATTTTGTGACTTGAGCACTTTTTGCCAACTCTGGGGACTTGTAACAGTAGTCAGCATGCGGTTGAGAGGCAATATTTGCATCTCATAACAGAGAGAATGTGCAGTGAGGTTTCTTTATGTGTTAAAATGTAATAAAATTATTAGGCTTACCCTTTTTTGTTTCTTTTAATATTTCTAGTAGTTTAATTATTATAGCAAAATCATTAATAACATGGGAAATGGTATCTTGCTCTCCGTATCACTTCAGCTTGCCTCAGTTCTTAGAAGAATTTGTGTGGAGATTCAAAAGATCATTGAGATCTCTGATATTCATACAAAGTATTGCTTCAGAACATTTGGAGACTGAGTGATTGCTACTAACGTGCCTTATGTTGTTGCTATAGGTGGCTGTGAAAAAGGTATAGCCCCAGCATTGGTACCAGAGCTTACAAGTTGTCTTACAATGTGATAAAAGCTCATACTTGGCACAACTACAATAAAGTAATTGGAGAAAACAATGTGGGCTTACATCTGTAGCTATAAACTCAGATTGGTAGAAGCTCTACACATTGTTTAGACTACAGACCAAAGTGTGACTGAAGGGTACCTGTCCTTTACCTTAGATGGGCTTGTCCTCAGGACAGTGAATACCCAGCCATCATGAAGTTCTGGATTTCTGCCACACATTCAAAACTAGGTTAGTTATCATTCAGGAATTCACTAAGGAAGGAAAAATGATCAATGATCATGAGTACTGCTGACTGCTTTGCTCTAAACTGTTATAGTTAAGATCAAGAAATGCACACAAGAGGCTGTGTTTCAATGGAGTGTGAAGCTGAGCAAATCCTTCTTGGTCTGTTTACAACTGGGACTTTATGACTGGCTGTAGCACCATGGGATTTGCACTGATTTCTGCATTATATCAAGGAATAACCTGAGGCTCACAGGACCATTTTACCACTATTAGCTGGCCAAAGAGGGAATCTGAGAATCCAGTGAATAATAACTGGTGATTTGGGTTCTTTGTTTGGTTTTTTGTTTTGTCTATTTTTTTGAGAAGCCCATCTGGATGGCATGAGACATTGTACAAGATATAAATAAACAAGTCACCTTGGGATTCTTAATACAGTTTTTGTATGCTGGCTAGAAAGAGTAGAAACCTTAGTGTTGTCCTGTTGCCTTTCTACTTGATAGCTATTTTACAGTTTGAAATGATACTCTGGTGTTATATTATGTTTTGTAGTCCAGCAATGATCTTTTTGATGCCAACAGTAAGGCTTTCCTGGCATACATCTACTCCTGGCAATGGGACGTGTAGTGACTGCCAGTACCAAGGGGTTAAGGAGCAGTGACAATAAGCAGATGCTAATGCAGGAAAGATATTTTAGTCTTCTCATTAAAATAAGTCATTTCACTGTCTTCATGGGTATTTGCACAGTTTTGCTTTTCCATTGTTAGTCATAAAAGGTCAGCTCATGGAAAATTAAGTTAATAGGGTCAGTGCAATTTGATGAAAACTACTTTTAGTTTGTAGCTTAGAAAAGATAGAGGGTAATGCATCTGATTTTATGGGCTTTCTTGCATCTGTTCTGAATAAAACTCCTGCTCTCTTGTTCTAGGTTTATATAATAACCCTATAATTTACATGACTGAGAGTGGGTTTTCCCAAAGTGACCCTACACTACTTGAAGGCAGTCAATGGTGGGAATATTTCAGGCTGATTTTACAGGAAAATTTGAAAGGTATCATTTAACATTATGAAAGATCATTTATACAAGCTTGATATAATTTTATTTTGTGCTTATTTTCATTCAGCAATGACCAATGTTTCTTGAACCTAAGATTTTTTGTAAATTAGAGTAAAATTATGTGATTAAAAAACAAAGAAGAAATGTCTAGCTGAAAAGAAAGCAAATGTTTTCAATCCTGCTTGGTCATCTTGTGGAAAAAAACAGAGGGAAAGGTACTCCATATGCACATTTTCTCTAAACTCAGATTTGTAGGGCAGAATAGAATCAAGCAGGTTGGAAGAGACCTCCAAGATCATCCAGTCCAACCTATCCCCCAGCCCTATCCAGTCAACTAGACCATGGCACTAAGTTCCTCATCCAGTCTTTTCTTGAACACCTCCAAAGATGGTGAATCCACCATGTTTTGTTTGGTTTTGTTTTGTTGTCAAAGCAACTACATTGATCTTCAAAAGTGCTATCTTTCATACTTCACACTGTGAAGGATGTAAAGCTGAATGTACCTGAAAACCTGACCACTGCATCTCATTATATTCCTTACAGAATATAATCTCTCATACACATTGAGGTCTGGGGAATAATTAGTTCCTGTACAAGGCCATTAAGTCATTATGCTCAGCTTCTGTCTTTGTGTCAGGATGGCCAAAAGCATTTATCACTGGTGAAGCCCTTTTTTCTTTTTACCTTGCTTTACTTTTAGTTTAGGTAGAAACAAAGTTGTTGCAATCTTTAGTATGCCTTCCTTCTGTTGGTAATATTCTCAAAGGTAATTTGCAAGGAGTAGATCTCCTCACCATCTATCAACTGAATTGCATTTTAAAATGCAAGCTTACTTAGGTAAGAGTGAGTCTTCCTGTTAGACTTGTCCAAAGTTATCACAATCATGACTGTCATACCATAGATATGACATAGGTCATCTCGAGTGCCATCACAAAGCACCTACAGGATGGCCAAGGGCTCAGGCCCAGCCAGCATGGGTTTAGGAAGGGCAGGTCCTGTCTGACCAACCTGATCTCCTTTTATGGTCAGGTTACCCACCTGGTGAATGTGGGGGAGGCTGTGGATGTAGTCTTACCTGGACTTCAGCAAAGCCTTTGGCACCGTCTGCCACAACAAGCTCCTGGCAAAGCTGGCAGCTCGTGGCTTTGACAGATTCACTCTGAACTGGGTCAAGAACTGGCTGGAGAGTAATAGCTGGCATGGGACAGAAGTTTTGTCAAGGAGTTTTGTTTGCTTACAGTGAGGGTGGTGAAACTCTGTCACAGGTTGCCCAGGGAGGTTGTGGATGCTTCCTCCCTGGAGGTGTTCAAGGCTGAGTTGGATGATAAACTATATGATTTTTGAGGTCCCTTCCAACCTAAACCATTCTGTGATTCCATGTGGTCTGACTGTAACCAGTGCAACCTTATACAGGTTTAGTTATATGTGCAGTTTGACATGAAGTTGGATTGATGTTTATCACTTTCTCTAGTAACAAGCATGGTGGAACACAGGCTGAAAGAGGTCCCTGTATGCAAAGATTATATTAATATTAAATCTGTCAACTGTAAGGGACTCTGTGAAGAAATGCCAGTGACATCATCCTCATGTAAATTCTCTCCTGCTACTCTGAGTAAACAGTTTGTTAAGGCCACTTCATATGTACTGACCCACAAATGAGCAACCCATTTCAAGTTTTCAGCTCAGATATCCTGCAAAGCAGGTTATTTGGAGATGTTGACTCTATTCAATGCTTAAATTTATTAAACATTACATGAAGCAGAACAGTTTAATTGCCCCGCATACGGTGTCTACCCCATAATAATTCCTTATCTTTTGAGCTAACTTTTGAAATTATTAGCACAGGCTTATTCATGCAATGAGCTCTGGGTCATGGCAGGGGCCTGTGTGGATTCTGCTGTGGGATTTGGGCATGCTTACTTGCTTTTTCATCTAACCAGTAAATAAATAAGTACACTTGACTACAAAGAGGAGTATATCTACAGCCTATTACTGAACTTGCTAATAGAAAAATTTCAGTGTGTTTTAATTGAATTATTAGTATTCTCATTTTATTTTTTGGCATTAACACACCCCAACCCCCCCCTGCTCCTAGCTTTTAGAATACATGATTTCATCAATAATGTTAATTTTGTCAGCCAAAATATTCAGAATAATAAGGAGCTCCCCTTTTCAAGACCTTGTGTTTTAGAAAGAGTTATTCTTTATTATTCTGGAAATCAGATGCTACAGTGCCTCTCAAGCTAGGTAACAAGAATCCCGAAGCTTAAAACTCCTCAAAAAATTACAATCATTCAGGATTATTTAAATTACAAGATTATGGTAAGCAGGAACAGTCCTGAGTTGGTACAGCAAACCTCACCTGCTAAGGCTGTGATCGCACAATATGGGTAACTAATCAAACCACTGTATGTTACCTCTGTGCTTTAGTTTTAGGAAAAGAAATTTGGTCCTGTCAGAGAAAAAATGAGATTTTTTATTTTTGGGGCAGCATTATTTAATAGGACCAGAAAGAACAACATGAATATGAACTAGGAACTAGAGAGTAGATAGCGTATAGCTACTATAAACATATCACATCATAGCTGATACAGATTGAAATAGTTTTAAAATAGGTACAACTACTGCCATGTTGCTTCTGCACTACATGAATAGATAAAAGCATCAATATTTTAGTAAGTGTGGATATACATATTTAGCATCTCCACACAGCCATAAGCATGTATGTGCTTTACAGATAAATTAAAATGATGTCTTCGTACCCCAAGGAACTGAAAATCTTCTTTAGATACAATGCATGAAGAGATGTAGAACAGAAAGCTGGGTGAGAGGTAAAAAAGAACATGGATCAGAGTAGTGAAATGCTTTTTACTACCATTACTCTTCCTTAATTTTATGTTGTGTGTATTAAGGATGACATCTAGACCAAAGATCAAGGCTGCCAATAAAAAGGTAATTGAAACTACTTAATTTTGAAAAGTGGAACCTTCTAAAAGAGATAATAGGGTTTCATAAAGTCTGTGGAGGAGAGCAGTGCAAATACTGGGTAAACTATTGCCAAGAGGCAGCTGATGGGGAAGAGCAATGAAGTTATTTTGTAATCTGGCTGGTAGAAGGTTATTAATAATGCTGATGGGGAAGAAATAATGAATCAAAAGTATTTCAGAGGGCTGCAAGAAGTAACAACTGGAAAGAGCTGAAGTTAGGAGGAATAGAAAGTGAAGAAGTTGAGAATGATGTGATGTGATATGGGCAGAGGCAAATAAGGGGGAGATGAGCAAGAATAAATGTGAACAAGCAGGACTAGATTTGGGAGTAAATAGAAAACATATGAACATTTAATTTGGAGTCAGCTAGAAGGTCAATAGGAAACAATGCAGGGCAAATAGAAGAAATTATTGTGAGGCAAAAAGGGATGGTTAAGATTCAGATGGTGAGAATTTTCACTTTAAATATGCTTGAATGAAGCTGAAGAGAAAATGAGATACAAAGAATGCTGACTGCAATGGCAAGTCAGAGCAGAACTGAAACTGACAGTAAGCAAGGTGGTTCATCTAAGAGGATCTCTTAAAAATGCACCTTAAATTAAATGCAGTCCCTCTGGACAGCTTTTTTTGGTCATTTTTCCCCTCAGACTTCTAAGAGTTGTTATAAAAGCTTTTATATATTGTCATCACTACACACTTTGACCTTGTTCTTATGAACTAACAGTTTAGTCCCCGTTGCAGATACCTACAAGCCTGCTTTTGCTGCATTCCTATGCACACAAGCCACTGAGGTTATAATGCAATACTGTAGTCCATGAAAATATGATTTATTGCTAAATTAAATATGGATGTCATAATGTGAGCCCCTCGGGTCAACTATAAGCTTGAATGTTATTGAAAGAGCTGCAGCAGCAGCTCTGTTTCTTCATTGCTGCTGACAAAAATGCCTCTACAAATAGAATACAACAATGCAGACATATTAAGGAGTCTCTGAGATGTACTGTCCGTGGCATAACATTGCCATGTGACATTTTCAAGAACTATAAATACATTGACTGCATTATAGTGTAAAAGTTAAGAAGCTTTGCAGTAGTCACTGCAGAAGCATTAAAATAAAGCTGAATTTGCTGTGAATGTTATGAGGGATTCAAAGCTTTTAAAAAACTCCAACATAACACCTACCCCCAAACTCTAGAAACCACATGAATCATAAAGATACAGTTACTACAGGGCAATACCTTTATCAGATTTTAAATACAGCTTTCAGAGGTCCAGAATACCTAAGTATGATTCCTTAAAGTTTCACCTGAAAACCTGTTTTAAAACTTCACAGTAAGCCAAGAGCAGCTACACATCATTTCATTGCCTGAGAGCACCTCTGGACAACTGAAACCATAGGATCATAGTATGTTAGGGGTTGGAAGGCACCCAAAGAGATCATTGAGTCCAACCTCCCTGCTGGAGCAGGACAATACTATCTAACACAGACTACAGAGGAACAGATCCATACAGGCCTTGAAAGTCTCCAGAGAAGAAGACTCCACAACCTGTCTGGGAAGCCTGTGCCAGTGCTCTGGGACCCTTACAGCAAAGAAGTTCCCCCTTGTGTTGAGGCAGAACCTCTTCTGCTGCAACTTACACCCCTTGCTCCTTGTCCTATCACAGGGAGCAAGTGAGCAGTGTCTCCTTTCAGATACTTTTAAACATTTATCAAATCCCCTCTAAGCCTTCTTTTCTCCAGACTAAAAAGCCCCAGGTCTCTCAGCATCTCCTCATCAGCCATGCTCTCCAGTCCCCTAATCATCCTCGTAGCTCTCCACTGGACCCTCTCCAGCAGTTCCCTGTCCCTCTGAAACTGGGGAGCCCAAAACTGAACTCAGGATTCAAGATGAGGTCTCACCAGGGCAGAGTAGAGGGAGGAGAAGAACCTCCCTTGATCTGCTGGACACACTCCTCCTAATACACCCCAGGATCCCATTAGCCTTCTTGGCCACAAGGGCACATTGCTGTGCCACGGTTAACTTGTTATCCACCAGGACCCCCAGGTCCCTCTCCACAGGACTGCTTTAACCACTTTGTAGCAGTATTTTCTTATTACTAAAAATTTATACCTCATTTCCCCCAACAATCCTTTAATCTGAGTGTTTTAACCCACAAAAGTGAGTGCACTTTTTTTTTATTTGACAAATTCTAACTAGCAATTTTCCAACGTAATGTTATGAAGGAACATTTTCTTTCTCAAACTTGCTCTGTAATCTGCCTTCAAAATATCTTCAGTGCAGATAACAAGATCTGGTTGCATACTTGGGGAAACTTCAACTGGAACTGGATTGATGGTGGCCTGGTAACTATGCCAGCAGAAGAGGATCACCTCTCTGAAGCAAAGATATGTGAGTGGATTTCTTGCTTGCCAGTGTCTTTACATTGATTGAAAAGATTAAATGAAGAGGGAAATTCTGCAATAGCTGTTAGATATTTGTGGGCTGATCAGAAGGTCCCTAGGGAAAGGCCTAGAGGAAACATGGGAGCCTTGTGTGCAGTGTTAGAAAGAGGGTATAGAATAATAGAGTCATAGAATCAGTCAAGGTTGGAAGGGACCACAAGGATCACCTAGTTCCAACCCCATTGCCATGGGCAGGGACACCCCACACTAGATCAGGCTGTCCAGAGCCTCATCCACTGTGGGTGTTTAACACCTCCAGGGATGAGGCCTCCACCACCTCCCTGGGCAACCCATTCCAGGGTCTCACCATCCTCATACTGAAGAACTTCTTCCTAACACCCAGTCTGATCTCTGCATTTCTAGCTTTGTTCCATTCCCCCCAGTCCTATCACTGCCTGCCACCCTAAAAAAGTCCCTCCCCAGCTTTTGTGTAGGTCCCCTTAAGATACTGAGAAGCCACAATAAGGTCTCCTCAGAGCCTTCTCCTCTCCAGACTGAGCAGCCCCAACTCCCTCAATCTCTCCTCATAGGAGAGGTGCTCCAGTCCTCTGATCATCAGCTAGCAGCTGAATGATGCAGCAGTTTATTGCAGTTGTGGACCTGGATGTAACCTGTATTTCCCATTCTCAAATGGTGCCTGACATGTGCTTTGATTAAATAACATAGTCCTCAGCCAGCAGTGAACTCTTAGTTCTCAAAAGTGTTAGTGACTGCTGCACAGGAATAGTTCCTGCTCTGCAGAGAAGAGATACTGTGTGAGAGGTTTCATGGCTACTCATCATCTCAGAGATAACCTAACTGTTTAGGCACTGTGGATGTTCTACTGCTGATGGAGAGCTCATGATTAAGACCCTGCTAGAACTCCCTTTAGGGTATGGCTTTTGTTAGAGGATTTGCCTTGCTTCGATAGAAGTATTTCTGCTCTGTGGAAGGAAAATTCTGGGGGCCTCAGCTTTTGCTGCTGTTTGCCTCCATTGTACAGGCAAAGACTGGAGATCTCAATAACCAGTCTCTAGTCTCCAAATCACATATATGTGGCTAGAGAGTTAGAAACAGCTTTTACTCACCTGCACATTGGAGATTTCCCTTAGGAAATGATTCGTGCATCTACAACATAATCCCCACATCAGAAGTAGCTACTGTAGGTTTTTGATTCTGCTTTTTTAATGCATGAGATGAAAGATAATAGCAACTACACTGAAAAATAAAAGAGAAAGAAAAAGGAAAAAAAAACCACCCTTTACAAATATAAAGGAAGGATTTTGGCCTTTATGATGAATAAACAGGCTTTTACAGAAACGGTGAGTTCAAACTCATCAGATGTGGATTGCGCACAACATCGTTTGGTTTGATATCAGTTCTAAGCCACATGCTTCATTTGGAGTTACCTTTCAGGAGAAAATGTACTAAATCCACAGAGGCACATTATAAAGTATTCTGTGCTAGCGTGGTGTCTTTGAGACAGTTTTTAATTTAAATCTCCCCTTTTTTTCAAGATAATTCACTTTTAAATAACTCAGGCCCATTATGTGTGTTCCTAATGCCTTTCCTACAGAATTGCTCTTAGCAGAGAGTAAGTTAATATATGATACAGTTTGGCTAAGCTTTCCCATATAGGCATACATCTTTCCTGGATTCGATAGATAAGTCCAGTTGATTAGAATAAACATCTTTATTTAGAGATCTATCATTTTTTAGTCACAGATTTCTATGCCAGAAAAAGAGATTTTGCATTTTAATAAGATAAAGTTGCTGAGGGAGAGGAAACCTCAATCTATCCCACTCCTGCCAGTCTGATGCCAATGCCCTCAACAGATGCCCAGAGCCTGGAGAGGGATGACAGGTCGACAGGGGAGCACTTGAAGAGCAGCACAAAGGAATTCCAGCCTCTCCAAGCAGTAAGTCAGCTTCATTGGGAGCCCATCTTAAATGCCTCTAAGCAAAGACATGTTGCATGGAGAATAACCCAAAAGAGTTAGAGACATGCATATGCCTGCAGGGCTATGGTCTGACTGGTGTTATGGGGATGTGATGGCTCTTATGACTGGAGTGTGGAAATGGAAGGACAGAGACTTTTTAGAAAGGACACACTGTTGAGATAGGCAAGTGTGTTATCCTCTGTGCCAGCAGTCACCTGGAGTGCATAGAGTTCTGCCTTGGGATGGATGAGGAGGCAACTAAGAACTGATGGGTCAGGATTAAAGAAAGGGCAGGGACAGGTGACATTATAATAGGAGTCTGAAATAGGCTAGATTTAGATTAGGTGGAAAGAAGTTCTTCAATATATGGGTGGAGAGGCACTGGAACTGGTTGCCCAGAGTAACTGTGGATTTCCCAGCCCTGATAATGTGCAAGGCCAGTTGAATGGTGCTTTAACACCTAGTGGAAGATGTCTCTGCCCATGACAAAGGACTTGGAAATATTTTTAAGGTCCCTTCAAATCCAAACCATTCTGGGATTGCATGATTCTATGAAAATGCAACAGGAAACATGATACTTCTTAAGAGTAGAGCTCATTACCAAAATATGAGAACTAGTTCAAAAGGTATTAGAAAATGAGTGAGGAAGCTGTTAAATGTAGTAGTGCTGGTACAACCTTTTCTCAAGGTACATGTAAAAGATGATTCTTGATTGCTTTCCAAGGGAAATATTTATGCCCTGTTCTAGTGGGAGGTGTCCCTGCCTGTGGTGGGGGCTTGGAACTAGATGATCTTCTAGGTCCTTTCCAACATAAACTATTCTATGATTTTATGATTCTCATCTCTCTGTCTAAATATCTGCTGTTGAGCATTTAAGTAGGTGGATCTGTGATATGTGTGTCCTTATGTTCATTTGACAGTTACTAAGGAATGGATCTTTGCCAAGACACTTCTTCTATGCAGAGTTTTTTGTTGTTGTTGTTGCTTGCTTCCTTTCTTTGTCTGTTTGCTTGTTTGGTTGGTTGGTTGGTTTTTGTTTGGTTTTGCTTGGTTTGGATTTGGGTTTGGGTTTGTTGTGATTTGGGTTTTGGTTTTCTTTTGTTTGTTTGTTGGGTATTTTTAACAGTACAGGTAGGAGAATGAATGAGCAGAGAACCTTACTCAGGGTCTACTCTATTAAAAAAAAAAAATCTGTGTTTTGAATTGTTTTGGTAGCTAATATAACTCTATCCAGCTTCCAAACTAGCTATAAATCATGATGTTTCTGTGATACTAATAGCTCATCATTTGATTTCATGGGAGTTATTGTCATTCTAAAGGGCTAAAAATGATGTAAATGCAGCTGTACAGGGAATATTACAATGTCAAATGAAGCAGTGTCATTGCAGTTCTGTGTATATGCTGCTACAATGTCAATATGAAAGGAAAGAAAGCATATTGATCAACAGAGCAGAGTATCAGAAGTGATTGGATAAAATGCAAACAATGCATTATCTGTTAGAAAGTCATATTAAATGAAAAAAACCTCCACAACTTCAGGCTATAACAATGCATTGAATTTGAACTCACAGATGTCTGGGTGCTTAATGCCACTGCAGTTTTTACTGAGCAAGTATATGATCCTTCAATGCATTAATATATACATTCAATATGACCTACTTTATAATTGCTGTGGGAGTTTGCCTTTGCATTTTTTGATAGCTCTCTGTTCAGACTCTCAACCATAACGTTGCATTAGTTTATTTGCATTGAATCAATTTTGCTAAGGGTTCTCCCATTTTTATATAAAGAAATACTTAGCTTCATTACACAGGGAGTGAAGTATCTTGATCTCAATTTTAAACTAGGGAAATTGAGGTAGCACAGGTTCAGTGTAATTTAGCTAAGGTCAAAAAGCAGATGGGGTAATGATAGGAATAGTACCTGAGTTTTTCTGCCTTCCTGTTCAGACTCTGTGTGTGCAATGTCACATTCCTGCTGCTAACAAACACACTTTGAAATAAACATCCATATCAGAGAATATGAAGATGTACATGAATGCATGGCATACATCTCTCACAAACACTAATGGGAAAGTCCTCAGCTTGTATGGTAGCTGAAAGTTAAATACAAAATATTGCTGTTTCAAATATATTAAAGGCACGTATCCTTAGTGAGGCAAGTCTGATGTTCAAATAGAAGATTTCTGAGTAGTTAATAATTCTATTACCCAGTGGAAAAATTTACCCAAGGGGGAAAAAAAAACTTTAAAAAAAGTGGATGATTGTATATGAAATGAAAAAAATCAAACCATCAAACAGTAAAATAAGTACAAAGGATTATTCTTCTATCAGAATGCTTTTACTTCTTCATGGTAGAGTAACAAAAGTCCAGTGATGTGAAGGTTTCTAGGTCTTCCTAAGAATTTATCTGCAGACAGAAGTAAATGGAAGAAAATGTGGCTCTCAAATGAAAAATTATTTCATCATGTTCATGAATACTTGAAAAGTATTTCCTTTTAATTTTGTTACAATAATGCAACAGTTAAATGTGTTTTCCTTGTTATTCCCTGAGAGAAGGAACCCTCTGTTAGTGTCACTAATTTATTGCGGAAAAACAGCACCTGAGAGTAAAGACCTCCCTAATATTTATAGCAATTGTGTGTTGTATTCTCAAATTGTGCATCCTGGCACATTTACACAGTGTGACACTGACTTGGAAGCATCACAATATAGGGCTTTTAAAATACCTTGTATGAGAAAGAAAATCAGAAGTTAACTGAATTTGCATGGCAAGTATTGGCTAATGTTTGGCTTAAGGGGTTAATTGCCAATTAAAGGAGAGAAGAAAATGGCCCTGCGATGGCTTTTTGCAAATACAGAGAATGATCTACATATCACAGTCTGGACAGGTTCCTTCTCCTGCATCCCACGCCATATCTCCTCTGAGTTTTGGTTATGAAGAGGCCTTTGAGACCTTAATCTTGCTTTGTTTGTATTCCCTTGGCAACATCAACGGGTTAGGCATAGTAAAGACACTCGAATTTCTAGAGTGACTATCTCCTCAGCTGAAGTGTCATTTCTGATGTCAATGTCCTTCATGTTGCCTAATTTATTACAATTCAGGCAACGCTCACACGGAATGGCAGAGTTTCTGTGGTTATTAGCAGGGACGATGGCAGCTTTAGTAAAGGGCTCAGGCAACAAAGAGAAGGTTTGATTTTTTTCAGAAAGGATGAAGTGTAGTCCATAGGTGCCTCAGGTATTTGAATGTACAACAGTACCTTGCACTTTTCTTTCCTGGAACTGCAAGAAATCACATGGAGTGTAAGTTTACTCTGAGTTGTTTTTAAATGCTGTGTATCTTTTATAATAAATTCTTATTGATTTACTTGTATGACTAGAAAATATAAATAAAATAAAGGCAAACCACTGCTTGTGCTACTGTGAATACAGGGTCAGCACTAAACAGTGAAGAGCTCATGCAGTATATTTTCTGCCTGGGCTAATACCATCACAGTAGTAAGTAGGCTCCTGCTGTAACAACTGAAGCTGCCATGCACTTTTCAAGTTTATTCCTCAGTCATCGTGCATTGTAGAAATCCAATCTAAAGATCATAAAGGAATGAATAAGCATGGCTGAATGCAGAGCCAGAGACAAATGCTTTAGTCCTTGCAGAAGCGGGGGAGGGGGAAGAATGCTTTTGGTTTCTGCAGCTTCTGAAAGTCATTTGAAAGCTCCCTTGGACTTGCATGCCTTTTATATCTGCAACTCAGACTGTTGCCTCTGATCTCAGTAACCAGCTTTATGCTTGTCTGGCAGTCTTTTTCTCATGAGCTACCCCAGCAGTTATGATCAGCTGGGTGCATAAGTAAACAGTTCCCAGGTTCTACATCTTGCCCTTTACTCAATATCTTTACATGATTCTAAAAAAGCTTTCACTAAGAAATACAGTTTGCAGAGCCAGTGTGGAGCAAATCATCACCCTCCTCTCTCAGATATTGGTTCTGCAAGGTGGTTTGAATAACTGACCAGCATCCTGAGATGTCTGTAATTCAAAGCTTTTTTAATGAAGGTTACAATACCAGTTAGGGTCATGAAATCCCCTTTCCAATTGTATTCTTTTGGCCCCTGTGGATTTTTATCTGTTCTTGTTTGACTGTCATGGCATTACTCTTCTTTTTTATTCCCTGCTTGCCTTACTCCTGTTAGTCCTGTGTTTTCCAGAAAGCAGATGCTGATTCTTCTCATCCATGTGTAAACCAAATGAAATTTTCATTTTCCATATTTTATAGTCTGCTGCTATTCATCTTTCTAAACATAGGCAATAGGAGTCCAAGGGAGCAGAATTCACTAACCTCCTGGGGAAGCTAAAAATGATCATAGTCTAGCAAGTCAGTCTTTAAATGTCCTTTGCCCATTCCACCCTCCCCTCTGCTACTCTTTAAGTATTTAAATCTGCCCCCTACCAGTCAGACTTCCTCACCAGATGGTGCCTTCTGACTAGTTCTGCCTTTCTTCAAAGGATTAATAAGTACAGCAAAGAGCATAAGAAACTGGGGACACAGCTACTGGAATATTTCATCAGTGCTAGTGTCCACTTTTTTAAAAGGATGGTGAAAAATGGAAAAGAGTTCAGGAAGGAGCTGCAAAAATGATTTGAGGGCTGGGGAAAATGTCTTACTGTGGGACTCTAAAAGAGCTCAATCTGTCTAGTTTATCAGAAAGAAGATTGAGAGTTGACTTGATTACAGTGTACAGGTACCTTCATGGGGAAAATATACTAGGTACTAAAGGGCTCTTTAGTCTGGTGGAGAAAAGCATAGAAAGAGACAGTGTCTGGATGCCAGACAAATTCAAACGAGAAATCAGATACCTTTTTTAACAGTGGAAGCTATTAAATATTGGCACAAATTACCAAAAGGACTGGATTCTACACCTCTTGCCTCCACACCAGTCCTGAGTGTAGTCTGGAAGATGTGCTTTAGAAAAACACAAGTTTCAGACACATTCCAGAGCAAACACTGACATTTAAGAGCCTGTGATTCACTGAGGCTGAGACTAGAAGATCTCGTGAGCTCTCCATTTTAATTCTATACATTTACATGCTGGTTGCAATGGCTGTCCATACATCATGAAAATCAAACCAGTGTGAGCTGTGCCTCTGCAGTATTTTACTGATTTTGTGAAAGTGCCTCTGTATAATAATTATTTTATTGGCCTAAAAACTAATCTCAAAAACCAACCAACCAACCAATCAACCAGTACTACCAAAAAAACCCCCACAATGAAACAAAAAAACCCAAAGGAATGCAGTGGTATGGAGTATATAATTTTAACATTTAGGTTACTTTAAATTATTACTTTTTTTAAAGACAGGACAATTTGAAATTATATACTTCATTCTGTAAAGAAAGCTCAAACTCTTTCCTCAGGTAGATTTTCAATTTGACTATCTCTTCTTTCCCCAATTTTTTTCACCTTGCTTTTTTTCTGGATGAAAGAATTCTACCATTCTCACACCATAATTGCACTTAAAATATGCTTATTTTTAATGAGAAAACTAACCAAGATTTGCCCAGGAAAACAGGGAAACATGTTCCATGCTAATGCTCCTTGGTTGTTCTCATTTGGTTTCCACTTTGAGACTCATTATCATTTCTGCAGGTAGCAATAGGTTTTTAAATGATGTAAGCACATATAGGTGTGAAACAGTAATGGCTTTATCTTTAAAGAAAAAGTTTTTTTTTTTAAAGAAGGTTAATTATATCCCACAAATTGTTTTAAGAGTAGAATGTTAATGTTATTGCAAGACTCAGACTTGGAAAGCAATTCCGCTGTCATTTAATCCCAATATGATTTATTCCTTTTCCTTCCCATTACTGCTACCGCTTTAAAGTGCTGTGCTAGATAATTTCTCTCTTTCTGTTGTGTCTATTGATACAGCTGTTGATAACCATTTCTCCTCTGCTCCAGCTGTAGACACCATGTAGCCAGACCATGCATATTTTATCTTTTCTCTTGGTCTTAACTCATAATTATTTTTTTTCCATCTCTTGATTGGTTTTGGTTTTCTTTCAGCCTCCCTCAAGTTTTCACTGTCTCTCCAAATAAATCATGCCTCAAACATGAGAATGAACAGACAGCAAGCATGATTGCTGAACTGCCAGGCAATAGGTGTTTCAAGTAGACTCCAGTGAGTTTCAGGCAAGGTAAAGACAAGGAAAACTCTCAGGTCTAAAGCTGGGGAAGGGACAGAGGTAAAAATATTGGCGCAGTATGGAAAGCAGAGTTGTATGTAGCACAGTGTAGTGACTGAAGCAGGAAAACAAAGGTTTCAGGAGTGAGGCCAAGGCAGGTTAGCTGGGAAGGAGAGGTTAAGGATGAAAGTGTGGCAGCGATGAACCTTGGCTACATAAAAGTTGGAAACTCTGCTTTAGCCATAATGAAATATTAAGTAGATTAATGACATTTTACACATTTGGATCTCAGAAGAGAAATTCTTAACACTTCTCCATGTGTTGTACTGATATTATCTCATAGCAGCAGCCATAATCATCATCTTTATCTCTCCAGTTACAACTCTGCCCTCCTTGCTTTCCATGCCAAGGTTACATGCATTGTTTACATGCATTTGGATAACACCTCTCTCTCCACATCAGTAAGGTACCCCCACTTCAGAGCAGGCCTTCAGTTTAAATCACACCTCTATTTTCTATTGGTCATGAGATATTCTCCACCTCTGTGCCTTTTCCTGTGTCATGAGCTATCCCCCAGAACTGTGAAAGTATTCAAGCAGTTCATCCTAGACAACTAGAAAGAAAGGATATAAGGAAAATGGGAAAGTAGATTCTCTTTCTGTATACTGAATGTATTGAGTGCAGAAGGCATTGAAGTTAGAGATGAGAGTCCTTAATTGAACAGTCCGAGTCAAAAGAAGTTTACGAACGTGGCAACATGCTGTTACTAGTATGTGAGGAGTGGTGGCTTATTTGTTTCTGTTGTATCAGTTTTTGTTACTGTTTTTTATGAAGTCATCTGTGATCAAAGGCTCAGATGTGTATGTGCCTCTTCACTGGCAGTCAGTCTGAGCCTGCTGCTAGAGCTTATGCCTGCTTTTCATTTATTCTGATTAAGTGTCTGAGGAATGCAGACATTATATTCCGTGCATGAGCTGTAACTGGAGGTGGCAGTGTTCTGCTGCATCCTTTCCATAGTCAGTTTCAGTCATGGAAAGTCCATTTTAATTCTCTCAGTCTTAACCTATTGCTTTTAAACAAGCAAAGCATGTGCACCTGTTTGAAAGCTGTAGTAGAGGAGATTAATACGATATGAAAAATGTCTTTGCTTAAATGAAAAGGCTTTCCAGAACCTCAGTTTTATTAATTTATAAGCAATGTTTATAAATTGCATACAAAACATACTGTGGGATAACATCAGTCCTGTGTGAACAAAAAGCAAACCGTGTTCCAACACAGGAGACATTCCTCATTGTCGTGGGTAGTGGGAGGTATGAATATGCTGCATGGCTGCTATAGTTAGGGGAAAGTTTTCAGGGCAGGGGGTGGTGGTGGAGGAAATTTGTGACACCAAATCCCTGGTTTAGCTCCCTACCAACAATAATCAGAGCTCTGCTCCAGCAGTGACCCTTTTTTTTTTATTTCCTGGGGTGAGAAGCACTCTGCTTTGTGGAGCAGTGAAGACTTTTTTACCAGTCCTGCTGAATTTGACAAATTATGGGAGATTTTAGAGGAGTGGAGGACTGGCTGGAGTTGAGCTGAAGGCAGGCTGCTGCAGCATCCTTCTCCCTTGCACTGGTCCCAGCTGCAAAAATGACACTATATCTATGTATTGATTTTCCTACCAGCCAAACCACTGTGTGTACCTGAACCTGTAAAACAACAGAATATTGATCTATTAAAGAAAATGATCTATTTAAAGCATCTATTCTCTTTACTAGTCCAGGGTGCAGGGAGACATTTATTTGCTGGCATAGCTTGGTATATCTGCACTGCAGCCACCAGCTTGCATGATCTGGGCATAGATTTAGCCCACACTTCCTCTTTAGAAAGTACCTAAATGCAGGTTAAATCTTCTACTCTCAGTTCCCAGATATGCCAACTGAGTTGAACAGAGCCATTTGAAACAGGAGAACTATTAACATACAGAGTTGGGGTTTTCTCCCAACTGGCAATTTGTTTAACAGATTTCCCCTGCAACTCCTAAATTATTTCATTTAAAAAGACACCGTGAATGTTAATTAAAAGCATTCATTAGGGTATTAATAATTCCTTAGAGGTTTTAAAGACAAATCTGTTCCTGCACCAAAAATGCTTTTGCTCTTTTTGTTACCCATCAGTTTTGGGGAAGCAAATGTGTGTTGCTGGACTGCTAAAAACAAGTGTAAACTTGATTGATGATGAGCAAAAATCACACAGAATTTTAAATAGTTTTTCTTTTGCAATGAGAAATTGGAACTGAAACCAAACCTTTATGTCAGTTCAGACATATTTCACTAGTCAGTGGTTTGTGTAGTGTCAAGTGTGCAAGCATGATACGGCCTGTTGCACCAATATAACCTTGAAGTTTCTGTCAGGATGGTATCAGTATAGCTGGGACAACGTTTTGTCTGTCTCTTGTGCTTTCACAATTTATGCTGCTGAAATCTAAGCCTGAGTCTAATTTTCATTCCATTGTTCAGGTTGTTTTTTTCCCCTTTGTGTTTCTGTCAAATTTGCTAACTCCAGGCATGAGGCGCAACAATACACATGGTATTAAATTAATGGTCTTGTTTATTATCTTGATTCTTAAATATCTATTTAAATCCATATATTTCATTTTCCTGTACATTGCATTTGGATGATTGAATGCTTTTTGGTAGGGAGACAGATTCTGTGTTCTGAAATATGCCAATTCCAGAACTATACAGAGGAGTGTATTTCATAGTTTTCACTTTGTGGTCTAGAGGAACCTTATTTTTTGAATAAGTATTGATTGCCTAATACAAATGTACAAGCATGCCTTTTATTCTGAAAAAAAATGGCTTTGCTTGATGATGAGCAAAAGCATTCATGGCAATCCAACAGGAAAAAACAAACAAACAAACCTTGACACCTCCAACGTGGTAATTGTAGTCACTGTAAAATTAAGTGCGAATGTTGATGTGCAATGGCTTCTGTAAAATCAGCATGAGACTCAAGATTTCACATTTCCATTTTAAGTATGGGACAGTGTCTAAGGGTTCCTTATTCTTACAAATTTGAGTGAAACAATCTGATATTGCCACCTGTATTGGTAAGAACATCCAGTCTCTCCTTGACAAAGAGCCCAATGGAGCAGACTGATTAGCAGTGATCAAGCATTCTCATAGCAATTACCATATATTAGTGTTGTTGTTACTATACTAAAGGCAGAATAAGCAAGGGAGACATAACCATAGAATCATAGAATCAACCAGGTTGGAAGAGACCTCCAAGATCATCCAGTCCAACCTATCACCCTGCCCTATCCAATCAACTAGACCATGGCACTAAGTGCCTCATCCAGTCTTTTCTTGAAGACCCCCAGGGACAGTGCCTCCGCCACCTCCCTGGGCAGCCCATTCCAATGGGAAATCACTCTCTCTGTGAAGAACTTCTTCCTAATATCCAGCCTATACCTACCCTAGCACAACTTGAGACTGTGTCCCCTTGTTCTATTGCTGGTTACCTGGGAGAAGAGGCCACCCCCCACCTGGCTACAATGCCCCTTCAGGTAGTTGTAGACAGTAATTAGATCACCCCTGAGCCTCCTCTTCTCCAGGCTAAACAGGCCCAGCTCCCTCAACCTCTCCTCATAGGATTTGTGCTCCAGGCCCCTCACCAGCTTCGTTGCCCTTCTCTGGACATGTTCCAGCACCTCAACATCCTTCTTGAATTGAGGGGCCCAGAACTGGACACAGTACTCAAGGTGTGGCCTGACCAGTGCTGAGTCCAGGGGAAGAATAACCTCCCTTGTCCTACTGGCCACACTGTTCCTGATGCAGGCCAGGATGCCATTGGCTCTCTTGGCCACCTGGGCACACTGCTGGCTCATCTTCAGCTTACTGTCTATCAGGATCCCCAGGTCCCTTTCCTCCTGGCTGCTCTCCAGCCACTCAGTCCCCAGCCTATAGTGCTGCTTGGGGTTGTTGTGGCCAAAGTGCAGAACCCTGCACTTGGCCTTGTTAAATCTCATCCCATCTCTCGGATGAAATAGTTAACACAGGTGAACTCAGACTGGGCTCTGTCCCATGTTTGTTAACCATAGAATCTCAAAAAGCCAGGAGCATTTCTAAAGATACTCTTAAGGTAGAGAGAGCACAAAGTGCTTTACACAGAAGAGTGACAGTCACATTGTCATGGTGGGACACGATTCAGTGATGAGCATTCCTACCCCTTCCCCTGTGAATTAGCTCCCCATGCTTGTACTTACTGACAGAAATGTCAAGTTTGGAGTTTGGTTTGGTTTGTTTTTCACCATTGCAAGTTCTACTATAGACTGCTGCCCAGTCTGTCTCTTTATCCATGCCTGGATAACAGGCTGCTACATTTCTGTTCTGAATACTCATGGTCCTGGTCATCAGTGGCTGTACCTGAAGCACTTTCCAGTTGAGACTCTAAGCAGATAAAAGCTGTAGACTTGTATTAATCATGTTTATTATGTTATGTCCAGAATTTCCCCCTATTCTTTCCCTTATTAATATGCCAAGTGGGCCACTGATGCTGTTTACTTTGATATTTACAAATCTGCTTGTCCTGCAGTCATTAGGTGCTATGAAGTTGTCACTCTCAAAGCAACACCTGGAAAATGCTGTTCTCAGGAAATTTTTGTTATTACCCCTCTTGACTGATCTTTAATGTTTAACTTTGCAGCACAGCTTGTAGTATGAAAGCAAGAACACAGGAAAGTGGAAAATATTCAGCAGTACTACTGTTTAAAATCTCTGAGCAGTTACCAGTAGACATTTAGTATTTCATGCTTGCAAAGCAGGTTAGCTGGTTGCTGAATGAACTGCTAGGATGATTCAAATCTGGCTCAGTATGCTTAAAATGATCTAACATTTACTTAGCATCACCAATCACAAAATTCCCTCTTACATGCCTAGATGCCCTTGTTGTCTGTCAAGTCATTTATTCAATTGTTTCCATTCCTATGCAGCTACATAATTGCATAAGAGGATCAATAAGTTTTCCCTGCCTATCTTATGCCATGACTGTGACAAATTAAAATGTTCCTCTGTATCTACCATTATAGAAACTGGAAGAGTAGTCAGGTGAAGCCTTTGAGAATATTTGCCTGTAATATGCAACACTCAGGTTCAAAAGTCACCTCTGTTCTTTCATCAGTTTGGGGGAATTAGAGAGAGAGATCAGCTTTGCTGAAACTACAGTCTGAAGGATGGCATTCCTGAGTTATGGTTGCTACAGCTGTAAAGTTCCAGTTGAAATGAATTTAAAATTACTGTAAAACACCTTTCAGTAGTAAGTATATTATTTTCCTGAAGGTATGGACAGTAATATCATGGAGACACAGTTTACTACCATGTTATAAAGTAAATGGTTTTGCTAGTGTTACAAGTATCCATTGTGTCAAAGATTTTTACCATAATGGCTGAAAAATAGAAGATATTCTGAACAAATAAACTCTTCTACTTTTTTTCCAGATTTAATCTCAAAAGACTTTAGCATTCACACATGCTGTATTTGCTGATTTTGAAAGGAGGTAAGTTGTGCCAAGGGAAGTATAGGCTGGATGCTAGGAGGAAGTTCTTCACAGAGAGAGTGATTTGTCATTGGAATGCGCTGCCCAGGGAGGTGGTGGAGTCACCGTCCCTGCAGGTGTTGAAGAAAAGCCTGGGTGAGGCACTTAGTGCCATGGTCTAGTTGGTTGGGTAGGGCTGGGTGCTAGTTTGGACTGGATGATCTTGGAGGTCTCTTCCAACCTGGTTGATTCTATGATTCTATGAATATCCTCAATGAGCAAGTTTTATAGCGAATAGAAAAGGAGGCAATACTAAAGGAAAATAACAGTCAGAGAAAGTTCAATTCAGTCCATGGGAAAAGAACTTGGATGAAATTTAAACAGAGGAAATTAATGAACAGTGATGATAGGAAGCAGTATTTTAGAAGGAAGTGACTGCAAGGAGATAGAACTGAAGGAGTGGTCAAAATAACCATGAAACATACGAATAAACTGGTGATAAGGAGAGGAGCTGCCATGGATAAGGCTGCACCTTCATCCTTATACATGCAGCATCTAAGGAAGCTGTAGGTAGTACAACACAAAATACCACAGAAGCCAGACTGGACAAACAAAAACAGCAAATTTAAGTCATGGCTGAGAAATAAGTGAGTCCCAGACAGCTGGCCAAGACACTCAGGCAGTGACTGGCAAGAAAGAAAAGGGAATGATGACAGAGCCTTGAGAGGTACCAGCAAAGATGGGGGAGAAACAGAGGATCCATCAGCACTAATCTCTAATGTTTCAGCCAGATGAAGAAACAGTAAGCTGGTGTCACATAAACCCGGGGGTGGGAGTTTCTTGTGGAGTTGTAAGTGGCTTGTGATGTCAAAGGTAACAGAGCTATCAAAGAAGAATGAGCACAGAGAAATGACCCTACAAGAAATAGGCACTTAATGTGAAGGATGACAAGACAAATTAGGTATTTGGCAGTATACCTAAAGCAACTCCTTCAGCTACTGCGACCACCTACATTGGCAGAGTAATTAGGTCTTCCAAACACTGTGATAAATGATGTGATAGGGGCAGGGAGATCTATGCCTATTTATAAAGTGCCTGTCATCATAGTATCCAGATATCACAGCCAGCGGTTAAAGAGAGACAGTCGCTATCAAGAAGTGGAATAGTTTCTTCAATTATGGTCAGATGTGGTTGGTTATAAAAAGATCTCCCAAATAAGCAAAATTTTGTCAAGCATGACAAAGCAGGCGAGGCCTCTTTACAGCAAGTCTTCGGGAATGGAAAGCATTCATGCTTTGAAGCTAAAATAAAAACATCTTTTATAGAATTTCTTATTGGTGACCCTCTTCTTGAAGGAAAAAAAAAAAAAAAGAGAAAAAAAGTCTTGACTAGCCTGTGCAGACAAGAGCTGGTGCACAATTTAACTAGCTGTGATAGAAAATCGTGCTTAGGGCTTAGAAATAATGAGCTCCTAATGTGGTTTTCTAATCAAAGTATCAGCATGAAATTCACTGTATTTGGAGACCATCCTATTACCAAGGCAGCAGTGTATCAAAAGTTCACTGTGGATATTATTTTTGTGTCTCATCTTTGAATTAGAATCGCCTTTGCCCCTCCCTTTTAATAGCTTTCAGTCAAAAGCAGTAGAAACAAGAGTAAAGCATCGCTTATCACATCTGTTCCAACTTCCTTGGACCAATAGACGTCTCTGTCAGTCTCAGTTATCTTTCCATGCAACGCTGTTTTGAACAGAGGTTTGATACACAAAAGTTTTTTTCCCTCAAGATTTAAGCACATCATAAATCAAACAGACAACATGATGGGACTTCTTCCCCTCTTTAGTCTATTGGACACAGACAGGCGTGTACTGTAGGTTCCTCAACGCTGTATTTTCTAGCAGAAGCATGGTGTTGTGCATTTCACATATTACAGCAGACTTTCTTTGGGATTACCTAGGCAATATTTTCCTGTCACAAAAACAGAGCCACTCCATTACTTAATCCACCTAATTGTAGCAGCCATGAATCCAGTGGTGTTCTTAAGAACTACTTTT
Source organism: Pogoniulus pusillus (assembly GCF_015220805.1). NCBI lineage: Eukaryota > Metazoa > Chordata > Aves > Piciformes > Lybiidae > Pogoniulus > Pogoniulus pusillus. The sequence continues at coordinate 19,259,556 of NC_087274.1, read as the reverse complement.
TTGTTGTTTCTCCCTTTGCCTTACAGTAGCAACATTCTTTATTCTTGAGTTTGATTTTCTCTGATACATTTTATTAAAAAAACCTGTGCAGATGTATAATTAGTGACATGCATGAGTATGTTTTTAGGAATATGGAAGAAAGAAACTGATTGTATTTGTTTTATCTTCTTAGTTAAACCAATCAAAGGAATCTAGGTTTTCTCCACTAAATTTTTGTCATCTTATGTAAACGTTGCAAAAGTTCATCCAGTTTCTCTGGGTATTTTTCCTAAGCAAATCTCCAGACAGCTATCCAGGCAATAGTTACTTGTTCATTTTTTTTGCCTCACCCATGTATTTAGGGGGAAAGAAAAAGAGAGGTATGGCCAAATCTATGACATACAGTATAGGGGAGTGCAAAACAATCTGGTATTAGTGAAAGTGCAAAGATCTGGAAAGTTGCTGGAAGCTCTATACACTCTGCCTTAATTATCTAACAAAATCTGCTCCAAAACACATATAAGCACGGAGAAGTCAAGCAATAACATGGTCATGTCAATCGCTTTGTGATTTATGGGTATCACTTATTTGACAGCTGGAGGTTGTATGGAGGCTAAATCATGCATATTGCTTGTCTTCTGTGTCCAGTTCTCAGCCCCTCAGTTCAAGAGGGACATAGAACTGCTTGAGAGAGTCCAATGCAGAGCCACAAGGATGATTGAGGGAATGGAATCTCTTACAAGGAGAGATTGAGGGAGCTGGGGCTGTGCTGCTTGGAGAAGAGGAGATGGAGAAGTGACCTCATCAATGTTTATAAATATGTGAAGGGTGAGTGCCAGGAAGATGAAGCCAGGCTGTGCTTGGTGATGCCCAGTGACAGGGCAAGGGGCAATGGGTGGGAGCTGAGGTATAGGAAGTTTCATTTAAATATGAGGAGGATTTTTTTCAGTGTGAGGGCAACAGAATCCTGGAACAGGCTGCCCAGGGGGGTTGTGGAGTCTCCTTCTCTGGAGATATTCAAAAGCCACCTGGATGCATTCCTGTGTGCTCTAGGTGATCCTGCTGTGGCATGGGGGTTGGACTGGATGAGCTTTCGAGGTCCCTTCCAGCCCCTGACATTCTGTGATTCTGCTCTGTAGAAGGTAACTAGAAATTGGTGTGTAATCTTGTCCTTAACACACACATAGTGCGCTTCAGACAGGAACCCATAAAAGATGTTGTTGGAGAGGAAGTTGAAAAAAACCCTGTATTTAAATAATCTTAAATTAAGCATTTTACACAACTTGAATTTCACGACACTAAACCATAACCAGAGTTAGGCTCCTGGACCAATTCTTCCTCGGTAAAAAAAAATGTTGCTGAGAAGAGGAGGAAAGATTATCTTGTACTTACCAGCTAACGGGACAAGTGTAGGAGGATGCCATATAGACTGGGTTTAGTAGACAAAGGCGAAGCTAAGGAAAAGAAGCTTAATGCCCTACTGTAGTCCTCCAGCACACTCTACACCGAAGTATGCGGAAGTGTAAAGGCGGGAAGATAAACATGAGTAGAACAATGTTATGTTCAGACCTGCAGCCTTACTGCCAATTCTTTTTGAACAGCAGGGAAAGACTAATCCTCTGGATTACATGCTCAGAAAGACAGGCTTTATGTCGCAAATGTTGCATTTTGGGGCATTGACTCATTTAAAACTGGAATATAAAACACGAACACGTGTAGACTCAGTATTTATAATTACGTGTTTTGTTTTCATTCCAGGCATTTCTTTTGATGTTGTCCAACCTATGGTATGTTTTGGTTGATCCCTCTGATAGCGTTTCTCCCCTTTTTCCAGAGAAATCCTGTGAGAAAAAGCAGCAGAAAACTGGAACAAAACCCCACCAGTGCAGTACTGATGTGGGATCTCATTGCACCAGCAGCAAGTCACTGACCTGGCTCATACTTTCTTTGAAGAAGAGGGAAGAAACAAGGAAAATCTCTCTCAGATGAGTATCTCAGGAGCATTTAATTCCACAGAGCACCATCATATCCTAGGGCTAGTCCAAATTAGCCTCAATTTAGAAAGGCACAATCTAAGATGGAGTAAGCAAAAAGTTTTCAGACAGAAGCAATGCAGAAAAAGTTGATGTTCCATCCCTCTAAAATACAGTGACATAGATTACAATTTCCTTTTAATGACTCTGGACTTTATCACACTGTGCCTCATCCAGGCTTTTCTTGAACATCTCACAACTTGAGACTGCGTTCCCTTGTTCTGTTGCTGGTTGCCTGGGAGAAGAGACTGACCCCCAGCTGGCTACAGCCTCCCTTCAGGTATTTGTAGACAGCAATGAGGTCAGCCCTGAGCCTCCTCTGTGGACCCTGTAGCCCATACTGGCTGTGGTATTGCCTCTGCACACAGGAGACCAAATGTGTGCTAGAGCCACAATCCTTGTTAATATGGATATACACAGCATCATGAATGTGCAGCTGTTTAAAGTGGCCATCATCTTGCACTTCAGAGAAGCTCAGCTACATTATTTCTGGGTACTTTAGCTTCAGCCAAAGAACCAGGTCATAAACTTTAAGCCGGAATCAGACTTTCACTGTAACTATTTACACACAAGCTTGTCTGGGACAAAGCTGGACAGGAGAAGATCCTAAGAAGTACTCATCACAGGAAAAAGGTCTGTCTTTTGTATTATTTTAGGTATTTTTCTACTGCTTAAGTAATGAAATGCCACTAAAGACCTAAAATACCTACTTTAATATAATTTTTCAAAGGCTGCCAACTTTATTAATAGTCTCACAACCAGAGGCCTAGGTATGTTACATGTTCTAGATGGATATCTGCCCCATGTTTTCTGCCTGTGATGGGTGACATCGTGAGCAGGAAGCCAAACATACCAATTATTTCTCCTGGTGGCAATTAGGATGCAGCAGAGTTGGGTAAGAGTAGTATTTGCATTTCTGGAAGGTCAGAGCTTCAGTAGCACCCCCTGTATATCATAGACAAACCCTCATGAATTGACTACACTTAGAGCACTGTGCTGTAATTATCTACTTTCACGTCAACTCTCATCTTACTCTTTCTCACCCTCTCATTATTATAGGTAGCATCACAGCAGGTACTCTGCTTGCACAGCTGGTGGCTTCCCTAGAAAATGCAGAGTGATGTATTTCCATTCCCCTATTACTAAAAACCTAAACATTCTTATCAGATTTCCAAACTTCATGAGAGTAATACAAGAAAATACCATGAAAATTCAGCCTCTGTGACTGCAGAGGGAGCTAAGTGTACTTCCACATTTACATGCTCCTTGGAAGTACTTCCAAGGAGAATTGTGATTCTTACTTGTGTAGAGTATGGTGTGATCAGTAAAGACTCCCAACCTTGCTTCTAAGATGAAGTCACCTTGAGTCTTTGGTAATTTTCTGACAAAGAAACTAGGGGAGATTTAGGCTCGAGGTGAGGAGAAAATTCTTCACTGGGAGAGTCATTGGACACTGGAATGGGCTGCCCGGGGAGGTGGTGGAGTCACCGTCCCTGGGGCTGTTCAAGGCAAGATTGGACGTGGCACTTGGTGCCATGGTCTAGCCTTGAGCTCTGTGGTAAAGAATTGGACTTGATGATCTGTGAGGTCTCTTCCAACCCTGATAATACTGTGATACTGTAGTTTGAGGGTCTTAACTTAGAGAGTAATGAGGGTCATACCAACACATAAAACTCTGAAGGAGGTCAACAGTTACACTTTTTAACTCTTACTTGATAATTTTATAGTTTGTTCTTTCATTTTTTTTAATTGCCCAGCAAAAAAAAAATATTCAAAACCAATCAATGATATTTGTTTAAGTGGCATATTTTATATGTTTTATTGCTGTTTCATAAGTTGTCTTGTTCAGTTTTATAACATATTGTCCATTTACCTTTCCCACCTGCATTTCTCATGAGGCCATTATACTTTTTCTTCTAATTAGGACAACTGGGCAGAACATCATCTATCCTATAAAGGATATTTGCATGTTTTATAACAGGAAAAATGGGCAATGCATTTTTCTTTGCAGAAATTAATATTCTTCATTGTAAACAATACAATTCATCATGTTTGGTCTGTGTGGTGAAATGAATATCCTAATAGTTAGCATGAGTGCTTACTGAAAGCACAGTGACCATCTGCATCTCTCTGTTGGGCTTTAAAGGCCAGTTCTCCCTTCTAAAGATTTATAATACAAAGGGCAATTCACTAATTAGTACTGTAAATTAGTGTTGCCATGAGGTTAAAAAAAAAACCAACCAAAAAAAACCCCAACAGCCCCTGCAGTATTTCAATTAATGTTATTTTTAATTGCTTGTATTAGCATTTGAGAACAAGATTGATTAGCTTTTGACTGTCAAAGAAACAGAACTTGAAGCTCTTAAATACCAAAATGGAAGTTGTTAATTATACTTAAAAATCCATAGATACAGAGCAATGGAAATCTGGAAGGTCATCTAAGTACTAAAGAGGGGCTGCTTCATTTCTGTTCTGTTTAAATAAATATTAAAAATGTTTGCATAGAGCCACATGTATTTCTCATGCACTCTGCTAATTGATCACGCAAATTAACATCTCCAAAATCACTCTAAAAACAAAACAGCTTTAATAGTGCATCTGTTTATAGAAAGTAATTTTAGAAGTTGTTTAACTTTAAAGTGATTAGTTAATTCTCAATTTGTGATTAAAGTGGCAAGACCTGAAATTCTTTCTGAAGCTGTCACGAGTTTTCCTCTGTAGACTCCAATTCAACAAATAGCAGCTACTTGTTAGGACTCTGAGTCTATTTCCAAGGCAGGATTAGTGCTCCTTCATCTCCAGGTTAAAGGCTTCACCTGAGACAGATTTAGAGACCTCAGAATGGGACACAGAAAACCCAGCAAGCACAGCAGAGGTCTTCCTGAAGCAAGTTTATCAGGCTCCTGAGGCTAGTTGTGGTATGTAGCATCTTACACAGCTGCTTGTGTCCAACAAGGTAGCCACAGGCTGATAATCTTTATGGAATACATCTGCAGAAATGTTTTTTAAAGGAACAACTAGCACCAGTGCTTTCCCCATTATTGTATGGGCCCTGTTAGGGAAGTAATCTGAGCAGGACAACACCTGGATTCATGTCCTACCTCACCTTGAAAGGATTTTAGTACATCACCTGTCTCACTGGGATGTTTATTAACAATCAGACAATTAAGGAGTAGGGATGGAGGAAAAGACAGATTTAAAAAAATCTTTTAACCAGATCACTGAGGCTGTGCTCTTTTGCAGCAAAACATGAATGATCCCCTAAATGTAACTTATTTAGGAATAAGTAGTTCTGTAGCTGTCCTGGTACTGCATAAATCCTGCTAGGCTGGTTTAACCCTTGCTCTCCTCCCCCTGTTGTGGGATCTAGAAGTGGAGTTAGATCAGCAAACAATAAGGATTTGGCCCCCGCAAAGCCTTGAGAGCTGGAGGCTTAACACCACCTCTCAGGTGTCCTGTGCTGCCCTCAACGTGCCTGGGTGGTCAAATGAGGTGCAAAGCTTTGAATTACTTAGCCTAGCCAGAACAATATATCCAACAGTGCCAGTGCCTATTGGTTGGTTTGATTTTCAAAATGAAGTATTTAAGGGGGGATGATTTAGGAAGCCGTGCTTTTCTGTATGGAGCCTTCCTGCCTCTTGTTGTTTGTGGCTTGTTAAAGGTAGCCACGTGTATGCAGCTCACACCCACCATCTTAGCAGCATCTCCTTCCTCTGCCTGGAATATTTTGTGTTTTACCCTGGGACCATTATCAGGAGTTTGAAAGTGTCTTTGATACAGGAGACTTACTTGAGGACCAAAAGCATTGTGAGTACATATGCTGGAGTGAATGCCAAGACTCCGTAAGCATAGTTAGAATTTTTCTTGTTTTCATGTTATTATTTTCCAAGTTTTGATTGTTTAAACTGTTTAAATCTGTGCAATTACTTCCTGATGACCGAAAATCCAAAGAATATCAGGGAACTTTGGAATATTAATTTTTAAAATCATACAGAAATTAATATTCATAATTTATAGCAATTATTGATTTCTAATACAGTAGGTCCCAAGACCTGGCTGGATTTGGGAAGAAGAGAGACATCTTTTCAGAATGTGTAACTTTTTGCTGTAACCTTTAAGTATTTGCTTCCCCTGTAGCTAACTGGGCAGAGTCTCAGCTGAGGTGCATTAGCTCTTCAAGTGCTTGCAGAGGTCTACCTTGTTAATGACTCTTGGATGTGTGCTCAAGTGCTTTGCTGAATTGGAGCCTTCATCCCACATCACAAATGGAGTGGAACCTGAAATTCCAAATTGTTTTGGCAGCAGCTGGGCTGGTCTAAGCAGGTACTCTGTCCTCAGTGCCTTGTCCCCACCACTCACTTGACTTCTCAGGCACACACTTTGTTGAGTAGGCTTGTGGAACTAATGTGTATAAGCAAACTTTTTTTTTCCCCCAGCCCAATTACTTTTCTTCAGACAGATTATCATGGGTAAAGGATGGTAACCATCAAACTATGGATAAAGTAGGCATACTACTTCAGCTTCTGCTGTGAAAGGCAATGGACCATGATCCCTTTGCTGCAGCAAGGCTTTGAAACAAGTTTTCTGGGAGTGCACCTAATTGTAGGTTCTTGGCCTTAAGCATGCTGCAGGCTCCAGAGAGAACTGAAGCATGCAGAGGTGCACAGCAAAGTAGAGCTGTCAATGCATGAGAAAGTTTGATGACCAAAAAAAAATATGGCACTTAGAAATTCATGTCTTCAGCTTAGGTAGCAGCCAAGTGGAAACTTGGAGGCTGACTTACTTCAGATCTTTTCAAGTCCCTTTTTAATATAGCTTAAATATAACACAAAGAGGACCTGGCTCCTATTGCTACAGAGCCAAAGAATATGGATATTACCTTAGCAATGACCACAGTACTAACCGGCAACATTGTCCTGATTTGCATGTTCTGCCTCTCTCTCTTGTCATTTGATTCACATCCCCTTACCTACCTCACTCTTCATCTCCTACACTTGCAGGAAAAATTTACTGCAGATCGTAAGTAATCATATACTACCTATTTTACAGTAATTGTGATGTGAGGGAGCTGCTGCCTAGAGTCTCAATGCTTTACATCTTCTAACTAGATAATAGTAAAATGTGAGGGATGCTAAAGAAAGGACATCAAGATAAATGAAAATGAAATTTAAAAATGAGCTAAGATAAATAAAAATGAAATCTGATATTTTTCACTGCTAGGATAGCAAAACAAAACCACATTTTAACTGAACGCACTCCCTTTGGAAAATGATTTTTTTTTTTAGCTAGGGAAGATTTCATGCAAAAAGAATTTTAGCTACGTGTGTCAAAAGAGCATGTCAACTCATCAGAGGACCAGGCTTTTTTTTTAGAGGCAATTAGAAGGTATACTTTAGAGCTAATTTGAATATCTAATGAGAATATCACAAATGAAGTGATTCAAGATAGCTCAAGTACTAGTGATCAGAGTTTGTCAAGGTCAGAAGTTTCAGCTATTAATATATATATATGTGGGCAAATAGTTTATTTACAGTTGACACTTCTTTACATATGTGCAATGTAGTGACCAAGAAGGAATTACATCAAGCTTTTCTAGCACACTGTTGAATTCCTAGCTGCAGTACACATGTCAAATAGAATACTATATTTAATTCCTGAAGAAGCAGATAATAAATCAAGCTAAACAGAATTAATAGTGCCTAATTACTAGTTATATACTTCACCTGGAGTATCATATTCAGTAGTGATCACCATACTCTAGGATATAATTGCCCTTCGTGGCTTATAATACAGAGCCTGAAGTACAATAAACCTCATAGAAAAACATTAAAAAGAGAGAGAATAAAAACAGTTTATTTTATTTCTAATATTGGAATAAAAATCTTGAGGTTGAAGGAAATCATCATATGTGGCATTTTTAGGAAGTCATAAGGCAATAAATTTCATGACAGGTGCAAACACATACTGCTGAGCTCTGAAAAGCAAAAATAGCCTTAAAGTGTTTTATTTTTTTTCCCTATGGGGCTGTGAGTTTCTGGGAATGAGGTACTAAGTCTGTGTGAGGAATTAGGTTTTTTTTGGAAAAAAAAGCCAGCTTCACACTATGGCATCTTTAACTCTACTTGTTTGTGTTGTAACAGAGTTGTGACATGATTTTTCAGGCTGAAAGCTTTCCTTTGATGTAAAAGCCCCCTGTTCCTTCTTAGTCTGTCATCTAAATCAGTTTAGAACAATCTAATGGTGAGGAGTTCTACAGATTTGCAAATGGACTTTGCCAAATGCTGGATAATTTCTGCATTGTACTTCAAGTCTTAAAATAGAGGCTCCTGAAGACTTTACAAAATGCATGTTCACAGAATCACAGAATTCATCAGGTTGGAAAAGACCTCTAAGGTCATCACGTCCAACCTCTTACCTAACCTAACACCTTCAAATTAGCTAAACCATGGCACTAAGTGCCTCATCCAGCTTCCTCTTAAACACCTCCAGGGATGGTAACTCCATCACCTCACTGGGTAACCCATTCCAATGCCAATCACTCTTTCCATGTAGAACTTCTTCCTAACATCCAGCCTTAACCTGCCCTGGCACAGCTTGAGGCTGTGTCCTCTTTTTCTGTAACTGGGTGTCTGGGATAAAAGATCATTTCCCTGCCTGGCCATGGCCTCCTTTCGGGTAGTTGTAAACAGCAATGAGGTCTCCCTTGAGCCTCCTCTTCTCCAGGCTGCACACTCTCAGCCTCTCCTCACAGGGCTGTGCTCCAGCCTCCTCATCAGCCTTGGTGCCTTTCTCTGGACATGTTCAAACATCTCAACTCCTTTTTTAAATTGAGGGGCCCAGACCTGGACACAGCACTCAAGGTGTAGCCTAGCCAATGCTGAGTACAGGGGCAGAATGACCTCTTTGGTCCTGCTGGTCACACTATACCTGGTACAGGCCAGGATGCCACTGGCCTTCTTGGCCCCCTGGGCACATTGCTGGCTCACCTGCGGTCGGCTGTCAACCAGGACCCCCAGGTCCCTCTCTGCCTGGCTCACTTTTAAATATTACTCGCTAAATGTTACTCAGTTTTAAATATTTTTTTTCTCAAGGAGTGCCTCGAGGGTTTGATAAATTATTTCCTACTTTTTTTTTTCAGTGTCAGTGAGGATAGTCAGTTAACATCTGTGTCTTATCTGTTTGTATAGATAAAATGCTGCTTACTTAGATGTGTAATCAAGATCTGTCTCTATGGCCTTCGCTTAATACTTAAGTACAAAGTTATTGTTTTACAAGTGGACAAAATGAGAAAAAAGACATTAGTTATAATGCTAAACATTCTTTTGCTTTCTCTTCATTAAAATAAAGCACATAAAAATACTTCCCCAGGCTAGACTAAAAGATTAATTTCTGAAGGGCTTTCTAAAAGCTTTGTTGTGTTAGGGAGAGATGGTCCAGCAGTTAAGGATATTATTAGCTTCCTTATCATGGACATTTTTATATGTATGCAGCTTTATTTTTTTCCAGACATCTACTTGTTTCTAGCTAGTAGGAGAGAAACTATATTATTTACTGACTGCCCCGCTAAACATAGTGAACCTACTATGGTTATGTATCTTCTTTTAGCTTCAGAAAGAGTGACAGCCACCCAAAGACAGGAAGCTTGTCTTATTCCCTGTGAAACTAGGGAAGGAAGGTGATAGAGAAAGAGAGCATGCTTACTTCTTTTACAAATGAAACAGTGGTCAGACCTTCCATGTAGCATAATTTTTCTGATGTTTTTTTCCCTAGCAGTATTTGAACAATATGGCATTTCTCTGCTGAGAAGATGCTACTTCCAGAATTTTCCTTGCCAACTGGAAAAATGCTCTTCTAAAGAATGACCATCTCACAGGTTCCACTGTCCATATGGAGTCAGACATGAGGAGGACCTCTGCTGAATATTACTGCTTGCAGAGCTAGGAGATCATTGAAGGAATCCAGCCTCAGGTCTTCTCAGGTAGAGGGTTTTACATGCCTTTGTATATTAAGCTAGTCTCAGGCAGAACTGACAATATGGTGTTTTAGCACTATTCTAGAAATAAATGGATCTGTGATGGGAATTCTTTTATTATATTTCCAGTTTTCTTGTAAGTGAATTTTTACAATACACAGTTCTTATTACTTTAATGGAATGTGAATTGATTTGCTTGCACTATAGAAATAGTGGGAGCACAGCTCTGTGAGTGACACATTTCTTGCAATTTCATTTTTTACAATACAATAGGTTACTGAAACACTCCAAAATCATATAGGTTTTGTTAAACTGTTCTCCCATAATCCTTCCTAATGTCAGTCTTTAAGATATTGTCCATAAATTACATTTAACCCTGTCAGGACTCTTTATTGAAAGACAAAGGTGCACTTATCTGAAGACACTGAAAGCCTTCACACATGAAGATACCACACTCAGAAAAATATGAATCCATTTTAAAACTTCTTCACACCAGAAGTTTGCTACATTATCATGCTGTGCAAAACTTGGTTGGCAGTACTGGTTTGCTTTGCACGAGAAGGACATGGAACCATTGGAGTGAGTCCAGAGGAGGTCACAAAGATGCTCAGAGGGCTGGAGCAGCTCTGCTATGAGGACAGGGTATGAGAGTTGGGCCTCTGCAACCTGGAGAAGAGAACGCCTTGTAGTAGCCATCCAGTATCAGAAGGGAGTCTACAGGAGGGCTGGGGAAGGACTGTTTACAAGGTCTTGTAATGGCAGGATGAGGAGTAATGGGTTTTAAATGGTAGAGGGGAGATTTAGTCTAGATGTTAGGAAGAAGTTCTTTACAATGAGGGTGGTAAGACACTGGCATAGGTTGCCCAGGGTGGTCGTGGCTGCTCCTTCCCTGGAGGTGTTCGAGGCCAGGCTGGGTGAGGCCTTGAGTGACCTGTTCTAGTGGGAGGTGTCCCTGGCTGGGGGGTTGAAACTGGATGGTGTTTGAGGTTCCTTTTAACCTAAAACATTCTATGATTTTAAATAATTCTTGTTTCACTGTAAGCATGTTCTATACTGCTGTTCTGCTTTTGCTGGGACAGAATTCCAGACCAGCCATGGGCTGCAGGTCATTAGCAGTTCTGAATCAATTAGCACAACTGACCTGAGCTGGCTGCAGGCACAACCCAGACAATGAGCATCACACTTGCTGTAAAGGAGGAGGTTTGCTGACGAGGGCAAGTCTTCTGCTAGAGCTTCTTTCTTTGGCTTCTCTTCACCTTCCTCTTCATCTTTTCCCTGCTCTTAAAGACTGCCTTCCTGGATGTGATGACTGCAGTGCTGTTGCTGAGTGTAACTTTATCTTGTATTGGCATTGGTATGTATTTGGCTATTTCATTAACTCTGTTTTAATTTCAAGTTATGAGTCTTCTCTCCTTGTCCTGATTCCCCTTCTCTGCTGTGGAAGGGTTATAGGGTGGTATATCATCTGCTAGAGTTTAGCCCCAGATACGTGCTAAATATCAACAACTATGTAGGATGAGACTAGGTAGAACCAACGAGAACTTATCCATGAGCCAATTTACCAGAAATGTGGGTTCTGTTAGAAAGAAGTTTATGGAGGGGAAAAGAGTGTTAGATCTAATGCACACATTAAAATAGCATGGCCACAGGAAAAGTACCTATTTAGAAGATTTTATGGCAAGAATGTATGGTAATAGCTTATTTGAACAACGAAAGATATAGAATTCACAGAGCTTTCTTAGTAAACTTCCATCGTAGCAGTAAATTCTGCTTTGGTTACTAATTTGATGCATTAGAAAACTATGCCAAAGTGCACTTTTGTTGTTGTCATGAAAATATGGAGAGTGAGGTCTACAAATCACTGCTGTGGCATGTTGACATTCAACAAGATTTATGCCATTTGAAAATCCTATTCTTGCTAAATGTGTTGCATACGTAAGTTTAGTGTAATTTACTTGAAAGTTTGCTGCTACAAATAATGTTAGTATCTCTGGTTTGATATGACATGAAATTTATTTAATGTGGTACCTCATTTTGAAATAGCTTCATTAAAAGTGTTGAACAGAGGTGGTGGGGGGGGAAGAATCTGTCAGCACAAATGGTGTTCATTTTCCATGTGACAGTATTCACGAGTCCCAAGAAAGAGAACAGTTGAATAGATAATGTCACATATCATAGCATTATTCAGATGGTGTGATATTCTTATTGATTGGACAGCAGTGGCAAATTTAGAGCTTATGCTACATTTCACTAATACCATGACAATGAAGAACATGAGCAATGGTCTGTCAAACGTGTGAAAATTGTGCTGTGCAAGTAAATAAAGACACAGTTTATAATTCTCTGAAAGGAAGAGGATAACATTTGTTCTGGAATTAAGCAGTAATGAAACAGAGGCTCTGCTTTGTGCTTTTAAACATGAAATGGGGTTATAATGGAAGAGCAATTCTTTCATTACTGATATTACAAAATAGCTGGAATGGTTAGCTTCCCTATAGTGTAAAAAGGCCACTTCTCAAGCAGACAAGCAGGGACAACTCTATTGAAACTGTAGTTTGTAATCTTGGTGTCACTATCAGCCTTTAAGATAGCAGGTGTGTTTTTTTCCTGTTCTTATGTTGTAAATAATAATGAATGCTTTTTTAACAGAATTCTCTCCTACTAAATAAATCCACACTTGGATCTTATGCAACGTATTCATTGTAGCTTGAGTCCAAATGGCCAAACCAACAGTTTTACTAGAATTCTTAAACTGTCATTCATCAAACTGTCTTGGAGGTCCCAAGATGTGGAACGGATTAAATGTGTAATATCTCGTGGATGGTGCCCATAGTGATGTGTCAGGTAACAGAACTAGAGTCTGTTGCTTATGATTGTATTTCATCCCTACTACTAAAAGGGGCATATGAAGGAGAAATTCAGGTACCAATGCTCAGTGGCACTTTAAATGACAGAGGGTATCCTGCCAGGCCTGCATCCATCACTCCAGAAAGGCAATAGGTCTTTCGTAGATCCTCTTTAACTTTTGCCTGCACCATGGAGATGTCTAGATCATGTCAGTGGCACTGTGTTAAGGTGGTTGGAAGTTGAATTTGCTGAGAGTAGTATGGCTTTCAGACAGATAGACAGGGATTTGGCACTGGTCTTACATTATGCCCTGTTACTAGGGGAGCATCTGGGTGTCTTGAGTGAGAAAGGTTCTTGAGTAGTTGTGTTTAGGGCATACAGTCCTTGTTCAAGTGTTCAGTTTCATTTGAAAAGGTAAAGCTTGGGAGAGGAGACAGAGGAGTAGAGTCCTATGTCTCTTGGGCTCCCCAAAGCAGAGAGGTATGTCTTTGACCACCTTACAGCTGTTTTAAGAGCAGTTTCAGAGTCACTGTTTACCCTCTGGAGGGCACTCTGGAACAAAATTAGAGCGAACCTACTGATCAGAGCAAACTTCAGAAAGAGGATGTAAAGTTGATGTGCCTTCAGCTTGGGCTGTGCAACCACATACTCACTGCACGTTGCATACTGCACATTGCACCCGGACTGGCTGTCCCTTTGTATTGCTTCATCCTTGAAGCTTGACCAGCATGGGCTACAGAGAAGATCCAGTGGCAAAGACGAACCATAAAAGAGTTTGGATGTTGCCTTCCACAGAAACAAATATTTCCAGCCTATGGGCTGTGAAGAAGACATACATGCAAACAGTGAAATCTCAGAACCACCAGCACATGCAGGTACATGTAAGCTTAAGTATTCTTCTAGTCTAGTACCCTACCCACTAGCCCAGGACTGCACTGTTTGGGATGTAGAGTTTGTTTATTTTCACTTGCTGCATTTGCCCAGACAGCAACCGTGTGCTGGGCTGCAGCAAGAGCAGTGTGGCCAGCAGGGCAAGGGAGGGGATTCTCTCCCTTTGCTCTGCTCTCCTCGGACCCCACCTGGAGTACTGTGCAGTTCTGGAGCCCAACACAGGAAGGACATGGAACTGTTGGAGTGAGTCCAGAGGAGGCCACAAAGATGCTCAGAGGGCTGGAGCAGCTCTGCTATGAGGACAGGCTATGAGAGTTGGGGCTCTGCAGCCTGAAGAAGAGAAGGCTTTGAGGAGACCTTATAGTGGCCTTCCAGGAGGTGACTGGGTCTAGAGAAGGGCTGGGGAGGGACTGCTGACAAGGTCTTGTAATGACAGGATGAGGAGTAATGGGTTTAAACTGGCAGAAGGGAGATTAAAACTGGATGTTAGGAAGCTCTTTTATGTGAGGGTGGTGAGACACTGACACAGGTTGCCCAGTTTGGTTGTGGATCACCTCCCTGGAGGTGTTCAAGGCCAGGTTAGATGAGGCCTTGAGTGACCTGTTCTAGTGGGAACATGTCTCTGCCTATGTCTCTGCCTATGGCTGGGGGTTGGAACTGGATGATATTTGTCCCTTCCAACCTAAACCATTCTATGATTTGCTGAACTGATTTTTTTTCCCCAGCAAACTGACAGAGAGGTGCATCTTTTCCTAGCAGGGCCGTGCACAACAGACACCTCCTCTCTGGTCAGATACTACAGATGTCACTGCCATCATCACCACAGCACTTGCATTGGAATATCCACCTACCATCCAGGTTTTCATTTCTTTTTCTGGCATACCACTAGTCTCTTATCCACATTTTTATTTATTGCTATGCACTTTGGAAAGATGGGAAGAGAGGTGCCAGAATGGATTGATTTCTTCCAAAGGTCATCTGGAGGAAAGGGTGGGCCTACAGGCCTGATCCCAGTCACAGTAACAAATGTCAGGTATAGCTCTAGACCTTTTCAGCCTGGCAGGCTAAGTAGCCTTGTTTCAGCCCCAGGGGATGCCGTGTCCTGGAATGTTCCCTATCACTCACATTTCGCTTTGCAAACAATGTCCTGTGAATGTTTTATCTGCTTCAAAGGGCTGTGCAGTAAAGCCAGGCACTCCTGGCCTTCCTTGCAATGAATCTCCAGCTCCCAGGAAGCACTGGATTGCCACAAATTAGGATGAATTTGGATCATCAAAGTGCACTTATCTACTCCATCCTTTGCAGGCACAGAATCAGAGAATGGTGATAGGATCCCCCCACCTCAAGATTTCTTTGACCAGGCCAGCTCTCTCAGCATCTTAGCACAGGAGAGATGCTTCAGTTCCTTCACTATCTCTGTGGCCATTCACTGGACTGTCTCCAATGTCTCTGCAGCTTTGAGAACACAGCAATGTCCACTGCTATGTCCTCATTTACCAGATCAAATGCAGGAGGCATAATGGCTGAGATGCTTCTGATCAAATTTCTGTTAATGTGAGACAATATCTGCCACAACATTGAGTTGCCTACAACAGGGAGAAACTCTGGGTGTGGAGTTTGGGTGAGATAAGTTGCCTTGGGAGAATAAATGTGGTCTGTGGAGCCCAGCTGCAGTGATTAATGATACAGAGTTAATGAATAGGCAGGATCAAGTTTCATCAGAAACAGTCCTTTATTCTCCCTAAAACTTTAAATCTGTCTCGTTCATTCCAGCAGAAGAAATAAAGCCCAAGAAGTGTGTGTGTGTATGTATGTATTTACACACACATATTTTTTTATATATATAAAAAAATCTCGGGGACCACTTCTTTCTAGAATGACAAACTGCTGCACAAGGAGAACAGATGAAATTTATGAGAAATTTATGATTTGCAGAAAACCAAAATTAAGTATGCCCTACAAGTCCTTCTGCCATGTGTTTTACAAGTGAAACTCTCTGTCTCCTGATAGAATCTATATATTCTGCTACAATTGTTCAGACAGGTTATGACTTGCTTTTTGAAAACAGTAAAATAAGATTCCTTCAGTCTCCAGCACCAGCCTAGTGCTTCTACTGCTGTCTGCCACCCCATGTAATGTGTCCTTAGTGTCAGCCGTGCACCACTGGTGCTGAGCAGGAGCTTTGCAAGAAGCAGAAGAGTCCAAACCTCAGCAAAACCATTCAGCTGTGAGTGCTCTGGAGTCATAGCTGTGGAGCATGCCTGGAAAGCAGCAAAACATTGCAATTCCTCTATGAGATATCAAGGGATCCTTTATCTTGCTACAACCGTTCATAGGCCCCTATCACTTTCAGATGATGGCAGAAAATCATTGGCACTAAAGTCCCTACTGTCCAGCCATGACAAAGAAAACATCAGTGTGTATCAATTGTCTTGTAGCAATTGTCACTGAGCACTGACAGCATGCAAAGTGCACTGCCATTCCAATTATTAAAAGGTCTTCTAGGCCACCCTGGTTTTCCCAAAGGTAATTGATATCAATTTATTTATCTAGTTTTTCCTAATTACAAGAAGAAGAAGAAATGACTTGGTGAGATGCATTGGCATTTCATAGTGTTTTCAGGGGGGAAGAAATCCTCAGCAAAGTGGATAAAATATGTTTCTGTAGGAGAATGTGATAAGTCATCCTCTATTGATTTAAAAAACTTTGCGTGAGGAAAGTTTTGCACTGTTTAAAATGAAATTGGAAAGTGAATGCATTGGATTTTTTTTTTTTTTTATCTGTATTATCAAAGTCTGGGGTTGGTTTTGATTTTTTTTTTTTCCCCTGATGAAATGTTTCATGTTGTAATGTAATAGAATTAATAAGATCTGATACACTGACTTTTAATGAAATTTCATTTTTCAAAAATAGGCACATAAAAATGTCTCCATAATAAACTTAATTAGAGAAAATAGAAGATTGTATTATTTCATCATTAATACAAAGAGATGGATAATTAGGAGGATGCGGTATGCATATTGAGTGAAATCCATCCTCCTGCAGGAGGCTGGAGTATGCTGAGCCCAGTGTCAGAAGTTATTCCAGCCAAGGAATGGGACTTACTAGAAGGCTTGCTAAGGAGGTAGTACTCAATCCTCTTCAAAAGTGCGTTTCAAAGTCAGTGCTCTCTTTTGCATTGTTTTTCTATTTCATTGCTTTCTTTATAGCCTAAATATCTTTGTATTAGCCATTTGGTTCCAGGTCTTACCTCAAAAATCCTGCACTTTCTATGTTGATTAAGTTTCCTTTCCTCTTCCTTAGCTTTTCACTAAAGCTGTTCTTTCTTGTTTTCAGTGATTTTTCTTCATTTTCTCCTGGACTAGTATATCTTCATGTACCTCAACAATGTTATTGCCAAGGTCTTATGTCATTATGTAACTCCTCCTTACATCAGTTGATGCACTGTACGTGTCAATATTTTCATTAACCAGGTTATACCAAGGAAACAGTGCAAGTCTTCTCCTTAGCCTGAGAGCAGATTATTTGTGAATGTAGCATAACCTGTGTTATTCAAAAGCCTGTGCTGATGACTGAATGAGTTTCAGTTTTGCTCAAGCATGGAGCGAATTAATTTCCTGATGCGATCAGAATGAAAGGTAGTTTTTCAACTGTTGCGGGTGAAATTCACTCCTGTTCACAGGTTCTGTACAAGGACCTCGTTTCAGTTTAGCTGATGCATGAGACCTTGTGTGGGTACTCTACATTGACAGAAATTTATAGGCCTGATTTGTTCAGTCTATTACATTAGTACTGCTCTGAATAGGCTAAAGCTCATTGGTAGATTTCCTGCTGTAATTCCCCTCTTTTTTTTTTTCCCTGTTACCAGTTTTATGGTTGGTATTAAATTAGTCTTGTAAGGGATGGTAGCTTTCCAACCTCACTAAAATATTGTTAACTTGTTTAAAAAAAAAATACAGCCAATGTATTTGCAAATAAATGTTCTACATGATGCTTATATTGAAAATGAAGATTCTCAGTGACCAACGTTTATAGGAAACTATATAATAAAGCAATGTAACAGGATTTGGGGGTGGGGAGGAAAGTAGCTAGTAAAACATTTATTTCAATCCTCCAATGATATTTTGAGGCATAGTAGTCACTGTTCTTCCAAATTAAGCTGTCTAAGGTGACTTCTAAACTTACTTGAAATCAGTTTTCGGTATGGATGCAGAATGGTTTGGTCTTTCACTTGGAAATAAGTAGTGGGTTTTTTTGTGTGTATGTGTATGTTTGGAGTGAGGTGTTGTTTATCTTGCTTTTAAACAATACTTTCTGCTCCAGGCAGCTGCAGTACAGCATCATGCTGTACCCCTTCTTACAAAACAGAGTCTGAGCACTGTTTTTCAAGGAAGCATGAGGAACCAGAACTAACTTGAAATGCCAGTGCAGCATATTCCTGACTATGTGCTCCCAGAGTTGGGAATTTTTAAAATAGACATCTGTTCCACCCTACCAGTCATGTCTTCTGTAGATGTGTCTCTGCCCTTACTCCCCAAACCACCCATAACAATGCAGCTCCACCCATTAACTGCAGCCTTCCATGCAATGTGTCAAAAACATATCAGTGTTTAAGTTCAAATTATTATTTCCTCATTTAAATTTTTGACACTGTGACAAGGGCATTTTTTTCCAACTGAAGATTTCTGCTCTGAGTTGTTCCTTCTTTCTTCTGGCAAATGTATTGCATCATTGCTCCTCAGCTCATGTCAGTAAGTCTGGTGTCCAAGTTCACAAGAAGCCTGTTCATATCTGACTAGCAGTCTTGATTAAATGTTTGTAATGGCAATCCTGCCAGGAGCATGTCCACCCCTTAGCTTCCCTTCCAAGATCACATCACTTCTTGCATACCCCCCTCTTTCATGGGTACTGTTCAGGGTAAGCCAGGCATCTTGCTCCAGGCTGCAAATACCACTGCAGGGGTCAGACATCTGGAAAAGAGTCATCATGGCAAATTTTTGGAGCTCCTAACAGTAATTTATTTACTAGCTGCTCTTCAGCCGGTGTTAATGGTTAGGATCCTGCAGAAGAAGCAGACCTGAAATGGCTCCTGGGCTGCCTCAGCTAACCTGTATGGATGAGCTGTCTGAATTAGAGGCCTCAGCTGCAGTGCTAGCAGGACCCTCTTCTTAACTTCACAGCATGCCAGTCATTTCTTAAATGTGGTCTCTGGTTTCTGCACTAATGTGGTGCTTGGTTTCTGCCACACCATTAGTAGCAGCTGGCAGACTGTACTTTGGAAGTGTCCCAAGATCTCTCCTTTGACCTTAGAGGGAAGTCTAGCTGAATAGCTTTGATTAGATGTCTGATTTAGATTATGAGATTTAGATGAGTCACACACTAAGAAAAGACAACATTTTCTCTCTCTCTTCATGTGTGGTAGTTTTCTCCACAGCTTCTAGAGTGGGTCTCACATAATTTCCCACTCTGAACTTGGTCTTATTCCCCATCTTTTAGAGAAGTATTTGTAGCTCCCTTTGACCCAAAGTGGGCCCCAACTACCACAAATAAACCAGGTGTTAACCACTTGGTTTATGCAGATTTGGAGCTCCTGGGGCAAGACTAGGGCAATGGAGGCTACCACTTCAGCCCAAGATGCCTTGGTTTTTTTTAGCATTGAGAAGCATCAACCTGCCCTGGGTGGCTACAATGCATAATTCAATTAGAGTGATCCCTTATGCTTGTCTGCTGTTATACAAACTTATTCACTGTTTACTCCTGTGATCCCCATTCTAGATGTATTTCGTATTGCCATCATTCTCTATCATTTTATGTCATTTTACTTCTTTGCTAGAAGCCATATATTTCTTATCAGCTCACATAGTGCATCATCCAATCCTCCTTTACTTTATATTGTATGTTGCTATCAATATTCCATTCTTATATATATATATATTTTTAATCTCAGACAAGAATATTGTATCATCTTTACTTTGCTCTGATAAAAGAAATGTAATATTTTGGTATGGAAACTACTCTGTAATCCACATTAATATACAAGAAATTTTTTTTCTGTATTAAAAAGAGGGTTTTTTTTTAAAAGTAGTATCTTTAAATAAGAAAAGGCATTACCTTTTTTATTAAAAAAAAAAAACAACCAAAACCAAACATGTTTGCTCCTTATAGGATGAATTTAGTGCTTGTGAAAGCTGCCACACTGACAGCTCTGTGAAAAGAAGTCTATATAATTGGCCATGGAAAAGATAAGTAGCAGCAGTATAAGCTTCCTACTCTGTTTATGCATCCACCTGGAAAAATCTATGATCCCATTCAAGTCGATGGTAAAACTCCCTCAAACTTGGAACTCATTTGGCTTCTGAGCCTGCCCATGGGAATAATCCTTATGGCAATGGTAGATATATCGTGTTAAAACTCCTTTTCAAGTGGAGACAATGAATTTGCTCTGAGAGCTGTATGCCTTTGACATGGCTACATCTTTGGCTGCAGTTCTTCTACACCAGATTCACATTGGTGATACAGAGGAGAGAGAGGGTATAGCTCTTTGCTGCTCTGTCAGGCACCCCTTACGGTATTAAAACTGTGATGATGTTAAGTGTTCATGTCCACAAACCTCCTTGAAAGTCACTTTTTAGTTGTAAAAGGAGAGGTATTATCAATAAATAGGTGCTATGGTATATAACAGTCTGGTTTGTAATTGTTATGCCCAGGAGAAATTCTGCTTTATAAACAGATGGATCCTTTTTTACTTGATTCACTAATGCTTTGCAATTAACCAATTAACAGGTTTATTGTCAAAATTAGCAATAAAAAGTGTTCAGGAGTTTTGACCAAAGCAGTCTTTGGCAATTACAGAGATACAAAACAATCTGTGTGATAGTTTGAGGCTAAATGTTCCTCAGATCAGAATTTAACCTGCTGTTTTCAAATAAAAGTTGACAAATAGGATACCAAACCCTGCAAATTTTCTCAACCATTTAATATTTGAAAGCCTCAGCCTTGATTAGTATCAATTACAGGTAGCACAACAAAAGTTTGAAGGGCTGATTGTGCATTTCCTAGGCAAACAAACCAATCTAATGTCCTACATTTTGATGGACTAGCTTCTTTCAGGCTCCTCTAACGATATAGTTCTGGGTCAGGAATCGTTGTGCTTTTCATGCTATAAATAATATTTCATTTTAAAGGGCACCATATCACATAGAAATGTATAGAACAAAGGACACTGAAAATCTAATTACTTAATATTGCTACAGGTCAGGAAGAGAAGGAGGAATTCTCATAAAAATAGACTTATATTTGAGTAATCAGTGCACAGTTCCTATGAATAAATCTGTCCCTTTCAACTTGACACCAAAAAAAAAAATAAAAGGAAAATCAACTAAACCTGTATGATCAGAGTTATGACTAATGTTATTCACCTTGTTAATTTGTCTCTGGATTTATTAATAGATGGAGACCAGTGATTCAGTCACTCCTGACCATGAAGGCTTCAAAGGAAAACATACACAAAAATACAAGGCACAATCAAGTCAGGAAAAGAGTAGTTTGCAAGTATACTGAGTTGAGGGTTGTCGTTCCTATGCAACCTGATGTAGGTGAGCCTCCTTAGCAAAGGGCTTGGACTAGATGGTCTTCAAAGGTCTCTTCCAATCCCTGTCATTCTATGATTCAGTGATAGACTGTGTGTGCCCATCCATGTATACTAGTTCACTATCCTTTGTGATTTCTTATGCTTTCTAGTGAAAGTTTGGTTTGCCAACTGTTTAGATTTTTCCTTTTGAACAAAATCTATCAGCTGAAGGTAACACTTAAACTGCCATTGTTTTACAGACCACCCATTTTTAAGTAGAATGGACAGAGAAATAAATGTATAGCTCTATTACCAAGACAAGAAGTTTTTTTCTAAATACTTAGTAAAAATATATTATTTTCTCTCAGTTTCTAACTAAGATTTACCAAACATTTTAAATTACTGGTAGGAAAAAACTGTCCTATAAGTGACCAGAAGAATAAAATACTAGTTTTGATTTTGAATAATGATATAAAGCCTTTAGGACATGGATTTATTAAGACATGATGGGTTGTTTGTTTCTCAATACTGGGAGGTTTGTGTGGAGTGGGAAGATCGTTGAACTTAGCTATTGTTTTAAATGAAAGTTAAGGTCATTTTTTTTCTGATGACTTCATTTTAGTTCATTGTTGTGCTAATTTTTATTCAGTTCAGAAGGACTCCTTTTCTGACTCATAGTTATGTGAATGAAATATAGACATGCTCAGATTGGTTTTGAAGATAGTCCTTTATTTTATATTTAACAGTATTAATATATTTGTTTATCTTGCTGTGTATGGTAGATTGCACTTTTTAAGGAGTACATTGTGTTATGGATTCAATTAATGAACTGAAGCATATTTGCAGTAATTTATTCACAATGGGCCCCTTGTGTTTGTGTGTATTTGAGAAGGACTCTGCATGAGAGGTCATAAAGATTAGGGAAGTTTGGAATTGCTTTAGATTGCTAGAAATTTGCTTCTTTAATATTCCCAGCATATAGGCTGTCCAGAATATTTTATGAAGACCATATGTACTAAAAGGCAAAATTTCAATTTATATCAGTTTTCTCTTAACTGGTCAATGTTATCATTCCCTTAGAAAGGAGCATTATAATAGAAGAAACACTTACACATTTAAATACAGCAGAGCTAGTGGGCAGTGCTATTGTATACAATTCATCCTATTTGGTATTTGTTAACAAGTACAGTGATCCATGAAGAAGATTCTTCTTTGAGGGTTTGTGCCTGAGTTTAAATTAATGATTTGGGAGTAGAGTGCATTACTGAGTGCTATATAACTAGCAACTGCTTAAATTCAACACAAGCTACACACTGGGTCCTAGCTAGGGTTGCGATTGGCAACCAATCATTTCTGTCTCATTTACATTGCAATATGTCACCAGAAACACAAGTTTGTAAGATACTTCATGGGTTTACTGTATGTTTGATTTCATGTACTCAGTTGTAGGGGGAGAAAAGCAGTAACTTAGCGATATTACTACCTTGTTGAAATATGAAGTAAGGACATACATTGCTTTTCAATCTATCTTGGCTTTTAAGGAAAGAAACAGACATCAACAAACAGCAACCAAACCTTTAAGGGCAGTTGATGTAGTCGTATGCCAGCATGGTCTACACAGCAGTGTAGTGAGTCCCAAGAATAGTAGAGATACTATGCAAGTGAAATAGAAATCACAGAATGGTGATCTGAGTATCAGCAAGCAGGAAGGTTTTGACCTTGAAGAGGTTTAACAATGCATTCTGAAAAGCTATCTGGGACATAATTAGAGGCATTTTAACATGATAAGCCCTGAAGATTGCAAACCATCATCTGTGCACACTGGAGAGTAAAAGATATTGCTTTTATGGCTGTGGAGCTTATGGTCAGTAGTGATATGAAATATTAGGAATGTGACAGTTTAATAATAATTTTATTCTCATTGTAATAATTTTCATTTGCAGCATTTTGTCAGTAAATCTCAGGAAGGGCATTAAGTATTTCTCACTTCAGCTTATATTGTCATATTGCAGAGTCTCTGTGATCCCATTTGGTTTTTTTTACCATGGAACTGTGTGTGTACACGTTGCAAGCAACAGGCTTTTCAATGATGCCTGTTATTCAAGCTGACAAAAGCATAAGGAAAAAGAATTGTCACAGACCTTTTGCTGAGTTTCTGTGTGAAGAATACACTCCCAGATCTCCTGAAGTCTTATAAAATGCAAGTGTGGTATTTCAAGCAAGAAAATAAATAAGACTTGTTGACTTCTGCAAACTAATTAATGCCAGAAGATGAGAAGATGAAAAGTAAATATGTAGATGAGAAAACTCAGTACATTTTCTTTTTTCTTCTTTGAACTCTGAAGCTGTCTAATCAATATCCTCTGGACCACACCGGGGGACGTACACCACAGTGTAATTTACACAGGATGGACTATGTAATCCACCCTGTGGCTTCATCACAATGAAATTGAAAACCAGTGATACATTACATGTGAATTTATCTTCTCCTGAGAAGTATGCATGGTTCCAGAGCAAAGAAAAAGCCATGCAGTTGAAACCAAGATAAGTGCTTTATTATTATGGGGGAAGTGCCATAATTTGCCTGCCTGTTTATGACTGATAGCTTTGGCTCCTCAAGTGACTCCCTAACTCTCTTTCTTTAGTTGGGGAATTATTTGTCAGCAGATACAGTAGCAACTTATTTCTGTATTTAAATGTTGTGAATCAGCCTGATATCTGATTGTAGGGTAAACTTTAGCCAAACACTGTGCACCGTGCAATTAAAGTATTTGCATTGTCTCCTTAGATAATCGCTTCTACCTTAACTTGTCAGAAAATTCACCCTCCAGATACTCAGGCTAGCTCTCCAAGTCATGATGTTTCCAATTATTTTTCTTAATAATCATCATAGCATGTCTAGTCTAGATCTCTTCCTCAGTGAGGCTTGTCTGCTGGGAGAAATTGCATTTAGAAATGTCCCATACTTTTAATTTTGGACTATATATGGTCAAAGTGTCCTACAACACAAGAAATGTGTTATTCTCACCATCACTGGTTTCACATATGATTAAAGACTTTTATTTAAACTTTTAAGGATGTCAGTTCTGGGCTAAGAGCAAACAAGGTAAAGTTGTCCTCAAAAGTTTCTTAGGGAGATGCATCAATTTTGAAGGTGATGGAACTGGACTCCATCTGAGGTGCAAAGTGAGGTCTCTGTGACTGGCTCTGTGCAATCTGAGCTACATAAACAGATCTTTTCAATCCTTCACTTCCCCAAATACCAAATGCAACTTTCTTACGTTTTTATTTTTGGTGGATTGTGTTTTTTCTTTTTTAATCATTATCACATTGGAGATTTATACAACTACTGCTGTCAAATATTTGTGAAAGCCTCACAACTGCATCACATCATTCAGATGTTTACTGCGAGTAGGCTTTCCTAAAATGAAAGCTATTGCCTGTACTTACACCTACAAGGAATCTTCAAATTGAGTCACTTCCCCAACAGGTATAATGCATTCCTAAGATGCTAAAGTAATCTGAAAGATACTGTAGAGTCTTGCATATAGATAAACTGCAGTAAGTGTAATGTAACAACTATAGCAGTTCCTCTGAGATGAGAGAGATACTTCCCTTCATCAGATTTTTATTGTTCTCTGCTGATAAGGCCTTTTACTATCCTTAGGGTACTTCTATTTAACCAAAAATGAAGAAAGCTATTTTTATCTCTGAACAATATTTAGTTCTGTGTAAAAATCTTTCATTTTTTGACATGTTTGTAATGCTTTGAGCTTAATGCCTCAGTGAAAGTCTATCTGTTCTCTGTGTCTGCTTGTGGCACTCAACAGAAAATTTTTTATTTCCTTAGTTTATTCATCTTTACATCTACACCCTGCTTTATACTGAGTGTGTAGCAGCATTCATAGCTTTTATTTATGTCTATGTTAGCCTCAGCACTGATATACATTGTTAATTAAAGATGTACAACATTTATTTGATGCCATGAAAGATGCAGTGACAGTTTCCTGCCTTGTAAACTGAAAGGCTAGAAAACATTTAATCACATTAAGGCAGACAGTAAAGAGTTTGCTTCCTTCACATGGGCTCCCAATAGCCACAGAGAAACAGGGGGGAAAGCTCAGTGTTTATTTTCTGCATAAATATTCTTCAGATTTTAAGCTTCAATTCAGAGTGAGAAGTTTTCAAAGGAAGAACAATAGCCTTCAACTAACAGTGTTGGTTTATGATTTCAATTCACTCACCTCCTTCAAAAAAAGGCTAACAGTTTCAGACTGCCTACTGACACTATTAAACTAAATTAAATAAATATTAGTTCAAAACGCTGTGCAGCTACAGAAGAACAGTAGACTTTGTCTGTAGAGTGCTGCTTACATAAGCACAATGCTAACTAACTCGCAGGCATTGATTTGCATGGTATCTGTGTAAGATGCTCCAGACAGACAGATTAATGAGCTCCTCTGCATTTAACCACCTTCCCCATTAATTTTGAGACTCGGAGGAAAGGAGAGGAGAGGTATCCTCTTATGCACAGCTATGTATTCTCTCAACTCTCTCAAAACTTCAGGCTTTTAGATTAACATCTTTACCAATGGTACTGATGGCCTCGCTTTACAGGATTTTATTCTGCATTTCACTTATTTTTACTGTACCGCATCTCCACTGAGGCTTTTAGTAAAATGGAGTCTGAGTCTTGCTAGGTCCTGGCTACATCAGTGAAAAAGATGGCAGAATGTATTGTAGGTTGCAATAAAAGTAATGTTGCTGATATTTTCACTCCTTTCAACCAGTTTCCAAGGTTCTGTGGATTTGTGGGTTTCTGGTTTATTTTTGCTGTGCTAAGAAATCAATGCTAATGCTCAAATGTATTCTGTGTATGATCTGGTTTATCTAGCTCCATACACATCTCATCAGAACAAAATGGAGACAAACTACGAGCAGTTTCCCTGACCCTTGAAGCCTGTGACTGCACATTACTTTGTACCCAATAAGCTTATTCTCATCTCTTCCAACTCATAACCTTTTTCTTAGGTTTTTACTTACAATGGACTCAACTAAGTTTCCAGGTCTTTTACTTTGCTTTCAGACAGACCTTTGCAGCTTTGCCTGAGCTGCTTGGGTGCCCATCACGTTTGGTCAGTAGTCCAATGACTTTATTTGTACAGCAGGTTGATTACTCCCTTTGTGGGCAGGAGAACAGGCATTGATGAAGTCATAATTTAAAATAGTAAATGTGAACTCTGTTGAGAAAAGGTATTTAGATTTATTGTGACTTAGTGCCAAAGTACTGGGGCTTTTCTCTGTTTGTTGGTTGTGGGGTTTTTTGTGGGGGTTTTTTTTTTGTTTTGGTTTGGGTTTTTTTGCATCCTCTTAAGCTGAAAACTGTGCCTTTAAAATAAAATTCCAGGTAACATCTAGAAGAAAATCCCAAGACCTTATCTGATCTGGCATCCCTAGGTCCTTCAGACAAAAAGAGCATCTGAGTTCTTGAAATTCTTAGTTCATATCTTTTAAATTGTGTTAGTAAGTTACAAGCGAAGTAACAGGCAAATTTCACTTTTGAATACTAAAGAAAGAGCTCCTAAATAATTTAGCCCAGAAAATTAAAGTGAGATCCAGAAAATAATGTGAGGAATGAGGCATGGGAAATCTTTTGAGGTTTTTTGATTATTTTTACAGCAAAAAAGCTTTGGGAGGTACAGATAACAATATTTAACTAAATGCCAACCTAAATCTCCTTGACAGATAAAGCTATCAGTCTTTTACATGTAGATGTCTCCTTGATACTGACTGTATTTCAGGTCTAATTGCTTGGATGAGCCTTTTGTACAGACAAAATGAAGAAACAGTACAGTTTTGATGCTACTTGTAACACACAGAATCACACAGAAACGTCCAGGTTGGAAAAGCCCCTAAGGATCACCAAGTCCAACCTAGAACCCTACTCTACGAGATTTCACCTTAAACCATATTTCTAAGCACCACATCCAAACCACCCTGAAACACATCCAGGCTGGGTGACTCCACCACCTCCCTGGGCAGCTCGTTCCACTGCCTGACCACTCTCTCTGTGAAAAACTTTTTCCTAATGTCCAATCTAAACCTCCCCAGTCTCAGCTTGAGGCCTTTCTTGTTCTGTCTCCAGTTACCTGTGAGAAGAGATCAGCACCAGCTTTTACGCAGCTACCTGTTTCATAGATCAGTCTACGAAAACTATGTAATCTAGCAAAAAGGATTTTGCTTTGACTTTGTTAACCAACTACCTGTCCACTGATATATGAGAATAACTTCCCCATTCTTGAATTAACATTATTCACTAACTTGGAAAAATGTAGGCAGTGCAGAATCAAAGAAAGAAATGCAGCATATGCAATTCTTTAGTAATAAAATTAAAATACTGAGAGATTGCTTATTTTTGTTCTACGTACAGCCATGTTCCTTAGGAAACATTCTAAGTTAGAAGCTATGAAAAAAGTTGGCACGACCAGTAAGATAATGATTGAAAACCAGTACAAAAGGATATTGCTTAGAATCATAATCATGGTTTTAAGAAGCATCTCAGATAGGTGGAAAGGACTTCCTTCCTTTGAAATGAAATGAGAAAGAAATTTCCCTTGTATGTCACACAAAAGATGGAAGGTGAAATAAAATATAGTTCTTTACTCTCAAATTGCAGTACAAGACTGGGATACTGTTCTTGATGTTTCACTCTGCTCAATGAACCTTCTGGGCAGCATTTGTTATGCTTAGTAATGCCAAGGAACAAGGAAATTTTAGCTGTAGTAACCATAATAATGTCTTGTGTTCCTTCAAGAATAGTCTTTTGGCTTGAGGCGTGAAATCCTCCTGCTGTCTGCATCTGTCTCATCTGAACTTTTTAGGCCAAATTATTCTAAATAGAGCTTTTTGACAAATGGAATTAACCTGATATTCCTGCTGCTGTGGATAAGCGAGGGAAGTGAGAAGGCTGCATGACTGCAGCCATCACACCGTGCCTGAAAGGAGAAAAGAAGACAACAGAGACTGAGTTATGCAAATTAAGGAGTTGGATACGATTGAATTCCACAAACTGCAGATCAGTGTTGAACCGAATTGGCATTATTTAATTACCATTTAACTCCTCTCTTTGATTATTTGCTGCTAAGTTGATGGCCTAGAAGGAGAGGAAGGGAAGTCTGAATGTTTCAAATGTTCTAAACGTGCAACTCTGCCAAATAGTTATGGCCGCTACAAAGGTCTAATGCAGCACATCTAGTTGCAAGAAAATAGCAGGAGACCTCCCTCCTTTACATGCCATGTTCTTATTGAAGATCTGGGAAAATAAAATAGCTGCCCGTACACTCTTAGCACTTCTTTCCTACCCGTAATGACTCTGCCTCTCTTTCTTTCTGTGTCCAAGCTAGCTGTAACAGACACCTTCCTTCAGAGAGCCCTTCACCTGAAAGATGCTTTCCTTCTGTTTATCTCCCAACAGAACTACATATTGTGGGGCTTTTTGATCGCCAATTTGCCCTTAAAATTTGTATAACCCCCCAAAAATGTAAATGATCCTGAACCAAGTTGCTTTTGCCTTGTAACCCCATTCCTGACTCTTTGTAAAGGAGTAGAATCGGTCGTTCTTGGTCCTCTGATCCTCTGGCAGCGTGGTGAACTAGTGTGACAATGTGCAGACAACAAAATACAGGGAGCTGTGATGCTACAGGAGGGGGATGCAAAAACAGTGTGGGGAAAAAATGAAAGCTGACAGACTGTGAGGCCTTTTGGGCTTACTGTGTGTCTGTGCAGTGTATAATAACATTGGGGCACTCAGGATATGAACAATAATAATGAGAGATTAGTTGATGAGTTGCAAAATGGTTAGCTGAAGCAGTACCTTTATTGATTCTTCAAACTATTTAGTTCTTTCTTTCTAGCTTACTCAGATATCTATTTAGTTGGCATCTGTCTTAACTTCATATATCATTGTAACTGTTTTCTTCCCAGACTGACTGCTACTTAAGGGATAATAGGAGGGATGCTCTGTTTTACTAGACAATAATATGGTTCCTGCTTGAATCAATTACAAGGCTGAAGGGAACCTGATTATTGCCAGAGAAAATGGGGCATCCCTCCTATCGTGCTTAATACACTTGAAGTGAACCAATAAAGTTGATTTTTGGATGCAAAGTTAATTACATTGAAAAATCAGTTGTAATCCAGCTGATGAATACTGCTTTTAAACGCCCAGAAGTATACTCATTTAGACCTATTATTTCCTGTTTGTAGGAATTAGGGTCTCTATAAAGTTAGCTGATCAATTTCATTTTAATTGCTCCCTTATTATGGAAAGAAGTATGGAATGAAGATAATACTCATATACCGACCTCTGAAGGGTGTCCTGAGAATTAACCAGTTAATGCTTTTACAGAACTTTTAACATTTACAAGGAAACATTAATGCTATGCATTATTAACTAATAATTAGTATTGAGCAGGAATACCTAAAGAGAGGTTACAGATTCCTTTCTCGTGTCCTTTCCAATCCCTACCACTTATTGGAAGGAATTGCACCTAGGGTGCAGAGAATGAACTGCCTTAGGAAGAGAATTTACATCTGCCTCTGTTTGTTTCAATAAATCAAGCCTTCTGGTTCTCTCTTTTTCCTCTCACAAGTGAGAGGGACAGGTTTACGGGCAATGCAAAATTGTACCTTTAAGCAAGGATGCATGTAGGAAAAGCATATGCCTAGAAGCCACTGGAGGAGATGGAACACATCAGAGAATAGGCCAGATGGCTGTGCATTTTATCTTTATGGTCTTTCTCCCTCCCAGAATTGGGCCTTTGATAATGTTAGGATTTTGTGTGATAGCCCAAACCAATGAGAGAAGACAGAATGACAATTGTTCTGAAAATCTGCCGGTGATGGGAAGGACACACTGCAATGCCTGACCTAGCTCTCAGGCTCTTCATGTGATGTGAAAGGCAGGCATCTAAGGAAAAATAGTCTACTGCAGATATTTACATGTTTATAAACTTGCACCTCCAAGTAATGGTAAGGCTCCTGAAATCCACCCAGGAATACGAAGATGTGTGTCAGTCCTGCTTACCGCCACCAAAAGGAGTTTTTATGGAACGATAAAGATGAGCTCCTGGGAATTTCATTGCTAATACTTGGAGTTTATTTTTTTTAACAGCACATACATGAAATAGGGAGGTTGTAATGTGGTAAGGATTAACAAAAGAAAGCCACAGTGGTACTGTCATGTCATTTTACCCACAAAAGTCCTCACTTTAAGTAAGACTGTGACAGTAACTCTATGTTGTTGTCTCTGGCTGATAATCTGCATTTTTACCATAGTTTTGTGTAGTCTTCTCATCAGTTCAGAGGAAGATAACAGCAGACTCTTATGCAGTACTGCCACTTTTATTTATATCACAGGAACAAGTCACTTAAGCTTTGAATTTGGAGTTAATAAACTGTGAGCTAGCAGATAAGGTGGAAAATGACATCCACAGAAAATACCCACTGTGACCTTTCAGGAAAGAGTTGTCCTCTTTCAAGGCTTGTTGTGAACACAGATGTAGGGTTACATTATTCAGTGTGCTAAGAGCCAAAATCCAGCCCCAATGAATAGTGAGCAGATTGCTTCTGCTATATCTATGGGGCAAGGACAGACCTTTCCAAGCCACGAAACACCTGTGCTTTGCTCACTCTCTGTTATTAGGACAGACCTCACCAGACTTGTTCTGTATAGAGGTGGAAGAGTTCAGGGCTGCTGTGCTGCATAGCCAAACCCTACTTGGCTATTTATCTGGCAGAGGAAAGAGAGGATACTTTCATGCAGGTTATTTTTAACATGATCTTGTTCCCTCAAAAAAAAAAATAGTCTTGTATGCTTAATCTTCAGGTTTATCCTATGCATGTTGTGTTTCTGTAACATATTTTGTATGAGTTTCCAATCCTGCCACATCAAGTGCTGCTTTAATGCAATTCTTCTGCTAGTCAGAAATATTAGTAATTAAATTCTCTCAAATATGCTGGTGTAAAAGCAGAGGGAGAACATCCCAATTCTATCAGCACTGGTGTTAATTATTTTAGGCAAGCTGTCATTTATGTTTTCTAAAGTGGATTTTGTTCTTGCAGTCAGGAACATTGCTTAGTGCAGAATTAATTAATCATTATAAATATAAAACCTGCAGTATCAGCTTCTGCGCTCAGTAAGGTTTCAAGAGGCAAGGTTGAAGGAGTCAATAGGCTGCTGTGGGGAATCGTGGTTTTTTTCATCTGATACAAGGACAATTAAATTATACACTTAATCTTTACAGGAATGTGCATTTAAAGCCTCATTGCAAAATAACAGAAAAGAAACTTTCATAATTTATTGTGACTGGCAGCTTTTGCTAATGCAATATTGCTTTAAAAATGCTGGATAAAACAAGATGAGTGAGGAGGAAACTGAGAAGCTAAGTTTGCCATAAACCTGAAGGGTTGTTTTTAAAGGTGTCTTTCTAATTTTACCCCTTTGGAAAATGATTGGGTCATTAATTTGCTCACCATAGTACAAACACCAGCATAAAGCTCTACAAGCCTGCAGGAGTAACCAGATAAGAATACAACCTTGCCTGGAGCATGTTGTGTAAGAACTAATTGCCAACACCTGAAACTGTGGGAGTGGCTTTACTAGAAAAGACCAAGCAAGGCTGACAGCACAGGTAACCTGGAATTAATGACAAAGTAACCAAAAAAACTCACCTTGCAATGTGGCATATAAGTGCTGTTGGTGCTTTTTTCCTTTTCACTGACACCCTTATTCTCCTATTAAAGTAATACCTTTTTTAAAAGTTAAACTGCATTCATCCTCCACGAAAAGGGCCACAGTTACATTGCCTAAGCTGTGTCCTGACTTCACAGCAGCACAAAACTGGGTGATTTTCTCTTCCAGGGTGGATGGCCACCAGCTGCTTTGCTGCTTTGGCTGCCCCCATGGTGTTGCACACCTCGCTGTTTTACGGCATAGGTTTGCTGGTGTTCAGCCTCCAAAGCAAGGGGGGACCTTGGGCTCTGCAGGGGGTGTGACAGGTGCAAATCATCCACCCTCGGGCAGAGCTCTGACGCACCCTGAGCCGGGCTTGCTGATGGCCTGGCTCTGGGATTCGTCCGGCCAGTTAATTAATAAATTGAGCACAGCTGAAGCTCGCAGGGGCCTCAGCTGAAGCTCATAGGGGCCTCAGCAGAGACCTGCTAAAGGGAGGGGTTGTGTGCCTGCTGGCTTCACTTGCTTCTCGCTCTGCACCCGAAAGCACCTTGGCAGCGTGGAGGATCTCCCTTGGTGAGTACATGTTCCAGGTGTCTGTTGGAGATTTTTCCTCTTTCCCTGTAAGAGTTTGCACGTTTTTAATTGTCTCTCCAAAGAGTTTAAATCGTTTTCCACAAATATTCTGAGTGACATCTGAACTTTGGATTTTGTGATGTTGGTGCTAAGCTCCGTTTGTGCCTTTGTGACCGAGGGGAAGGAATGTGAGCCAGCCGTGTGCTCAGGCAGCCAAGCAGGCCGATAGCGTCCTGGCTTGTACTGAAAATGTGGTCACCAGGAGCAGGGAGGTGATTGTCCCCTCATACTTGGCTTCAGGGAGGCCACACCCTGAGTATTCTGTTCAGTTTTGGGCACTGCAATACCAGAGAGATGTGGAGGTGCTGCAGTGGGCCCAAAGAAGGGCAGCAAAGCTGGAGAAGGGCCTGGAGAGTAAATGCGATGAGGAGTGACTGAGGGAGCTGGGAATGGTTAGTTTGTGTGAGAGGATGCTGAGGGGAGACGTCGTTGCTGTGTACAGCTACCTGAAGGGACAGCGTGGAGAGGCTGCTGCTGGGCTCTTCTCACAGGTAATTGGAGACAGAACAAGGGGGAATGGCCTCAGGCTGAGGCTGGGGAGGTTTAGATTGGACATTAGGAAAAAGTTTTTCACTGAGAGAGTGTTGAGGGACTGGAATGAGCTGCCCAGGGAGGTGGTGGAGTCACCCAGCCTGGATGTGTTTCAGGGTGGCTTGGATGTGGTGCTTAGGGGACATGGTTTAAGGTGAATCTTGTAGAGTAGGATTCTAGGCTGGACTTGGTGATCCTGAGAGGCTTTTCCAACCTGGAAGTTTCTGTGGTTCTGTGAAACCAAAGCTGTCTAAACAAACATGCTCTGAATGCTTTGGCTTATGTGTTGACCTCCTGTTGAAACTGTGCCTTCTACTTTTCAAAGGCATTCTCCTGACATGGAGGCTGTATGTGATTGGAAGGTGTGGGTCTCTAAGTGCAATAGATAGTATTAATTATGCAAGCTTCCTCAATTTATAGCTGATTGTCAAATATATTATTTGTATCACTACAATTATGTTTCTAGTGGTATTTTAACTGATTTTGAATCTAAAGAGAGTGTTTTTAAAACAATTAAAGCACACCTGACTTGCTGCCACTTTGAATCTGTGCCAAACTGGCAGACTCTTGACTCATTGTGTCATCATTTAAATGTCTCACTGCAATGCTAGCTTTAGGGATTCAGAAGTGATCTGCATTTAATACAGTCTCTTAACTTGCAGCAGTTTCAAAACTCAGGAATGATGGAATCTTCAGTAAGCATCTGGTAGCATGGTAGCATTTCAGTTATTTTTGACAATTGTTGAGCTGATAACCTTGTGATTATGTTTTTATTAATTAGCACATCTACATCCCAATAGATGCTTGCAGTTTGCTCTCATTCTGAGTTGGTAGGTGTGCAATTAAACAAATAACTTCCAAACAACTTTATTCAAAGCATAACTGACATGCACAGGATTTGGGCTGAGTAGAAATATGGACCATCATTTCGTGATTTGGGTTCCTTGTTGTCACTCTGTATCTCTCTTACATTGCAATTTCCCAACCCTTTTATACTCGATTGAAAATGCATAGAACTTGATCTGGGACTGTTTGAGATATTTATTAGTTATGGTGGTTATTTTATACATGCAAAACCCTTTCTCAGTAGTTCAAATGACTCCACATAAGCTCATTCGACTATAAATAGGGCATGTTACTGCCCTTAGGCTGAGGCAAGAGCCATTGAAGACAGTGGTTCATCTACTAATATCATGAATATTCTGCTGTTGCTGATGATGATTTCAGTTTATGTTTCAATCTGTGAAGCTTTCCAGTGCAAACTTTCCATTAACCCAGAAGATTCTAAAAGGTTAATTAATCACTGAGCGGATTTGAGGGAAATTGCAGTAAACTATTGCCCAAAGATATAAAAAGTCTCTTTTGATGGGCTTCAGGCAATATTACCTAATCCTAGGAATGGCTTTAACCCTCAAGCAGTAGTTCATTGCGGTTGGCTTCAGGTGCAATCAATAATCTGTATTTGCTCTTAGGGCTGTGCTGGTAATTGAATTTTCGTTTAGTGAAAGAACCAAGAACTTCAAGGAACAACAACAAAAACAACACCCAAACCCAATTCACAACTCCCTTTTTTTTTAAGGTTCTTTAAGAAATCTCTTTTGAGAGCATTCTTGATAAGCATGAAAAACATGAACTTGGAACCAGAAGGGTATGTTAGCTAGATCTGTTTCTGTAAAGGATTTGGCCCACTCTCCTCTCCCTGACTAGAGGAGTGCTCTAAACACTGATCTTTGGGACATGGATTCCGCCCCCCCCCACTTTGAAATTGTTCCACATTTTATAAAATGTTGAGATACTAATTAATACAGAAGCTGGTACCTGCCTACCAGGATGTACATTTCAGAACTGTATGAATATCTGCCCTAGTGAATGAAGAGTATATCAAGCCAGCTAATAAGTCAGCTCCAGGACTGGTATGGTTGTGTCAGTACAAGGCTGTGCTAATTATCTCATTTGAAGGGAAGAGCTAATTAGCTCTGGAAGAGCAGTGATCAGCTGCTTCTCATATGCAGTTACTACTCCTGCTGCACACGTCTGCAAGCTCTGGGTCTGATGTGTAGACCTTTGGGTGTAGTATTCTTCAGTGTAGCCTTTCCCCATGCTCTGAAAACATAGTGTGTGGATAGGTTTAACTCCAGTAATCTAACTATTGACCTTTTTTTTGGTTCTTCCTGTTCATGATTTTTATCTGTCCTTTTGTTCAGCATACATAGTATACCTCTGAAAACTGTTCAGCAGTGCAGTTTCTTGCTATAAAAGAAACAAAAATGTGTCAGAAACAGGTAACATAAGCCGTGTAACTACACAGGCAGGCAGGATTTCTAATGGCCCTTCTGTTTTGAATCAATGAGTTTAGGAACTGCTTAGCTGACATATCTCAACTATATGGCCAGGCACTTGAAGAAACATAGCTGTGACTTTTCTAGCAGATGCTTAAAATTTCCTGTTTAAAACTTGTCCTTCTGTTTTCCAGTAGCAGCACTAGTATAAAAGATGCAATTCTATTACCCTGCAGTTTAATTTTTTTTCTCTATACAAACTCTGAATACAAGCTAATACATCTCCTCTCCCTGTGATACACTCGAGTGTAACCCACTGAATAAAGAATAGCTCCCAATGCATCTGAGCATTATATTATAATGAAGAGTCTTAGTTATCAGCTTATTAATATTTCCAAATGAAACAATCATTCTGAAACAAGAAACAAAATAAAGAAATGTTTCTTTCTATTTTGTATTTGAATTAGGCTGTTTTCAGTCCCATTATTGCAAATTAGTTCAATAGAGCTGGCACAAAGTAGTTTCACATAATACAAATGTTGAATCCTTCCCTAAGTTTAAGTTTCCAGGTGCCATTGCTCAGCGTAACTCAACAGGCAAGTGAGACATTTAAACACCTGATGGCAATCTTTCATTAAATTTGATTAAATAAAATTTGTGCTTCTTTCTATATGAGAATGTCTTGGGCATAATAATACAATTTAGTCTATATAGCACTCTGGTTTAAAAAAAATGCACAAATTGTTTTACAAAGAGGGACAGAAGGGAGAGATAATGCTGCTTAGATGTGGGTTCAGTGCTTCTCAGGAAGGCAGCACAGGAAGAAAATTACATGGGCTCGAGTTAGAGAGGATAAAGGCAGGAATTTTAAAGCAGCAAGGACAATGGTAGCATTTTTGCTGCCAGTTAGAGAGAAGAAACTGGAAGGAAGGAAAAGGTGTGTGAGGTTTATGTTGTGTTAAATGATGCAATATAACCTAATGCCATGCATGGATTGTGTTACTTCAGAGAGTTAAACAGATGCTGCTCACTTTTTCTTAGGGCTGACTGACCAGCTAGCCAAGCTTTCTTATTGCTATGCCATGTACAATAAACTTATTTTCACCAAATGAATGTGATCATCTGTGACAAATTCTACCCTTCTTCACTGTCTGTAGTCATCTTAAATATACTGAATTTTGCAGCAACTCCATACTTGAAGCTGAGAGGAAGGCATGCTCATGGAAATAGGCATTCAAATCCATCTGGTAGCTGATATAATAAATACCAGGCCTGGTGTGTGTCAGTCTGTCCTTAACAATAATTATGAAACACAACTCTAAGAGCTTGACAGGAACTCCAAAGAAGGAATCAGTTGCCAGAATCCTTTGGCTTCTGCCAGTTTTTGTGGGAGCTGAGTAGCAGCCAGGGTTTGGACTATAGCTTTTTTTCCTCATCTGAGGAGCATTTCCACTCTCTCCATGCACAGGGACCTTTATGGGAGATAGCTGAATAGTGCATCCATCTTCCTTTTCTGTCTCCTAGAGAACTCAAACACAATTATCCACATTGGTCATACTGAGGAAGTAGTTTTTACATGCATCCAGTTCTGTGCCTGCCTGAGGGGCTCAACCACAGCTGGTGAGTAGAGACAGATGGAGGACAGGTAGATCCTGGTTCACAGCCATGGTTGACTCACCAGACAGCGGTTTCACCTTGCTGATTGCCCAAATGTGGAAGCATATTGTGTGTGCCAGGGACTGTGGTCACTGAGACAGAGACTTTGATTAGCTTTCAGGAGGTAGAACAAGAACCTGGTGCTCTTTTCTTCCTGAAAATATGGTGCTGTCCTGGAAACAGCTTAAAGGGATCTATTTAGAATTAGATGCAAGCACAAATGAGTGTTTGATCCTGAACAAAGCATAGAATATCTCATTTATACTAAAAGAATCTCTCTAGTGTGGTGCTTGACATGTAAGAGGTTCAGTCAGAAGTCTTACTTTCTGGGTTTTAAGAAATCTACTTCTTGGGTTGTAATTCTGTAATCCTGGTAACCCTAAAAACCGAACACACTGACACAGAGGGGAAGGCATATTCCAGCAGTTGGTATTTTCTTTGTGATATACAAATCCCCATTGGAATGAACAAAGTAGCACTCTCAGTACATTTATACATGTCCCTGAGGGGAAGCAAGGGCAATTGATTTAAATCCAAAGCAAATTTTACCCTTGTTTCCCAGTTGACTCAGCCACAGAGTATTAAACAGCTATTCAGATGTGAGGAGATACCTGATTGCTTTGTAAGTGGAGGATATGAGATGCCACCTTCTTCTCTGGTGGAAGTTGGTGGTGTTCTTCATGCCTGACAACTGGTCAAGACTCAGGCAGACAGCCTCGTGTTTGAATATTCTTTCAGTGTTTCTCTCTCAGATGTATGCACATCAATTTTATATTTCCAAGCTCTCTTTTAGCAGCACAGTACTTGTTCATGAAACAGTCATTTTGGTTTGTAGAGGTGCATGAACTGTGAAGAGACAAGCAAACAAGTCAGATATTTGCTTTGATCCTTTTCCTCAGAAAAGGGCTTCCTATAGTCATGGTGTATATATATACACACCTTGTATATATATATACACACCATGTATGTATATAACACCTATATAAATATGTGTTAATGTCACATTAATGACTCTACATACAAATTTTAACTCTAGAAAAATCGAAAGGAGGGCATAAAACTTGTTAAACTATGTTAGTAATTGCAATAGAACATTTAGCTTCTGCTTCTAGAAGGGTTACTTGATGCACTGTGATCTGAGGATAACAACTGAAACACAGGAATTTAACCCTTAAGAGAACCCATTTTAATAGGTTAAGGTTACCTAATATTCCACAAACACTACCTTGAACTTCCATTTAGGACTCGGAGAAGTTAAGTAAAACCATGGGTAGGCATGTAAGTAATACTTTGCCTTCCAAGGAACAAGTATATTATCCCTGCACCCCTGCCCTCCAGAAGGTAATAATAGAACCTTACCCCAAATAAATCTGAACAATTAGAATAGATATCGGAGGAGATGATACAGCTTGTACAATAATGTAATAATGACAGGGTAATCACCCTGTGCATATCTTAATGTCCTAACCCAAGGTGTTATGGAAATAGTCATCTGACAAACTTTTATTGCATCACCTTGTCTCCCACTCACCTGCTTGTGATATTGTCTGGCTCTCAGCCACTTTTCTTTGAAGAATGTGAGCTACAGCTACTTTATCACAGCAAAAGAAACATTTCTTTTACTAGAAACCAGATTTCTGGTGGAAAGGCAAAATTTTCATGTATCAGGACATGCACACAAGGCCTGGCTTATTCAGTTGTCTCTTTCTTCTTTGTGAATATGATTCCCCCCTCTTTCATTTTGGTAGTCTGAGAACTCCCTAGCCTTTGTTTATCTCGAGTTTTAAAGCAGCTCTGGATCAGTCATCTTTCTCAACACCAGGTGTCAATAGGGAACACCTCCTTTTCACCACCACAAGCTACAGGGATTAGATAAGCTACAAACAGAGTCATTAGAAGCATTATGTAATTGCATATACCAGTTATGGGTCTATGGATGAATGCCTATTATATTAAAATACTCTTGGCAGACAGCCTGAGCGGACATATGCAGTGGAGGCTGCAGCAGAGATCTAATTTAATTTGCTTTTTTAAACCTTCTTTTGTTTTTTTGGATTGTTGCTGTTTTCATCCCAATAGATTTAGTTTGTAAGAAGCTAAAAAGCTGTTCTAAAGACTTGGAAATCCAAAGCTGTCTCTTCCAGGAAAATTTCTTTTCTTGTGCAGTTTTAGAGGATAGGATGATTGAGTTGCCATTTCTGTGATGTTTGATAGGGATTTGAAACCTGGGCTGAAGTGACCCATATAAAAAGAAAGAAAATAAGGACATTGCTTCTCTGCTAGAAAAACTGGGACAGCTGGTCACCTCATTTATTACCAAAAGAATACCTTCAGAGTATGATATCTATAGATATAAGGCACTCAATCCTTTCCAATGATTTCTTTATAATGAGAGGAAAACAGAGATTCTGTCAGTTGAAAGTTGATCTGAATCCCTTGTTACAGTTAAGAATTTTGAAATGAGAAAGAATGATTTTATTTCTTAGATTTACAGCATTGAGATTCCTATGCCTAAGGCTGTAAGCACATTCATATAATTAACATCATAATAAATACAGTTACACTGAGTCTCTCCAGCATTAACATAATCTGCTAGCTATGTACTCTCTTCGAACTTATTCAAAAGCCTCCATAAAAGGTATTTTTTGTAGTCTGGAATGAAGTGTTTTACAGGCAAAGAGGAAATCCTTTGCATAGGCCATACAAAAATATGGCAGAAATATGTTAATGATGAGAACGTGAAACGTAACCACATAAATTCTAAGGGCGAATGTCACTGCAGTCCAGTACACCAGTGGACAAGATTCACAATTACTACAGATGCAGGAAAAAAAGCTGCAACTTGAACTCTTTCTGCATTTCAGTGTAGGAGAAGAAATTAGCCTGCAGTTCAACCACTGAGAAGAACTGGAATGTTTTGTATTTAGGAAAAGCAATTTGTCATCAAAATCATGTTGTTTGGAGCTGGTTTTAGTACTGTTGTGTAAGGTTACAAGTCTAGGTGGTTTAAAAGTATTTTCTTTGAATGTAATTCTTTGTCCCTGTCATCACTAAACACTTGACTGTGAAGGGGATCGTCCACATAAGCTGTGAAACATCACTGTGTGGCACATCTGCTGAAGATCCATGATCTTTGGTCTGAGGAGGTCCTTCTGATATTCTGTTTTAGTGAGGCCACCCCAGATTCAATTGACTATAAATGTTTGTGATGGGTTAGAGTGGATTCTTCCCCCAGTAGAGTAAATTCACTACAACTCAGAATTTGGAAAGTTGGAAGAAGTGAAATTGCTTTTTTTTTCCCTGTTTAAATATAACAGTATAAGGAGAATAAACTGATACAGAACATTATAACCTCAAAGAAGATGGGATGAGGTTAAGCAGTAGTGAAGCAGCAAAGCAGCTGCCAAAACAGCAGCAGGGGAAGATAGCAACGGGGACAGCAGAAGCAGCAAAGGGGAAGATCCAAGCTGTGCTTCCAGACAAAGCTTTTGATGCTCCAATGAAATTATATTAATTTATCCATTGTTGCTATTTTATGGCCTATCTATCCCTGGAATGTTCACCCCTCCCCTCAGAGACTCCAATACTCTTCCACTTCTAAGTTTCTCTGTTCCAATTTTTTCTTGTCTGAGCTAGAAATATAGCTCAAACAGCCACAATATTGTTAAACTTCTTGAACAGGGAGGCTTATGATTCCTTAATTGTGTTTGTTGCTCCAGAGAGACCTACACCATTTTGCAACTTGCTAGGGAAGCAGCAATTGTTTCCATGATACCTTGCTGCCTCCACCAACTTCCACATCCCTTGTGACACTGCAGCAAATGCACCCAGATGCCCAAAGGACCTTCCACCGTCATCTTAGCAGTTTCCTTTCCTCCTCTCTTTTGAAACCAGCATCCAGCTTCACGGTCTCCAACAATTTCTGTATTATCCTTCGGATCTGTAAGGTAGAACGCAGGTGATCCTTAACCGCAGAAGACTTTGAAAGGCAGCCTCAGCAGCATGCTATCTGTAAGCCTGGGGGTCCCCATGAGGATTTTAATTTTGTTGAGATGTAATTAGGCTTTCCTGTATAGTCGAGACAGCAATGGTATCAGGTAATACTCCCATCTTTGATTAGCTGTGATAGATCTATCACACAATTTTGCTAACTGGCTTGCTAAGCTGCTTTTTTCTCTCTTTTTGTTTTGTTCTCAGATGTTTCTTAAGGGCTCTGCTAATGCATGACACATGATTGATTTGTTCTGTGTATTCTCTTTCCTATTCATAATGATTGTGTTACTAATATTGTGGGCTATGGGAATGAAAGTCAGAAAGCAAAGTTACCAAAGTAGTGTTTAGAAGGAAAACTTAATTTTATTAGCTCAGGAGGTGCAAGGAATTTGAGCCATGCTGAGACAACATCACAAGGTAGGTCACACCCAAGGGCTGACATTATCTCTCAGGAGCACAAACTCCTGGGGTGTCTTATTAATTATAATTTAATTGCATGAAAATTAATGATCTCTTTCAGTGACTACTGGGCTACTCTGCAGCTGCAAGACAAACTATATTAACTTTGATTTTTATGTTTCTTGGTATTTGAGCAGCTAGACACTTTCACTTTATCTTAATTCACTCTACTCTCCTAGTGTATAACTAATTTAATAGGCTTTATTGTTTACCAACACCATTGCTTTTTGCTTTCAATAAGAAATTTGCTCTGCTGTCTTGATTGTGTTTATCATCTGTGCCTAAGAGCAAATTTACCTTATTTACCTTAATCCCCCTTGATCTGAGGAAGGTTTAAAAGCCATTTGCTAATACAAATATCTAAGGAACACAATCCATGATTCTGTTAGTTTCTGGTTCATGTTGTATTTAGACAATATCAAGACAACCAAGATGCCTATAGTCAAAACTATGCTAATAATGCTTCTAGAAGCAAACTTCAGGAGATCTGTTAAACAGATATATTAAGCTAATACATCCTCCAAATCGATACTAATGTTAAGGAATGTGGGCCACTGAAACACCAGAATTGAAAAACCTCAAGAATCTGTATTTGTGAAGGAGTTTCCTAGCTCAGAGACAGATATTTTGGGTTTCCCTTTGACTTGACAAATCATAGTCCCTGTTGGATATTCCTATCCTCTCTATGATAAGCTTATGTACTCCATACTCCATGTACCTGTGACACTTACTAAACAAACTCAACATTCAAGACATTTCTATTTTTTATAACCTTTTTTGTTGACTATAGTATGGTTGATTTAATGGAGTACCTGTAAAAAAAAAACTGGAAGAAATGATGAATGAATGGAGAAAAGCTTGGTCTGAACAAATAAGGATGATGCTGTGCTATCACTGCTGAGTGTTATTCATTATACACTACAAGTACTGCTGCAGAATAATTAGTGATGAACACTTACCAAGCTCAGTGCATCTTAAGAGCCCAAAAGAATTAATTTGGGACTTAACCTTCTATTAATTTTTAAGGCATATTAGACATCTTTCTACTGACAATGAAGCTTATACAAAAATAGTCTTCTCTCAGATTTTCCAGATATTTCCAACACCATAATGAACCCCACTTTTAAAGTCATCTCTTCATGGTAAACACCATACTGAACACTTGAAAAATCCAATGCAGCCTATACCTATAAAACTTACTCTTTGTACTAATGTGGTCTTAAAGTTCTGACTCGTAAGAGCATCATTTTATGGAAAGTATAAAAATAAGCTCCAAATGAGTGTGGAAAAATGAATTTAAGACATCAGCTGCTTATTCTTTGCTGTATAGCATTTGATATGCTGTTTAAAAACAGTTACAGCCTCCATAAGGAAAGAAAAGAACATATTCAATAGGAAAGTTATAACCAATTTCAGGTCATTTTTGCGTTGATGTTGGTGATTCCATGTACAGCTGCACTTGATGACATGTTTTACTTCTCCAGTTTGCAACAACATAAAAATATCCAGGGCAAAAATTTGTGTGAAACTTTGTTTATTACTCCTCTTCAAAATAGCTGTTTAAAACTCATCCCAGTGCTTGTTTAAGAGGCGACTTCATCATGTACTACATGAAGCAGACTTTACTTGACAACAGGCAGACAAAGGCATAGAAGAGTGAAATGCTTGGAAGCTGAATCTTGAGGAAAAATAAGTCTGGCACACACCTCTTTAGAAATGAGAATGAACTACCACAACAACTTACTAAAACATGTACTAGATTTTCCACTCTAGAACTCTTTAAACCAGTGTAAAAGATGGTCTTTTGTTGTTTGTTTTTTTTTTTTTTTAAAGAAGGACTCCTGTAGTCATAACATTTTCTGACTAAATGTAAGAATTTTCATGCACTACAGTCTGTTACTTACAAGGTCAGCCTAGATTATTGTAATAGCCTCTCTTAGTTTTAGTATACAGTTTCTGTTCACATCTGCTCCTTAGTCTGGTCTCTTCTCAGAGATAGTAAGTGATAGAACAAGAGGGAAAGGCCTTGAACTGTGACTGGGTAGGTTTAACCTTGACATCAGGAAAACTTTTGTCCCAGTAAGAGTTGTCAGGCACTGGAATGGGCAGCCCAGGGAGGTGGTTGAGTCACCAACCTTGGATGTGTTTAAAGGTCATTTGGATGTGGTGCTTGGGGATATGGTTTACGGTGAACCTTGTAGAGTAGGGATATTGGTTTGACTTGGTGATCCTGAGGGGCTTTTCCAACCTGAATGTTTCTGTGACTCTCTGATTAGTACTGATTAGTAGCATGATTTCCCCCCCCCCCCCCCCCCCCCCCCGCCCTTATGGCTGATACATTCTCTCTGGTTATATCTTTACAATCTCTTGTATATCTTCCTAAAATGTGTGTTATTTATTATTATTACTTATTATAACTCTAAATATTTATGTTTCTGTTCTGCAGTAGACACAAATAAGTTCTCTCTTAATATGCCACAGAGGGCATCTTCAGTGCAACGTGCAGTGTGCATTTTGAATTGATACTGCAGCAGAGTACTCAGCATTCCATCCTTAAGAAGAGATTAATTAGGTTGGTT
Organism: Pogoniulus pusillus; assembly: GCF_015220805.1. Taxonomy (NCBI): domain Eukaryota; kingdom Metazoa; phylum Chordata; class Aves; order Piciformes; family Lybiidae; genus Pogoniulus; species Pogoniulus pusillus. The sequence goes on along the minus strand of NC_087274.1, from coordinate 19,215,399 downwards.
ATTTTTGAAAAAAACATCTCTTAAGGGGAGATGTACATGGACATGAAGAGAACCTTCAAGATATTTGTTCCATTACAGGACTTCTACACTAAGATATATAATTGACAAAATATTTTTAGGTATTTCCAAAGATATCCTAAAAAACTCTTCACAGCTCATTACATGATAAAAAGGCCACTTTGTGGAGAAGTAACTCTTATTGGGGATGGTATTTCTAACAGCCTGTTGACAACATACAGAGTGCTGTAATGACAGTGCTAGAATTGGCTTTTACTTCCTTAAACCATCATTGTATTGAACCATGTAACCAGAAAATCACAGTGCAGTGATCTTTCTGTATGTTAATCCTTCTATGAGAGCTTAATGACTTGTCTGCTCATCTTGGAGATAATAACCTGCACAATGAAAACAATAGCTGTCTGGGTGACTTCGCATAAATCACTATTTGTAAGAGTGAAAGAAAACCTATATGCAGAAGGTAAGCTATGAGATTGTTCACATTTTTGGTGTTAACTCTGATAATTGGCTTCAAGCACCCATAAAGCAGTAGATAAATAGGTAAAAAGCAAAAAAAAAAAAAAATTCTTTCCTACATAGTCCATAAAATCATTGAATGTCTCAGAATGATTGACCTTTCACAAGCAAAACCATGCTCGGTGCTTGTAAATACCAGCATCTCATCCAAGGACCTGAGAAAATGCAATACATGGAAGAAAGAAATGGAGTTTAACAGTTCAATAACTGAAAGCTGAGGTACTTGTTAAGCTTTTACAGGAAAACATGAGAGATCTGAGCCTTTTTAAGTAGGAGACCTGACCACCCTGGGTTATGGGTTTGTGATTTACAAACTCTGCAAGAAATAGTTCTTATGATATCTCCCAGAGAAAACACATCCGTAATTAACTGAACAAATGCAGCAGAAAGAGCACCTTTTCTGTCTAGTAGTAAGAAAGCGGAGCCTGCAGAGGAAATTATTCTGGCATGTGTAAGTTGTGAGTGCTTGAACATCCATTCAGCCTGAATTGGAACAGCAGCATGAAAAAAATTAGTCTGTAACTTTATTTCCAAACCCAGGAATGTGAAGAAGAGGGTGAACGGGTCTATTCTTTTTCTTCTACTACTGGAAGATGGTGGAGTTGCTGTCCCTGAATGTGTTTAAACAAGGACTGGATGAGGCACTTAGTGCCATGGTCCACTTGATTGGACAGGGCTGGGTGATAGGTTGGACTGGATGATCTTGGAGGTTACTTCCAGCCTGGTTGAATCTATGATTCTATGATATACTTTTGCATTCCTCTCAATTAATAAAGAGAACCTATAATCTTCAAAAGTAGGGAAGTATCCATCAAAATGCACAGAGATGGTAATACATGTGGGTGTTTAGAGTGGGTCTTGCCTTAGCTCCCTGTGATGGTTTGGATGTTATCCACCCACCCCCCCCCACACTTTTGAATTTGCCCCAGCTAACTCAGATGGGCTCCAGGAATATAAATGAAGCTATTTATTTACAAGCAGCACAATATACAAGCAGATATGTACAATATATGCAGTTATATACAGAAATATACAAAGGATAAGTAATACAGAAGCACAACTCCCCTCCCAGAAACCTGAGTCCCCAGGAGGGGTTCTCAACCACCCCAGCACCTTCCCCTGCCCCTCTCAACCTTACCCCAGTTTTCAGAAAGGAGAGGTGTGCAGCCAAGAGGTTAGGGAGCAAGGTTAGTGGCAGTGAGGTTAAGGAGATGTGGCTTGGTCTGAAGGCAAAAGCAGAATGAGAACAAAATGGAGAATGTTATCTAATGTTTACTTCTTCCCAGAACTCTCAGTGAGATTGATGAGGGAAGGAGACACAACCATTGTTTCCCTTTTCACAGCCTATTATCTAGTTCTCTTCACCAAAACATTCTAGCTTGCTTCAAACTAGCACACTCCCCTCATGCTGTCTTCTGTTGTTGGAGTTTCTACTTTAAGACGACACAAGCTTTACAAGATAAGGACTGTATCTTTATTAGTGATTACATAGAGCAAAGGATCTGACCAGAAGATGAAGAAACAGAAAGAGCAGGAAAGATAGAATGAAGCAGGGCTGAAAAAATGGAAAATGGGCCCTTTCAGTACTTTGCTGAGTACTGCTTTAGATAATTAAAGAGCAGCTATTGACACATTGACAACTTGATGCCAAAGAAGATAAGTGGAGGAAGTATTAATATAAATTCTAAATACAATGAATTTACTTCAGAGTCCTCTGAGAAACCATCTCTTAACCATTGCTTACATTCTCCTCTTGTTTAAAAATAATTAGGAAATAATCTTTTCTCAGGCACTGTAGATAATTTGCTCCACCTCATGTAAATGTATAACTTACAGGGTGCACCTTGTTAATAGCTTGAATAGAGCAAAGTTTTATTAGAAATGGTGATTTAATCTTAAACAGTCACCTGAGGGATATAAAAATGATGCAGAGAAGCTCAGCCTCTGAAGCCAAAGCAGATCACTGGATGGCTGACTGCTTTAGCATGACAGGTAGCCTTGCAGCAGGTTGAGCCAGCTCAGTTGAAGCATTTGGATTGGTAGATCTCCACATTAAGCTGTTACTCAATTTTGAGCCACTAGCAGACCATAAAAGCAAGCCACTCTTGTCTGCTAGAAGCTTTGATTCATAGTTTGGGATTTAGTATGCTATCCACAGCACACTGACATACCCTTGTTCTGATAAATGTTAAATATGCTCCAGGAAACAAAAAAATACTCCTATATCCAAAAGTATAATATATATTTTGACATGAAAACCTGAAACTGACTTTCTTCTGTAACTGCTGTGGATGGAGCACCATAGGTTTACAGGTAGAAGGGAAGGGTCTTACTGAAAGAGAGAGGATCTCATCTCAGTTTGGGAATAAGTAATAGGCAGTCTTTTTTTTTTCTCTCTCAGCTATCTGCATAGCTCCAATTTATGTTAACAGACTTCACGCATCTACTGAATGAACTCCTTAGTGTTCAAAGCAGTTGTACTTCAGTCAGTAATGAGTTGCAATGCATTCTATGAGTATTGTTGAAGAACATACTTAAAAAGATGCACATCACACTGGACATTGTGTGTTTCCCTGGAAATTATTAAAGGTTGTTTTACACTATGAGTAATGGTTAAAAAAGGTTTGTTGTTTAACTAGCTGCTGTGTGCAGTGAATAATTTAATGGTTAAATGCTTTTTGTGGATGCTCACATCACACTTTGTCTGGCATCCGTTTTAGTTTCATCTGTTTACAATATCCAAAGGCAAAATTTATACCTGAAGAACTTAGTTTCCTAAAATGTCTTTGATTTATATTCCTCATTTATATTGCCATAGCATTTGAAGCCAGGCTGTTATCAAAGTGCTATGGAGGAAATATCCTCTCTATAAAAAGCACAATCAACAGCATCTATCCTGTAAGCTGCTTCTTCACAGGAGTATCTTTGTCCCCAAGTGAAGTGCTTTTCAAACACAACCCAGGAATAAGGAACCATCTCTGCAGGACTTATTCTTCTTTTCTTTCTTCCTTTTTTTATAAATGAGGCTGGGAAAGGAGAGAACACAAATAAGAAAGATTTTATAATTCAGTGTTGTACAATTCATCACTACATTATGAAGCATAAGACATGATCAATATCTTCAAATATTTGACAAATAAATAAAAATGCAACCAGCTAATTATTATAATTACCACCAAAAGCCTATATTTTAAAAGAAGTTATCTCTAGTGCAAAACAAAGCGGTCAGACAATGCTGGACACAAAATAATCCATATGATCTTAATTCTGCTCACCTCTGTGCATTCACAGAGTAGAAAGAGGTATTCTTAGCTCTTCTAGGGACTGAGTTCTAAAAATAGTCTTCCAACACAGGCTTTTCATTTATCTGCTACAGGATTTAAAACAAAATGTTTCATAAGATACACTTGCAGTGTCTCCATCATAGCTCCTTAACCATTGCAATGCAGATTTGATATAAATTAGTACAACGTCAGCTCCCTTCAGTGTCTCTTCACAAGCTTCCGAGAGAAGAACCACATTGCTGCAGATGGACCCGAGTGGCCCAGGAGCTAAAATGTTTTATGGCATTATTCAGGGTCCATCTGCCAGGAAGAGGAAGTGATAGAGGCAGCTGAGCATCTCTTTATTCCCAGCCTGCATAGTTGCGTTTTCAAGGACTTCAGGTTGCAGTGTCCAGCAATTATTCTCTAAAACTTTATGAATTACAGTAAAGGATGACTGTGTTGTACACCTTCCAAAAGTAAGCTGGAAAGAGGTCTTTAAGTGTACACCAGGCAGCCTTTTCCATTCACCTCTACTGAAAAGTTTGCATTTCACACAGTCATTCCCACATCCTGAAGTACCAGTGTATTGCTCTGAAAACTTTGGCTCAAACCTATTGTTTTTCATGTTTTGATCACTAAATTTATTTTTTTTTCCTAGTGCCAAGGAACAGGTATGATTATTCAGAAATCCAAGAGAAAGAATAAGTTACGGCAAGCCTGAATTAGGTCCACATTTTCCAAGATGAGCTTTAAAACATAAGATTAATTGTTGTACAAATCTGCTAAATTGTCCTTTGCATTTCTATATAGATCCCATTTTTCCTAGAAAAAAAATTTTCAGGACATTCCAGTTATTGTCAGAACTAACACAACCTCTCTTATCTATGGAGCTGGGGTTCCCAGCTGTTGGTTAGAGGACGTGCTTTTCTGATTACCCTCATCTGGTACTAAATGATAAGGAGGACAACAACACTCCATTTTCAAACTAGCTGTTGCAAAGAAAGGCTCCTATTGTTACATGGGGCACTGTCAGTAGTTAATATTAATCTCTAAGAATCTAATAACCTAATGAAATCATTTGCATCAGGGCTTATTTTGTATGCTGTTCCTTGCAGTACATGCCAGTAATGTGAAGAAAGGGATTGTTTTTCATAATTTAAGCATCTTGTAGCATGGGTGTATTCAGCACATCAATTGAATTCCCTTAAACAATGAGAAATACTGCATCTGCTGCAAATGAATTGATCCAAACAATGAGAAATACAGCACTTCTCGAATGAATCCATTTGCCAAGTACTGCAAAGTTCTCAAGTGCAAGGGTTTTGGTGTCCCATGTTGTCTGTTTAGGAATGTCTAGAAGATGGAGGAAACCAACCCTCACAGCATTCTTTCCCTCTTTTTCTCACCCTTTAGTAAATATACAATACGTATTGCCAACCCTACTCTCAGAGAATCACAGAAACAACCTGGTTGGAAAAGCCCCTCGGGATCACCAAGTCCAGCCTGTAACCCTACTCTACAAGAGTCACCTTAAACCATATCCCTAAGCACCACATCCAAACAACCCTTAAACATGTTCAGGAAGGGTGATTCCACCACCTCCCTGGGCAGCTCATTCCAGTGCCTGACCACTCTCTCCCCCTTCTTCTGCCTCCAATTACCTGTGATAAGAGACCAGCAGAAGCCTCTCTACAACATCCAGTCCATCATCATTAAGGCTCTTTTGAAGTGATCTTTTTCATAAACCCAGACACAAAAATCTGATCATCCTAATGCTGATTTGCTGACTCTGCTCTTGTCTTTCCATGAACAGTCCTTCTTACCTCTAATCTGAACTTCCACCAGAGGCAAGTGTGGCTGTTTGGTAACCAGGTGTGGGTAGTTAGGGTGCAGTTCCACAGTCTTGTATGGTGTGTTCTGCTCTCCAAATTCATGTCCCTCAAGAAAAACAAACGTCTTGAGGATTTCTATTAAGAAAGTGTGCATGTGCGCATATACAACGTGTGTGTATGGACTGGATGATCTTGGAGATCTCTTCCAACCTGATTGATTCTTAAGATGTATGAACACTTAAAACAGGAAAGCCTATAGTTTCAGTTCTTACAAAATATCTCCAGGGATAGAGGGTCAGGGCAATTCTTTTCTGTATCTGACCATCACAGTAAAAGAGTTTTTTGGGTTCAAATAGGATTTCCTGGATTCAGTTTGCCTGTTTCCCCTTGATGATTCACTGCACACTACTAAGAATCAATCTCTGTCTTCAGGTATTTCTAAATATTGTCAAGACATTTGGGAGCCACCTTGTCTCAAGGCTGAGCTGTTAAAGCCTTTGCAGTCTCTCCTCATATGCTCCACCCCTTAGTCATCTCTGTTACCCTTCTTAGGATTAGTTCCAGTAAGCTCCTGACTTTGCTGTAGAAATGAACTCAGCCTTTCATACATCTCTCACCAATGCGGAGCAGAGAGGATGGATCATTTCCCTCACCCTGCTGGCAGGACACTGCCTAAAGCAGCCTGGGAGGCTGTTGGCCGCCTTTGCTGCAAGGGCACATTGCTGGCTCAAGTTTCTTTCTCTAATTTTTTTTTTTTTCTTTTTAATATACCCATGAAAATGCTAGCAAAAACTGGAACCTAGATGGCATAATAAAAACTTTATCTGTAAAGACTGTGCACTGCACCAACTACTATACAAAGGGAGTTAGAGGGTTTCAGGGCATATGTTTTTCTCTAGGGAGTGAGAAACTATCCCATTAATTGATCTGATCTGGTTGGACCTTCATGCTCGATAGTTACTGTGAGCATTCCTCATCTGGGTTATCAGTGCACATCTTTGGGTGCAAGTGCTAGATTTCAAGAACTGTCTTCAGAGGCTCTGTTTTGGAGGTTATCATTCTGGCTTAGCTCTTCGGCTGTGTCTCGGATGTTCCCTTCTTAAAACCAGGCTCAGGTGCTATGCTTCTGTTGATGTTGATAGATAATTTGTAAATTGCGTTGTCAACACAACATTTAATCTGCTCCAAACAGCTCATAAACAAACCTTTGATTAATTCTTCCAGTCTGTGTCTTCTGGACAGGATTTACAACATTCTACTTGTTTGGATGAAAAATAGAGAGAGACAAGCTGTCACCACTGAGAAAAAGAGTATTTTTTCCCTTCACTATGTAGCTTAAGAACCATTTTATCATGACTTCACTGTATGAAAATGGCAGAAGATTTAAATTTGTGACTGATGATGCAGAAGCTGTAAAGCTCAACAGACTCAAGAGTGTTCACACCAAATACTCAAGCTACACACATTTTAGGCCAAGAACATCCAGTTCACAATGCAATAGAAACTTGGAAGCATTATTCCATGATCAATGCATAGGATGATGCTAGCCAATGACATTTGAAAGAGCTGTTTATTTATAGCCTCAGCTGAACATCGCAACACAGCTGGAGGAAAAAATGAGTAATTTCAAAGACAAATAATTCAGAAGGAGATCTGTCGGGGGTGGGGGCACTGAGTTTACTGTGTCCAGGCCCTTGATAGCATTAAAGCAAATAATGTGAAGGAGTAAGGCTTATTTTACTGACCTTGTCTTTTGTTATTACATTAAATTTAACTTGCAGCTCAGAGGATCGCATTAGTTCGGCTTTGAAATATTTTTCATTTATGTGTGCCTTTGAATCAGCACACCACTACCTCTGTTGATTTAGTCCACTCAAGATGTATGTATAGTTCTGAAGCACTGTTTATGTAAGGATCTTATATCACTCTCGGCACAGCTACCATCCAACAACTTCAGCTTGAAAATTAGAAACTGAATGCCACTAGAATAAAATTCAATTCCTATCTAGATGATTATGATACAACATATACAAGCAGTTTGTGGCTAATACAGAAAGATTAAAGCAAATAGATAGCTATTAATTCCAGGAGTATCAGAAATGTAAATAAGAACCTGACACACCAATTCCTTTTTTTAAGTGCTAGCTAGTTTCTGCTACCCAACGCTCTGTTGGATAAAATGCATTTTTGCATTTCTGAGTTAGCATATTTGCAGCTTTAAAGCCACCTTTGCTTTTTATTATTTTTTCTTTTTTATGATGCACCTTCTGTGTTTATAAGAATACAACAACAGTTTCTCTCTTTCAATTCTTGTTTTGATACATGCATCGAAGTTCATAAAGTTGAAGTGAAAAGTCTATTCCTAAGGAAGGACAGCAATAGATTGATGTTTGTATATAGCACCCAGGGTAATACAAATCCAAATATAGAAAGTAATTACACTGACCTTGATATCTGTCATCATTATCTTGCTTATAGCACAAATGTTTTGCTAAGACTGTCATCAAAACCATAGGTTTAGATCTATTTCCAGGAAGAAACTCCTTCTAATCATTGCTCTACAAATATTGTGATTCTAAAGGATACAAAAGTATCAGTGTATCTAATCACTATAATTGTTCCAAGGGAGAATTAAGATAAACCTCCTTCATAGATTTCATTCCAGTGGCTTTCATGTAGCACTACTTGCACTGTCAAAGCATTTCAAAACACTGTTTTGTAGAGGATTATCTTGTTCTTTGGGAAAAATAAAGAACAAACCCAATGATTTTAGGGAGTTAAAACACCTGAAGTGCATTTGATTCTGTTGTAGGAAAAGATGTCAGAAGTTGACAAAAGACCCTAATGTTTCCAAACTTGCAGGAAACGTTTCCTCTATATAAGGCACACACCAGCAGCATGGCTAAATGTAACACTAGCCCCTGAGAAACTAGAGCCATACATCCACACAAAGAGAATAATACACAGCGATTTTCAATCTTCTGAGAACTGCAGTGGACTATTGGGCTTATTTCACGATTATAAAAGCCTCATAATCTATGATTGCTGCAAGCAGAAGTGATTTATTGGAGTACTCTCACATATATGAGATAAACCTATAACTTGCTGGCAGCTATTTTTTTTTTTAAGAGGGTATTAAAGGAAAGGCCAACAGCTTGCTTGCTTTATAGCCCCAGAAAGTGATGATTTGCAGCTCCAAAATATCCGTTTTGATGAATAGTTGTGGTGAAATTATAACCGTTGTTGTACAATGAGATAAACTTTCACCTCCATGAGGAAAATACAGATTACAAAAGCTGATTGTAAGCAATCGATGCTTTATATTCCTCTTCCCTAACTGAGCAAGCTTTGAATTCATGCCAGTCCAACAAATGCATTAATAATGTTTAGCCACTAGGTATTTGTGAAAGAAATGGGAAGTTGTTTTTAATTTGTTAGTCTGGTGAAGTGATAACACACTGATTCAAGAAGTGCTAGTGTGTGCTTGCTGTTTCCATATGTGAATATCCAAACACATATCCAGGTGTGTGTTCACTTCCACACATACGCTCTCCTACAGAAAGAAAGACAAGTATAGAGAATATAACATGGTTAGTTGCTAAACAATAAGAAAGGGAAGTAACTCAGAAGCAGGAATCTCCAATGACTTATAAAGCTCACTCAAGTGTCACAGACATTTTGAACATTCATTTAGTACTTCTTATATAAGTAAATATTAGGAAGAAAGTCTTAAACTGTTGAGAGTGGTGAGGCACTGGAAGAGGTTGCCCAGAGAAGATGTGGGTGACCCTTCCTGAAAGTGTTCATGACCACGAAGGGTGAGGATTTGAGCAACTTGGTCTAGTAGAAAGTGTCCCTGCTTATGGCAAGGACATTGAAACTGGCTTTCTTGTTGGCCCCCTTAAGATACTTCAAGGCCACAATAAGATCACTTCAGAACCTTCTCTCCAGATTCCAGTCCCAACTCTCTCAGTTTTTCCTCACAGCACAGCAGCTCTAGCCCTCTGATCATCCTCATATCTGGACACCTTTCAGCACATCCATATCCCTCTTGTAACAGGGGCTCCAGAACTGGATGCAGTACTTCAGGTGGGGTCTCACAGTTCTGAGCAAAGGGAGAGGATTACTTCCCTTGCCCTGCTGCCCACACTTCTTTTGGCGCAGCCCAGGCTCTGGTTGGCTCTCTGGGCTGCAAGAGCACAGTGACAGCTCGTACTGCCAAGAGCAAGTAACCTATTTCACTAATAGGGAAAGCATTAAACATAAAAATGAGGCGAAAGAAGAATGAAAATTGGGGAGTGACTGAAATGCATGGTTTCTAGAGATGCCATCAGGTTTTGTCTTCAGCCTGGTTTGCTATTTGATGTAATTTACAATTTTTGTAACTTTGTTTCTTACTGGAAATTGCAGTGTTGTTTAATTTCAAGGCTTTTATGACTTCCATATGAATTATTTTGAACTAATTTCAGTCCCCAGCAAGTCAAACAAAACATTTGTCAGTCCTTCCTTGCTCTGTGTTCAAATACTGTGGCTGGATTTTTATCAGAGCACAGGATCATACCCTCTGAATAGACTACCCCTCACAGCCATCAACTGCCCTTTTTTTTTTTTTTTTTTTTTGGTGAAGAACCAAAAATAAGATTAATTATGTAATCTTCCAAAGAGAGATTTCCAGTTACACTTTTAAAGAGGGAGCATTTTGTTTAAAGGATTTAACTCAGACTTAATGAGAAAGTTATTGTATGCTAATTAAATACACACTGATTTCTATGAATATTTATCGAAGTGTAGCAATAATTTGCATGAAGATAGATGTTGAACAACTGCATTTCAGTAAATATGTTCCTAATAATTATTTAACATTCACTACATTATGCAACTAAATGATTTTTTTTTTTGTTGGTGAAGATATTGAGTATTTATTATATGACATAGGCCCAACTGTATTGTCACCTACACAGGTGCAATCCCATTTAATTAAAGGGGAAGTTGTCATGCAACTGAGGGCAAGATGCAGTCATATACACCAGGTGGTTACTAAGCACATTTAATGACACTGAACAGCAATTCTGAGAGCTAAAAAAAAATACTAAAAACTCATTGAAAACTAAGCTGGGTGATCCAGACTCTTTCCTTAATTGTACACTTTGGCCCTAGGATCCTCATTTGCTGTGGAGTTTCTTGCCTGCTCACATTTGTACCCTGGATCTTGAAGTTTTGGTAGGGCTGCTGCTGCTCCTCCTCTGTGAAGGAGACCCTGTGTCCAAATCTAGTCTAATTTACCTATGGAAATACTCAAATATAATTTCGGGTGTTACATGTCTTCTCCCTTCTATATGCAGTACAGATTAGTAAAAGTATCGTGTGGCATCCTTAGTTTTGCTTAGCCTAGCTTTTGGTATCCCACTGAGCTGGAGGATTTTAAAGACAATTTCTGCAGCTTCTTAGAAGAAAGCAGCAATCTTGAGGCTACTGTCAGGGCTGGCACTTCCTGTGCCTCTTAAGTCAATAGTTCAGAAACTAAGCATAAGGAAAGATTAAACATAAGAGACAACCTGTTTCTGTAGGTCAGTGATGACCATATTCATTTGGGACTGGAGAGCATCCTGCCCTCAATCTATTTCTGAAATTCTCTCTAGTGTCCCTTAAATGCTCATTCAGTCCTTGAATCAATTATCTGAACAGAGATTCTCCATCCTTAGGCTTCCTTGTAAACAACAGAGAGGGGAAATGTCAGAGATTTTGTTCAAGGAATAACTTAATTTAGAGCAATTTGGGAGCTTGCTGTGTAGCACTAATAGTAAAAATCTCGAAGAGAATCAAACTGGACAGAGAATAGAGCCTGCAGTTATGCCTTTTGCACTTATTTGTCAGTCTACTTCTATATTTACTTCTTATGCCACATCTTTTGAATCAGCACAATGTCACAGATTCTCTCCCTTACATGTGACAGTGAAGCATTGGAATGGGTATTGGGATTTGCATGCTCACTGCACATCCAGTGCACTTCAGCCAGAGGTGGGAGGGATACTGAAAGGGAAGATGTACTTCTAAAGGAAAAATCTGTCAGTCATGGTGCAATGGTCGTCCATCTCTTTCCTTTCTATCTGTCAGTACTACAAGATATGTGGAAATAGATTGTGTCTTTGAAATCTCAAGGTCTTTCTAAGAGCTATTGGAACACAAAAGGTTTCTATCCTTAGCTGGAAAGTCTATCTGGAATTTTCTTCTCCATCTACTGCCTAACTCTTTCAAGGACTTAATCTCTGAAGAGTGAGAAATTCAATATGATCATGTAATTTTATTTTAGTGCATGTTTATCTCGCTAAGTCACCTTACTTTGGTCTTAGTCTTGTTTTTAGAAAGACAAAAATAGAAAATGTAGATTTAAGAATTTTTTTAATCCATCAGTGAATTGTAGATGTGTATAGGAATGAGTCCATAATTTAAAGAATCTAATGGCATTATTGGATGGAGGGAAAGTAAAATAGAATTATGAAAAGGGTTGCATAAAGTATTACCTGGGTTTAATGAGCCTTATAAAAGGTTAAGATTTAATTGTAATATTGCCAGTGTAGGTGACGAATTCTAATATCTGATGTATATTTAATGAGTGAGTTTTGTAAGCAATAAGACTTATAAATCCTGAAGTTAACAGAATCTGAGTTCAGACTGTTAGGGGGAAATGAGTGTCTAAGGGAAATAAGATAAATCAAACCAAGTATACTTAAAAGAGTATTTCTTTGTGTTTTCTTTTTTGTTTGGTTTGGTTACCATCACTAAGCTACTATATTCTTCTTGGTAGTAATAAAGGCATAAATAAAATCTGAAGTATAAACACAGATAACAAGCTGAAGTAGGCTGTGTCTCCCACTGTGCTTTGATGAAAGGTTTTAATAATAAAGGATAGTAGCAGCAAGCTGATGTCAATGGCTGACTGCTTTTAACTTTTAAAAATCAAATGGTTACTGATAAGCCTAGGAAAAGGAACTAGTTTTTCAGTTTCTAAGTCAACAGCTTTCATCAGAGCTATGCCATGAGTATAAGTAACAGGAAGCTAGAAGCTCTGTCAGACTCTTTGTTGCTACCACCCTGACTGTATTTTCCACACATGATACCTAAATCCAGGCATCATTGATAGTGTCTCACTCCTCTGTTTTTTCTTGAATCTTAGCATGGTTTTTTGACACAAACTAAAAGCTTTCAAGCAGGTCTCTTGATTGCTTGCTTCCTAGCTCAGGAGATGAAAAGTGTCATAGTTCCCAGCCACGAGTTCCCAGTTACAACCTCCAGTACTCCAAAACCCTCAGGTGTGAAACACCTTTCAAACCAAGATTAGTCCTCATAAGAATATCCCTACCATTGATGAACACCAGAAAGGTCATTTTCAGCTATGCCACTTCTTAGTAGTCATACAGGACAGGCTTCTCTTGCAGATGTTATTTCAGGAGGTGTCCTCGGTTAAGTATTGTTGTCAGTACTCCAGCAAGGCATTGCCTCCTGCCAGTCTCCGAGTGGGGATGTAGAGGGAAAATAAAAAAAAAAGATAAAAAAAAGGCACTTCAAAAACCACAGAGTTTTGAGCTGTGCTACCATCTTGTATGACCTACCCTCTCTCTTTCTTTTGCTTAGATTTCATAGGCATAGTGGTCTGCTTGTTCAGCCTCTGCACGGTGACTGGCAAAACCTTCCTTCTTGCTAACAGTCCTCTCAGAAATAAATTAAGCATGAAGGAATGTGACCATATGTCTCCTGTAGTAGGGATTAGGATGAAGTTGGGCCTTCAGGCAGAATTACACCAAAGGGCAGACACTCCTACCTCATTTTCTTGGTTTTACGAGACACAGAGTAACTTTTAATGGCTGAATAGATGCAGATGCAGTGATCTTCAATGGAGTTGTGCAGTATTGATTTGGGATGGAGAACAGAGGGGTTAAGGACTTCTAAGGATCTCTTAGCAACAATTTTGTCACTTCAGAAGCAAGGAAAGAACCACTGAAAATTGCTGAACTGGTGAATACGAGAGAAATTTAATCCTGTACTACTTCCTTCTTTGCACCCCTCTTTTTCAGTCGTCTTGATTTATTAGAACGTGGGCAGGGAATGGGAAGAATGTTTCTCTATCAACATCAATTCTTCCCTGTGCTTTTGTTCAGGAAAGAGTACCAGGCTTTGAATCCCAGCGAGGGAATGTGATTCTCTGTGGCTCTAAGCAAGGTTTTTGTGTCAGGAGCGGACTCTTTCCCCCGTGTACTTGAGCCTACTGAAGAGGATCCAGACCCATAAATCCTTTTATGGATTTGACCTTAACCTTGTCAAGTTCTGCATCTTTGGTTTTTTTGTGAGCTCCCAGACAAAGAGGGACATATTTAGATGTGCTTATTTTCTTAATATCTGAAGTTTTGTGTTCTAAAGCAGACTGTTTCAGGGATCCTTGTTTTATGCTGTCATTTCCTGGAATAAAGAATGTATTTGCTTACCTGGCACTTAACTTGCTGAGTTGTCAAACTGAATAGAAAGATCCCAAGCACTTAGCAATTTTTGTCACTAGTCTGCAGAAAGGATACCAGAGATGTCTAGGGCAAGAGTGCTAGTCCCAGAAGGTTGATGGCCAGGTGTCTAAGACTGATTGGAAAACCATTACTGCAGTCAAAAATGAGGCCAAAGGTGCAATTAACTCAGAAACTGCTGTAATTTGTATTTCATTATTAGTTGTAAATCAATACAAATAGTCTTGCCAGACACAGTCAATTGCTTTTTTAATAAAAGAAAATTAGCAATGAAAGAGAATGCAGAATGTGTAACAAATACATATAAAAACTGTTTGCATTGTTTCTAATTAAACCATAGCCTTATATTTGAGAAAAAGATAGAAGCTTTCCCTTACCTTTTCTCCACTTAAGTAGTGTGGAGGTCCCACATGAAGTAACTGATGTGTGAGCTGATTAGCATGGTTTAATTGTAACAAGATACTCTTGGTGTGCATCAGACTTCATGAACATCTGGAACAGAAAAGTGTCCGTACCAAAGCCAGCAATTAACAAAAGACCCCAGAAGAATCAGATCATTCCAATGATCTCCCAACCCTATAAACTACACACAGAGAAAGAAGGAGAAAAAGGTAAGCATCTGGCAGGATTAAAGCATTTATACTATGGACTTCCTGGATCAGAACCTTAGCACACAGGAATCAGAGAACACTTTTTCTTAGGCACTGTGATCAGTCATTTTAGCCAAAAAAGCTACTGGTAATGAACAAAGAAAATACTCAGAAGGCTGGAATTTAAAAGTTCATGTTGATGAAGTAGTATTGCAAAAAAATATTATAAAACTTTCTGGATATTTATTCTTTTAAAATGGCCTTTTAAAATTTAAATGAAGCAGATAAGAATTTTAGATGCTTGCCACTTAAAGTCCTTTGACATTGTTCTCCACTACTACTGTAATGCAGTGTTTCAAAATGCTGCCCTGGCTGTTACATAGCCCAAGGCAGGTAAGACTGTCCCTCTGCTGAAGTTTGTGAGCATAGGTTTTGTGTAGCAGAGAAAGAACTCTCCATATAGCTGGTAGGAACCTTGATCCCAGAATCACAGAAATATTCAAGTTGGAAAAGCCCCTAAGGATCACCAAGTCCAACCTAGAACCCTACTCTACAAGATTCACCTTCAACCATGTCCCTAAGCACCACATCCAAATGATCCTTAGATGCATCCAGGGTGGGTGACTCTACCTCCTCTTGGGCAGCTCATTCCAGTGTCTGACCACGCTGTCCATGATAAACTTTTTCCTAATATCCAATCTAAACCTCCCCAGTCTCAGCTTGAGGCCATTCCCCCTTGTTCTTCTCCATTTACCTGTGAGAAGAGATCAGCACAAGTCTCTCCTCAGTGTCCCTTCAGGTAGTTGTAGACAGCAATGAGATCCCCCCCTCAGCTTCCTCTTACTCAAACTAACCATCCTGAGTTCCCTCAGTCACTCCTGTCCTGGAAGGCTAATAGGCCTATTAGATGTCCTGGCTTGCTCCACCCTTCTGCCCTTGGGGGAAGCAAGGGCAGGAGGAAAACAAAGGCTTGGGCCATTGTGTCCCAAAGTGATAAACAGGTACCCTCAAGTGTTTAGGTACTTTGTCTTGCCCAAATAAGGGTAAGCAAGTCCTGGTTTCACCTAATATGGTTAGTTTTGCATATGCCACTTTGGTGAATCTCTGTGGCCAAAGGAGCCGTTATACTTGGACAAATAATATAAATTGAGCTAAGCTGCAAGCAGTTGAGCTTCTGCTTTGCTGTGGCTGCTTTGCTACTCTTGGACATGTTCTGCTCTGCCTCATGTTTCAGACCCGCTTAGCCCTGATATTTTGGGCTTGAACTGTCTGGAAACTTAAGTGCCAGAAGTCTCCCAGGAGAAGGCATTTAAGTGCCTCACGACATGGCAAGAAGTGCCACTGACATCATGCTCTCTGCACATCTGCAAGAGATCCTGCCCACATCTTCGCAAACCTCTGTGCCAAGAGGAACCAGGATCATGTCAGAGATCATCTGCCTCTTTCTCAGACCCTGGGAAGATCTAGAAGCCTCTCAGTGACTGAGCAGTTCCAGCACTGCCACAAAGGAGCCAGTGACTATCTTGAAATGTCTACCACAGTGAGCAGAACAGACTTTCCCTAGGGCTGCAGGCTACCTATTTGTAAGTGGGGCAAAACCATTTTGTGGCCAAACCTTTTCCAATTTTTCTGATTCTTCTAAATAGATGGATTGTCCATAAGCATCCTTGTGAATATTTTCCTGACTGAATTAGAACCCAAATGTAACTAATATGTATATAGTTATGGGTAGGGCTTCCAGAGCTAAAATTACCTACTTATACAGTAATTCCTGCCTTCTTAATTGCCCCAACTAAATCAGCTCCTCATAAGACTTACTCTCCTGGCACTTCCCCAGCTTTGTTGCCCTCCAGCACCTCCACGTCTCTCTCATATTGCGGTGCCCAAAACTGAACGCAACACTCAAGGTGTGGCCTCACTTAAAGCCAAGTACAAGAGGACAATCACCTCCCTCCTACTGCTGGCCACAGCATTTTTAATCCAAGCCAGGATGCCATTGGCCTTCTTGGCCACCTGGGCATGCTGCTGGCTCACATTCAGCTGCATCTCTATTATAACCTCCAGATCCCTTTCTACCAGCAGCTCTCCAGCCACACTGCCCCAGGCCTGTAGCATTGCTTGGGGTTGTTGTGACCTAAGTGTGGGACCTGGCATTTGGCCTTGTTGAAACTCGTTAATGTTGGCCCATTGATCCAGCCTATTCAAATCCTTCTGAGGAGCCTCTCTACCCTCATTCAAACCAATCCTGTCAAACAGATGTTAGACTAACTGTTAGTCCTAGGTGAGCTGTTGATTGTAGGCATTAGAAAACTCTAGGACAGGGATCATGTAAGTGCTGTGGATGACCAAAAAAAAAAAAATTAGGGATGAGACAGTGGAAGAGACTGAGCAGTAAAGCAGGTCTGGGCTCTCTGTAAGGAGCCCAGGCAGTGCTAAAGCAATTCAGAACAACTCCTTTGTCTTCAAAAATTACAGACGTCATTTTGAGTTCTTCTATCCCTTGAGGTCTCCATGCATAAAAGTAATTAAACCCCACATTTACCTTCTCTGTCCTCCTCTACCTTAGTCATTCCAAGGGTGCTTTTTTTTCCTCTTTTAGTGCAAAAGGGATACACTTCTTGGTTGTTGAAATAACTTTGTAAATACAGTGTTGATATTCATAAACATTGAAAAACCACCCAGAATTTGCTACTGCCATTGTGAAAGATGTCTCACTCTACTATTATCTTAGCTTTATGATATCATGTTTTGTGTGGGATGAGACTTTGTGCATATCTTACAGGAAACAAAGACAATAATTATTGAATCGGCAGACCAAAAGCAAGAGCAGTTCTTTAATCACACTCTGTTCCATGAATACTGAATAGAAAACTACAGTAAAAACCCCTGATATTTTGACTGAGACATAGCAGAGCTTTAGTGCTCATAATACTCCACTTTTATGGGGTCATATTTCTGTCTGAGATATATTAGTAGATTGTGCCAAGATTTAGGCTGCGCAGCTGCAGGAACTTGAAAAGTTGCCTCTAGTGTATCAGATACAAAACACGCAACATTAAATTTTGTGAACTATAACAGTTAGCTAAGTGTGTGATGTCTCTTTAAGGAAAGAGATTCAAATCAGATTTCATGCAGGGTCCATTGAAACAAATGTGAATTTTGCTAGTAAAATGTCCAGAGCTCCAGGTCTTTACCAGAAAAATGACAAGTTAGATCATTCTATATCAGTTCCCAGCTGCTCCTTGGAGGAAGGCAGTACCACAGAAAAGCTGACCTCTATCTATGGTGTCTTGGCACCATATCTACACATCTGTTAAATCCCTCTGGGGACAGTGACTCCACTACTTACCTGGGCAGCCTGTTCCAACTCTTGACAATCCCTTTGCTGAATAAATCTTTCTTGAGGTCCAATCTAAGCCTCCCCTGGTAAAACTTGAGGCTGTTCACTGTTGCCTTACTGCTTGTTTCCTGGGGAAAGAGTCATTTCACTATTTTAAGGTTTTATGAATAGCATGGTTGCTACTTTTGCAACAATGCCACTGCATGTTGGGGCAGTAACACATAGAGAGGGAAGATTCATTTTCAAAGTGTTCATAAGGTAAGGAACTAGGTCCCTGTGGTACTTGAGGATCACATCTCCTCAAACTGTTTTAAATCTGGAATCTTACATCTAGAGTCTGATATAATTGTTAATGATGTTGTGTGTTCCAGTATTTGGGGCCAAATATGTTCAGTCCAGAGGGCTATATAATTTTGTTTTCCTAATGTAGCTTGTAGAGTGTATTAACTCCATCTGCATGGAATCACTTAGACAAAGCCTTCCTCTTTCAACAATAGTGTGCAGAAGATATGAGCACATAGTGTCTCACTATCCATGGCTTTCCTGAGTGTGATTCCCAAGAAATCACTTGAGTCAGAAAATCCTGAAAAATGGAGTGAAAAAAACAGGACAAGATAGAAAGTGGTTGATCATTTAATAAGCTGTGTTGAGGAGGATAATAAATCATTTGGGCTAGGTGAAACTCCATTCCCTGGAAAGCTTATATTAAGTTACTTAGCGGAAGATACTGTCTGGAAAACAAGGTCATAGGTGAAAATCGCCTTCTTGTGCTGTTAGTTGGAATTTAACCAAAACTGAAGAGTACAGAAGACACTATTTGCTGGAGACAAATTAAAAATGCAGTTGAGTTTACATCCAGAGCACAAATTTTATTCAAAACTAGAAGCCAAGCAATGAAGATGGGTGAAATTTTCAGTGGACTAGATGAACACATGGAAGAGGGAGAGTTTTATTTTGTTGCTGGTGACTGGCAGCACCTGGTTGCAGCTGTATATGTCAGAAGAAAGCTCTAGAGACAGGAGTGTTAGAAGCCACAAAGCTGGAGGTGACCCTTCTGACCGAGTCCTGCTGGAAAGTGGTCTGGAGAATCTTGAGGAAGGAGCTGCCTTTGCTTCATTCTTGCTGTCTTTAGGGAAAGCAGAGGGAACATGAGTTGCTTGTAGATGACAGAATCAGTTTTTTTTAAAACTTGGATTCTTCAATCCAATGTAATTTCTTCATACCAACCATTCATACACCTTCAGACTTTTGGCTAGCTATTCTCAGCACAAGCAGATAAAATGGTTCAGAGCATACTATGCAATTGTAGTATGCTCCAGAGAGCAGTGGTATCTCTGCATGTTGCAAATAATGCAGAAAGAGCAAAAGATGAAGAAAGGAGGTAAATGTTTTGTCTGAGATTGTCAAAGAAGCATGAGAGAATTAGAATCCTAAATCCTAATGAAATTCAGCAGAAGTTGGAAACCTTAATTCCCTGAGACTCCTTTGAAAATCCCATTTGTAATTTCATGCTATGGTAGAACACTGGTTCTATGTAGCATCACTTTTACTAGGAAGACACCAGTCTATTTTCCACACTTTTCATTTCAAAAGGTTTGATTTTCAGCACTGTAAATATACCAAATCCAGCCAATCAAGGAGGCAAGATGAGACTGCAAATGTGGGGCTACTTTCTGTGCTGATTTGTGGTGTGAATGGTCATACTACTTTGTATTTTACCTTCATTAAATAAAAGTTGTACTTTTTAGTATTTAAACTATTCCCCCTGATGTTTCCTGCTCAAGCCCTTTAATTATGAGATAAGGTCTTACTGTTTCCTGCTTTTATAGGAGTTGCTTACCTCTGAAGTAAGTTGGAGTTAACCACGTGTTGGTTTGATTTTGCCTTTTTTTCCACTTCCTTTGTTAGCTCCTTGCCTTAGTGCATCAGAAATACCACCCTGCAATAAGCCCAGTTAAACTCTGCCGGTTTCCTGGGTTGTTTTGCTCAGCCACGTGTACCAAACTGGGAAAACAGGAGTTCATACTGATTTGGCCCTAGCGTACAAGTGCAATGTGTGAGCTTGTGGAGAATAAAGTCCTCTGGCTCCTGGCTTCTGTCTATATGTTTTTATGCATTGCTGCAAGGCAAACCCCAGTTCTATCAGACAATACTTTTGGGGATGCAGCTGTGTACTAATTACCTTTCCAATTTACCAGCCGAAAAATAGAAGCAATATAATGTAGTCCATTAGTTTTACAAACATTCGTGTGGATCTTCAACTGATGTAAGTGGACATAGCTGCAATGAGTATATCTGATGGATTTACTCCTGCTGGGGATAAGGCCTCCTTTATTGACTTCTCAAAGCATTTCCAGATTTCAGGCCAAGCTGTGCAGTACAGTTTGATTAATTTCTTTTAGCCCATGTATATCTTGCCCATCTTGTCTACTTTACAGATTATACTCATCCTGTAGTGTAAGGTTACTATTGTATTCTGTTTGCTGTGTTTTGTAAAGCTCCTCACTGATTTTTAATCCATGGATCATTCTTATTCAACATTGCAAGTAGATTTACAGGATCTTAACGCAATAATTCCCCCCAAAATGAACTGCTGTCAGCTGAAAGATTCTCAGTTTAATAGTAAAATAATTCTGTATTATTTGTATTTCAAACACTACTGAATAACTTGAGATTTTGTTATGATGGAAAGCATGCTATTCTTTTTAATGTCATTTTGGGGACTGCTGAGAATATTGAACAGTTACTGGACACATTGAAACCATTTCTTATTTCCCTTTCTCTTTCTCTTGGCTGTAACAAGCTAATCTACCTACACTAAAGGCTGAATACAAATATGAGGAGGAATGTCCAGGGAAAGAAAAAGACCAATAGTCATTGTTGAAGTTTGCCAGTTTGGAGCTGAATGAAATCCGTAACGTGAAAGTACCTTTAAAACAATGTTAAATTTAATGAGCTTCTTAGGAAAAAAAATCTGAAATGAAAAGGTTCCTGGATCAGCAGAGATCCTGCCTTGTGAAGAAGTATTTGTTAGCCTGAGAAGGCTCTGTGGTGAAACCCAAGGTCAACATTTCTCATTCCTGTGTTTCCCTATAAGCACCTGAATTCAGTCTGACTTCAGAACACAGGAGTGGGGGATTCCAATACCTGAAGGGGGCATACAGAAGGGCTGGGGAGGGACAATTTACAAGGTCTTGTAATGACAGGATCAGGAGTAATGGGATTAAACTGGCAGAGGGGAGATTTAAACTAGATGTTAGGAAGAAGTTCTTTCAGTGAGGGTGGTGAGACACTGGCACAAGTTGCCCAGGGAGGCTGTGGATCCACAAGCTCCCTGGAGGTGTTCAAAGCCAAGCTGGATGAGGCCTTGAGCAACCTGTTCTAGTGGGATGTGTTCCTGCCTAGGGTAGGGAGTTGGAACTGGATGAGCTTTGAGGTCTCTTCCAACCTAAACTGTTCTATGATTGTACCCAGTCACATCAAGGACAGTCTAGAGAGGACTCTTCAGGCTTTATCACTAGAAGAGGCAGTGATGCAGCTGGAGGTGACACATGGTGGTAGCCTGTACCTATGGTTGTCCATAAACATTCTCTGCTAGGAAATGGCAATAGTCCACAACAAAGAGTATTCACTATAAGGAATCCCAAGAAAATCATATGCAGTCTTCCAAACCCTTCCAAACTGACCCTAAAGGCATTTCTTTCAGTAGGAATCATGGACAAGTATCTCGGCTGGCCTAAAGAGCTGCCTGGAAAGAAGGTGATGATGAAGGCGAAGATATGTGGCCCCTATCTACCTTGATGAAATAAGTTAGGAAAAATCAACAGAATTATAAAGTAGCTGTAAACAATAATTATAAAAAATTCTCATATTTCATGTCCAAGGAAGGGGAGAACAGGAGAATCTATGCCTAGTAAAGTTGTTGCTGAGTTTGTACCGCTAAGTGCCATAGAAATGGCAAAATTTATTTCTTAGACCGTTCTTTAAAAAAAAAACCAAAAAAACAGAAAGAATCATTCAAACAGATAACATTGATTAAATATCCAAGGAAATCCAAAACAAATTCATTGCCTGATCAAGATGAAAGGACGAGAATACTTCTGATGTTTTCATCTGAAAAGTAAACAGTTTAGTGTATTGATAGGGCTTAATTATGTCCTTTCTTACTTAAATGAATTCCTCTGTTAAAACTGTAGATGTGTAATTTATGCTAAAGAGATATATTCTTTATCATTATTTAACATTTCTTTTGTACTTGTGAAACTTTTGTGAGGTTAGTCCAAAAATTCACATCAAGCATTTTAATGCAAAGGCTTAAACTCATCATCTGCTTAATCAACACTTTTAGTTTATTATCGGAAAGCATCAGTAACCTTGATACACTTTATCTTAGTTTATGCTTTCATCTAATAGAGAGCTAAATAATATGTGAGATGCATTCCAAAAAATAATTCAGCAACATTTGGTAGCAAATATTATCTCCATGCAGCTAATCACAGTTGATATAGTAACACAGGAAACATCTACTCTAACTCAAAATACAACTGTCTTTATACCTACAGCACCGTTAGATTATATGTGATTCTCAAAGTCATTACCATCATCCCAAGGCATCTGTTCTTGACGATATCCTTTCCAGAGTCTTCTCTGAGTCCTTGTGTTTACTGACTACATGAGGCAGTCCTTGAGAAATTCCCAAGCACTTCAATCAGATGAACTTGAGGGCAAAGTCAAGTTTATATTGACAGGTGCCAAGTGCAAATTAAAAAAATGAGGGCTTTCCTCCTACCAAGTTCTCAGCTAATGAAGCATTGAGCACTAATATAGGGTTTGTCTGAGGTCTTTGTTTAGCTTCATTCTTTTTGAATACTCTGAAAAGCTATGGAAGGGGAAAATTGCAACAACCATTCACAGAAGTACCTTTTGCATTCCTGGGTAGTGATCTTGGTGGCTGTGAACAGATTATTAACTGGGTTTTTTTTTCTTTCCCAGAAGAATAAAGTGAGGTCTTTGGTTTTTGTTTGTTGATGAATGTGTTTTTCTCCATGTTATTATCTTTTTCACTGAGAACATTTTCAGTAAAAATCTTGTTTAGGAACCACATGAAACTGACACAAAGCATCTGCATTCCCAGATTTATTTGTCTTTTTGCAAAGTGAGTTTCTATTACCATGTGTACCCTTTTAAAAGCTGCTGAGGTATAAAAGCTTTTACCATTTGGCGAGTAGCTATTTTGCATTACTACTTTATGGAGTCGCATCGTAATCTGTCAAACTCCCCTTTATAATTATTAGTGAATCCTAAATGACAGAGTTCAGTCCTTGGCACCTTGTATGACAGTGAAAAATAAGATTTTTTTTTTTCCCCATGTAAGTTTCTTGCAATATAGACTCATTGGCATAGTAATTGACTTTTACTATAATTTATTGCTTATTGCTTTTTGAGTGTTAGCTGGCATTCATTTTTTCTTTACTAGAACACAGTAGATATTGTTTTTGCAAAGATAAATGTCTTTTAGTTGTACTATACCAGTGAGATGTCTTGGGTTTTGTGTTTGAGAAACCTATGTACCTAAGGTGATTGTTTTTCCCCACAGTTTTTTTGTTTTGGTTGGGGATTTTAATTTGGTTTTGGCTTTTTTTTGTTTTTTCTCCAGTGAAGATCAAATTGTATTTCAACCTGGTGTGTGAGCAATAGAGTACATTGTCATTATACAGGTAAAGAAATTAGTGCAGACCAGATTTTACACATCCTGCAGGAGGCCCAGTCTAACCTGAACTAGCATTATTCAAGTGTCAGGAGCCTTTACTTATAATTAGCTGACCTAAAATACTTGGGATGTGTGCTAAGATCATTTATTATCTTTTGGATCATATGGATAAGGTTGTTTAGATCCAGTATCTGCAAAAGTGAGTTTAGCACCAAAGACCTGGTTTAGGCCAAGACACACACACAGAAAAAAATCTAAATCAAGTTTTGTGCAATCCTTTGTAGACATGTGTTGGAGTGGAAGAGTCTTGATAGTATGACTTAGAAACAGTCTCAAGTTTACATCTGTGTTTCTACACTTTTTTCTGAGGCTGATGTCCATCGCTGGCTGCATTTTATTAAAGTTAGCTTAATAGTTGTGATTTATGCATGTACTGTGACAAGGGATCTAGATGAACCTTTCAGATTCCTAAAAGAAGTAGCTGAGATTTTTGCATGACACATGAAATTTCAGGATACAGTACTGACCATTGCCTGGGCTCTATTCAGCTTTTTCATCAAGAAAGACATTAATTTCTTTGACACCATCAATAAAATTAGTCTATTTCATTTAAAGCATGTTTTATTCTGTAGTGTATATGAATATTACATCATCTTTATTTTTAAGCATCTATTTTACAGTAATGTTATTGCTCATAATAAGTTTCATACTAGTAGTGCTGACAGCACTGAAAATTGTCCTCTCTTTATCCACAGAGACAAGCAAAGCTAATTTTCTCGTGCTGCAGTCCAGTTTTAGCGCCATGCAGATAGGCACTGTGATCTGTGTCACACTTATACATATCTAGGTATTTAACACAATAAATTAATTACCATTGCCTGGTGCAAGTAGCTCTCATTCTATAGCTCTGCTACAGCTCCTCTTCAACTTTGCATGGGAAACTGGTTTATCCTTACTGTTGGCTGAGGAGATGAATACAGATTCATTTGTCCTAGGGATTAACTGAGGAGCACTAAATGATGTGCCAGATCTTGCACAAATGTGGCAGAGCTGGGAGAAGATCTTTAGTGCTTCCAGAAGGAACACTTCACCCTTCTTGTAGGCAACACATTTCTTTCAGAAATAATTTCACCATTTATAGGGTATTCAAGTTTGACAAATATGTAACCTTTCTGTTTGGATTTTGGGTATGAAATCCATAAATCTTCATTCCAACGTGGGGACATTTATTTTGCTGTGCATTTTTTTTAAGCACTGACATTCCAAGTTTATGAGATTGAAGGAGTCAATACACTGATGGGCAGAACAGTATTTAGAGATGTTAAATGGACAGACACTTCAAGAAACTATTGACATTGACATTAGATGCTCAGAACTGGACATTTTATCATCTAGTTAGAGCCTGAGAAAGCAGGAGGAAAAGACTGAGTCATAAAGGAAATTAGGAAAAGTACTTGGGAGATTTTACTGAGAGTCTTATTCTAAATTTATAGTGAAGGAAGGAACCAGAAGGAAGTTGAGAACAAGCTGAAAGCTTGGCTGCAGTAGCTGCTAGGTAGTATGTATCTTTCAATGACAGACAAAGTCTTTTGTAGTGTCACATTATCCACAATAAAAGATATAACTGGGAAAAACTGCAGGAGGAGAACAAAGATCTGAACAATTCATTCAACAAAATGAATTTGTAACAAACACTGAGATTTACAAAGGCAGTGCAGAACAGAAGACAGAAATATGTCTGGCAAGTGTCAAGTATCTGCCACAACAAGCATGCCGTCAGGCAACTGATAAAACAGTGATCAACTTACTAAATGAGTCAATCCACTGAAATTGTTTGAGAGAGAATCATAGAATCATAGAATGTCAGTGGCTGGAAGGAACCTCAAAAGATCATCTGGTCCAATCCCCCCTGCCAGAGTGGCGTCACCTAGAGCATATCACACAGGAATGCATCTAGAAGTTTCTTGACTATCTCCAGAGGGAGACTCCACACCGTTCCTGGGCAGCCTGTTCCAGTGCTCTGTCACCCTCACAGGGAAAAAAATTCTCCCTCAGCTTCACATGGAACCACCTATGCCTCAACTTCCACTCATTGCCCCTTGTCCCGTTACTGGACATCACCAAGAAGTGGCTGGCTCCATCCTCTTGGCGCTCAATCCTTACATATTTATAGACATTAATGAGCTCACCCCTCAGTCTCTTCCCTTCAAGCTAAAAAGCCCCAGGTCTGTTAGTCTCTCCTCATACAGAAGGTGTTCAACTTCCTTAATCATTTTTGTGGCTCTGTGCTGGACTCTCTCAAGTAGCTCCCTGTCCTTCATGAGCTGGGGGCCCCAGAACTGGACACAATACTCCAGATGAGGCCTCACCAGGGCAGAGTAGAGGGCAAGGAGAACCTTCCTTGACCTACTAACCGTAGTCCTTCTAATACACCCTAGAATGGCATTGGCCTTCCTGGCCACAAGAGCACACTGGCTCATGGCCATCCTTCCATCCACCAGGACTCCCAAGTCTCTCTCCTCTTGGCTGCTCTCGAGCAGATAAGTCCCAAACCTATACTGATACGTGGTAAGATCCGAGTGTAGTTTCTTAAGTGGTGTCACTGGGAAGAGACGTACACAGATATAATCATTGTAAGAGTATTGTTAATTCCATTTAACTCCATCATTAAGCGGCCACACTTTAAGTTCTATATGGCGCTCAAGATGTTTAAACAGCCTTATAAGCTCAAGAGGGATAGAGACCTCCCATTGTGGTTGTGCTCAGCACACTGTCTTTCAAGAATGCCTTTCAGATTATGGTGAAGTTACTGGGATAAATCAACCTTTTTAATCTGACTGATTAATCAATGAGTTGGGGGTCACTTTTAAACCTGTGCAGAGCAGAAGTATCAGAAGGATTAAAATTAAGCCAGAAATGCTGAATAGTAGGATAGAAGTATAATCATGAGTGAAGCTGCTATTGATGATGACTTTCTAGGACCAAGCAAAGATATTTGAAGAGAAAGAAAAGGAAGAAGGGTAAGACAATAATACTTGAGGCCAGAGGGGATGCAAGGACACAGAGGCAATTCTGAAGGAAAGAATGTCAAAAGTGCAGAAAAGAGAAATAGTAAGGCATGAGTGACTTCTGAGAGTAGAAATTTCAGGGGGAAAGGGTAAGGTATAAGTGAGTGAAAAAAGACACTGATACAAATGATAAATCTTGTCTCTTCAGATTCACTGACTACCTAAATGCCTCTCTTCTATTCAGATAAATAGAAAATTATCCTTTGGTTTCAGTGAGGAGGTCAGTTCAGCTGCAAGGATGCAGATTCTCAGCAGTGTGGGTGGCATAGAGTTGGGATAGGTCCAACAATTATAAACTGTATTTGATAAATATATCCTGCAGACACATTCAAAGTTTAGTAAAGGTAGTTCACTTGAGGGAGTGTGGGGAGATGGGAGAATGGAGTGAGATTCCCTATTTGCTTCTGGTATCAACAAAATGAGAGTTGCATTCCCTTGAGACATCATTCTCTCCAAATTTAACACCTTAGTTACTCACTTGAACCGATTATAGTTGGCAGTCTTAGTTTGTCCATTTGCAAAAACCTGTCTCAGGATTTAAAATTCACCTCTTTAAAACTGCATTTTGGTTTAATGACACAGGTCTTATTAATGTTAATTGAAGTTTGCTCTCCGAGTCCTTGGAAAATCACTTCAGATTTTACTCTCAGCTTTCAGTCTGTATCCTCACTTCCCTTCAACTCACTGTGAAAGGTACTTCTGGTTGTCAGGCAAATACCACTTCTAATTAATTAAACTTTAAAATTTCTCTCTCTTTATGTAAGCAGAGGAATATTTAGTTAATGTAATGCCTCTCTTTGTCTATAGGATATGTGAATCATTGAGTATCAGCTGCAGAATAACTCCACTGTGAGACAGAACTCAAGAGTGGTCTGTGTGTCAGCTTACCTTTATAATCCTTCATTAACCTTTTAGCACTCAACTTCCAACTTCCAGTATCACAGAACAGACATCACCTAGGCAGTCTAATCAATAGTTCCTCTTACCACAGGACAGTAATAAAAAACATGAAATGACAGTTTTGCTTTTCTTTTAGACCACACGTCTTTGCTTACAATGACAACTGAAATCCATTGAGAACTGCCTGTTTTTTCCTTTTTTTTTTTTCTTTCCAATTAATTCTTCCCCCAGACATAACATGTAAATACCCTGAGTGTTCTTGATAGCAGTTCTAGATTCCTCAAGCACAAGTTCTATGTCTACAAACATTCATGTCTTGGAGTGTTCAACACTATTAAATTCTTGTAATTTGGTGGTTTGGGGTTCCCCCCCAATTTTTCATCTAGCTTGTGTAATTCCTTTATAGCCTTTTTAATCCTACTCTTGCTGTCTTGAATTTTAGATTGTTTAATCCTTTTTCACTCTCAATACCCTTGTCATTGAATTAGTTTCTTACAGGTGTTGTGGAGGATTCTACTGTCAGTGAGAGACTTTTCTAAGCTGCTAGGTACTGGCTGCTTTCAGAAACTGGTTTTAAGTATATTTTTGCTGCATTTATGTTTGCTCTCATTATTTTCAGGGGTTTTGTGTTCTCTGTTATGCTGCAGTCTCCTCTTTGGAATTTTCTGTCTGATGTCTGAGTCACTTATATTGGTCTTAGCATTTTTTTTCATTTTACTGTTGTCCAAATCATGTTTCTTTAAAAAAACACCAAACAATAATTTAGCTGGGCTGGCTTCTGCTGCAGAGGTGCCACACTTTCACAGTGTATTAAATTAATCACCTTTAGGATGCTATGCTCTGAGTGGCATACATTAACTGTCTCAATGCTGTGCTTGTTCTCATAAGTGCCATTTAGCTGCCAGGCTAGGCATGGCAACATTTTAGTCATCTCAAAAATGTATCAGTGTTCTAACAGAGTCTCTAATTTTACTAAAAATACTTAGGAAATTGAATCAGTACGAATGTCTTCTAATTTTCACTGACTAAAAATGGTGATCCATGTGTCACAAGTGCCTAGCTAGGCGTTCTGTAATCTGCTCACATAACAGAGCATTTCAAATACCTGGCATATGTACTCCCAAAGCATAAAGCTAAAGAAAATAATAATGCTATGATATCTAGCATAAAATGACTTTCTCATTGGTTCCATTATGTTATTAATCTTTCTAGCTGTTATTCATGGTGTATTTTCCTCTTTATTGCCTTCTCTGCATTTCTTTATAGCCCACCTCAATGATACTCAGTTTACATAATACCCAAAGTCTTGAATATGCCAGATTCAAAATGTCTGCTCTCAGTTTTCAGGGTCCTGCCAACAAAATAATTTAACCTGCACGTTCATTTCACACTCCTGAGCCCTGGGCTTGCAGCTTCATTTGCAGTCACTCTTCTGTCTGAACAGATCTCCACAGTTCCTCCATTTCATCATTTCCTTCTCCCAGCCCCACTTCATTTGTGCTCATTTCATGAGGCGTAGCATTTCTTGTAATGCAGTGTATATTCTTCTGCCCTGACTTGTTTTGTGGTAAGCATGTAAATGTGCTGGGGTTTGCTGAGCCTTCTCGCTATCTTTTTCTGAAGTTAACGTTGTAGTTCTCATCCCAGTCATTTTATATTTGCAGAAATTAAAATGTTAAAGAGAGCAAAACTCCTGACTGTTAGGTAATTCAATCAGAAAGAGTAATTTAACAGAAAAAGGCTACTGGTATGTATCCAGACTAACACAAACTCCCTTAAGATGCAGTCATTTCTCACCAGGATATATTTTTCAGTTGTGATTATTTTGGCAGACAGAGACTTTGCTAATGCCACAGAGCATTTGTAGTAATCCTTTTTCTTTTCTTTTTTTTTTTTTTTTTTACATAAATTATGCCTATTTCACTACATCTGGATAAAATTGCCATGGGTTTTTTTCTTAGTGATAGGAAGCTGTGTGCATTTTCTTAACCTTAAGAACATTAGTGTGATCTAGACTTGGAGACCCAACTATTAGCTGAACTAATAATTGACTAAGGTATGATTACCTTAGTCTCCCTTAGGGGGGTGGAATTGTTTGGGTTTTTTTTCCCCTCTTCCTTCAATTAATATACCTATTCCATGCTATTGTCTCTGTTTCACCAAGCATCTCACTTTCTATCCAGATTCTATTCCATTTTGCTGCCCCTACTAAGCTACAAACTTCCAGACTTAGTTTTAAACAAACCTGTTACAAACTTTTCTAGAAGTTTGCTTGTCCCACAGCAATTTAGCTTTCATTTTACTTTCTCTAATACACATTTCATACCTTGTCACTTCAGTTCCATTATGTCCTGTCATTTATATTATAATAAGTCATTCCTCAGTTAATCAACATCCCTACTAACAATGCTTGTTAATGTGACACATTGTGATGTTCCTCATTCTGTGACCATTAAATTTTAAAGTCAGCTCCTATTGTACCTCTCCCTCTCTGGAAGTGTTGCAGTGTGTTGTTTGGGTTTTTTGTATTTTACTCTTTATTTTCACATTATTTTCCCCACCCTCCATGTCACTTTAATTTCTTTTATCTTGCATACCCTTGTCAAATGAGTTTAACATTGTGGTACTTGTTTTCTATTTTTCTTTTTTTTTCCCTCCTCCTTTCTTTGGAAACAATGTTCTCAGATGCCTAAAAGATCATTTATTCTAATGGTACCAGTAACTATTTGTATGAAGGTAAAGCCCACGGGACCCAGTCAAGTGAGCTGCTATTATCCTGAGTGCTGTGCAAACACAGTTGTTGCCAGAGGTCAACAGGACACAAAGTTATGATTTTGGTTGCACATTTAATTTAAGAAAAGATGTAACAGGGGATCACAACAAAGGGGATAAGATGAGTGAAAGATACTACAGAGCAGTTAATACACTTTGGCCTGAACTCATATTAATTTTCCACACTTAAACATCTATTTGAGCCTAATTACCCCAACTCTCTGCAGAGCCTGCAGCTGGAATGAAGTGCTGTGGGAGCCTTCAAACTAAGCTTCTATGGCAAACTCGACATCTTACTTCAGTTTCTCAGGAGACTCAGAAATCTTGAGATCACTCAGACTTGGTATCTCAGGACAGGTAAATACTTGCGTTGAGCCAGTATCAAGGTTTCCTTCCTATGAGCAGTGTCCTTTGCCATTTTTAAAGCCTATTTGTCCATATAGATCCAACAATTCAGACATAAGTATAGGAAATGCCAATTACCCAATAACCTCTTACTCTTGACTGAGATATCTGATGAGACATGTGGGGATTGCCATCTTTCCGCTATCCTTACAACCCACAGGTTCTAGTTCAGGGTTAGCTTTAAAGGCAGACCACTGGTGTTTTTACCATTTCTCGTGGAAGCTTGTTGTCAGGACTATTGTCTGATACAAAGATGAAACGTTTGCCTGAATTATCTTGTGAACAATTAGACTGCATAGTTTTAACACTCAAAATAAATCCACCCTTTCACTAACATTCTTCAACTATTGGCAGAGTATCAACACCTTTCCTCTATATTTCACTGCTCTATTTGTGTATACAAAAGACACAGCAGTGAACTTCATGGGTTTAGAATACTGCTTGCATTCTTGCCTCCTTTCTGCAGAAGTGACAACAAGAATACATTTCTTTGTTCCAATTTCCATTCAACCCACCTTTTTCAAACTATATCAGTACATCAACTTCCAAATCTCTTTAGCTGGGGATTAGAACACCATTACCATACCTACTTAATTCTTTCTTCACAGGTCAGCCCATCCAAGTTACTGGTATGTTGTTGCTTATCTCTGAACTGGCAGCAACCTTATTACATCATTTTTTGCAAAGCAGTGTTTACAAATAAGTGTCATATTTCAGGGGCCATTGCACCAGAACCCAGCTCGCAAGGACTAGAGCTGTATTTGCTTTTTCACTGGCTTATACTGTAGGCTTGTACCTACAGGTCACATCTATAGTTACAAGTTACACTGCTACAACTTGGGTAAGGAACTTGTTGTTTAAAGGTAGTGTGGACCTTAATGTGAAGATGTAGATTGACTTTAGAGAGAGACTGCTTAACTCCATCTCCATGTGTAATATCTATACCAATATAGATAGCACCTTTACAACTGCATGATCATGAGCACTCTGAGAAGATTATACAACTTTAAAAGCAGTTATAGTTAAAGTGGGAGAACTTGCTGTTCAAGATGAGCTTCTTTGGTTCCTCTAATCACTCAGCCTTTTTCAACCCTAAAAACTTCCAGAATTTCTCTTCTAGTTAAGTATTTGAGCTGCGGATCATTTTTTTTTTTCCTGAGGTATATTAGCTTTCATTTTTCCTGTGTTAAATCTCATGAGTGGTTAGGCAGTTTCTTTATTACTCCTTCTATAGTCTTTTAACTCTCTGTTAGCTTTCTGCTTTTTAAATCCTTTATGCTAGAACCAAGGTGAAGTCTGGAACATATGCACACAGCTACCTATCTTTTAAATTGCTAAAGACATCTTTTTTTTCCCTGAAGACTGGGAATAGATTTGCTTTCTTCATAGCTTTACACTGCTGTAATGTCACTGGTTTCTATAACATTATGTAATATGAGAGAAGAGTCAAGCAGCAGGATCCTGATTTGAAAGAAAAGAATATATTGACTTCAGCAGGCTTAAGATTCAGCCATAAATCTGTAAACCCAAATGATAGGGTCAATGGTTTAGTACTCTATAAATTTTGTGTAATAAATGGATGCAAAATTTGATCCTAAATGTCTCCATAAATTTATTCCTCTCTTTTCTCATTCTTTAAATCAATATAGATGAAACACAAGGAATGTATCAGTGTCAAGCTATCAATAGTTCTGCCAGTGTTGTCTTTTTGTTTTATATGCTTTTTCCCTTTAAATCTGGAAATATAAATATCTCTACCTTGTTCAATTTTTATAACTATTTAAATTCCTATTCTGAATTATTTCTCTGCGTTTATTTCAGTTAGAGCTTAAAAAAAAAAAAGACAAAGCAAATGCAAATATCACTCATTGAGAGCAAAAGAATTTGTCTGCAAAAATTTTAACCCCATGTGGCATGTCTCTGTTGAAAAAACTTCTTTTAGAGAGCCAGGGAAAGGAAGCTCTAATAGCAGCGGTGACAGTGTTAATGGTGCTGCTGCATCATACGGAGCCTGCAGAGGGCACGCAGGCCTTCTTCAGAAAGATATGGAAGGACGTTGATGGATCTCATAAAGCTGACAGGTCATTGCTATCCATTGTCTTGCAGAACAGATTAATAGATTCATTGGTTCTTACTAGACAAAACTGTTCACAGCAGATAGTATTTATCCTGAATAGTTGCTGCATTCTGCTTGCTGGTACAAAATCTGCTTCAGCTTTCCATCTTTCTGTTGTTGGCAGGTACTTATATAAGAAACACAGAGAATTCATTTACAGTTTTAGGTCTCTGTCCTCACTCATAATTGGAGTTATTAGTTAGAATTTTTTTTAAGCTCTTTTTGTCCAGAATAGAACATTACATAGACCCCAGGGGCACAATTAATCACCCTCCAGATATGTCAGCAGCGTGATGCAGGAGTTGGTAAATGTAATGCTATTTTTTTATGTTGGGTGAGAATCAAGAAGGAACTATTTGGCAGTGCAGCCTAGATCATTACAAAGTTGTCTACTGTGGCACTCCAACCTTGACAGTCACAGACCAGCTGTGGAGGAAACTTGCAGAGCCAAAGGGGACTTGTAAAATCAAACTGATCCGCATTCTGCTATCTGGAATATTTTCACTTGAGGCGCTCTGATGCAGTTGTTAAAATAAAGAAGGAGGAAAAAAAAGGGGGTGGGTATCTAATTCCTTTTACATCAGTGAAACAAACAGAGCAGTGGTATGATGCTTGCTAATGTTGGTGAGCAGTTAGAATTTGTGTAATGTTCCCTTTGGTAAGACTGAGTGATGGATCCTCAAGAGCATGTGTAGGGTCCGGAAGCTGGTTCCACGTTGCTTTGCAACTGATGTAACAACTATTTGATCGTACCCTTTGTGTCCACCGCTTTTCAAACCATGTGCAAAAAAAATCACAACACCTGAAAAGCTGATAGAAAACATTCCTAGCTTGCACCCTGCTGCTACAAACCAAATGTCAGAAGATATGTGCTCCCCCAACATAATGCACCTTGCAGCCATGATTTTGTATTATATCACTTATTGCAGAAGAGTGGGAACTGTTTTACAATAACTCTCACACAATATTACCAGTCTCATAGTGTTACTTGAGAAAATGTCTCGAGTGGGCTTGATTACTATGGTTACTTCTTGTTCCTGTCTTTGTACTCCTCCTCCTCCTTTCGTTTAACTGAAGTGTGGTTACAATTTAAAATCAGAAACTGCTTCACACTATAAGGTTTTTGATCCTTGACTAACAGGGCCACTAGTGTTGGCTTAAATCCTCTCTTTTCAAGTCCATAAGGGAATCCGGCTAAGTGATGAAGCCAATGATTCCTTGGTGAAAGAAAACCCAAACAATGTCAGTCATATTTCATCGTCTTTCCCAAGCTGGGGGAGAAACAAGCACATAGTTGTGGAAGAAAAATAGTAATCTGGGTGCTGAACTTTATTGCTGACACAAGTGTCATCCATGAACAACGTACTGGAAAGCCAGATCCTATATTGATCACAGCAAGAGGAAAGGCTTTGTGGCAAAACTGTTGCTTCAAAAACTGTTACATTTATGGACTTCCTGGGTGGGGGGGGAAGACAATAATCTGCCCAGAGAGCTGGTGGAGTCTCTGGAGGTGTTCAGGAAAAGACTGGATGAGGCCATAGTCTAGTTGACTGGATAGAGCTGGGTACTAGATTGGACTGGATGATCTTGGAGGTCTCTTCCAGCCTGGCTGATTCTATGATTCTAAAATTCTCCCAGGACAATTATTGGCAGCTGACTAGCCAAATGGCTCTACACCAGGAGTCAAATTGGCTCCTGTGGAGGTGGGAGGTACTTCTGATATACTTTGTCTCTCTGCTTCTGATGTACTTTGTGTCTCTTGAACAGTTCCATTTTGATGCTTGAGACTGAAATGGTAGGTTTCAAGTGCTATTTATGCTTTGATGAGACATCATGGTTAAATGAAGATCATGCATCAATGAATTGGAATATAGTCTACTAAATTTATGAAGACAAAATATTCAGACTGCCTTTTGCCGTTAATTCTGGGTGGTGGATGTGAAAAAAAAAAAAAAAAGAGGTGCCCTCATTTCTAAGGGTTTGGATGGGACTTAGAGTAGCACAACTGTGTAGCTGCACATCTTCTGTATTGTGTTATATAGACCTACAAATCCTCCAATATCTATCTATATTTCAAGGCACTGAAATGCTCTAGATGAGGGCAAAATTAATGGTAATGAGGGCTCTGTGTGTGTGCTGGAGTTTCTGAGACATTTAATGCTAATGCAAGTTTTAGATCAGGCAAGTTCCAGTAAACATATACTCACTCTCCAATCTGCAAGTTCTGACCAATGTGTTCTTTCTCTATCAAAATACACAGCACCATGGCCAAAGAGCTTCTGGGGGAGATCTTAGGCTCTGGTGTTATTTTTAACTTCCTGTGTTGCATCTTTCTCTCTCCAGTTTGCTGTTTCAGAATTACAGGAAAAAAAGGGATAGATGACTATTCCTTGGGGTTTCTCTAGTTCTTTCTCCTACTCAGAAATGCTCTCATCTTTTAAACACAAACATTCTGAGTTTCTAATCACCGAGGACAACAGCTATGGAAAAAGACTTGGCTACAGAAAAAAAAATTGAAGATCTCCTTCCTGCACTCTAGCCTTCAATTTACTGTACAATAGCAACTTGGAGCAGCCTGTCCACCCTCAAACTCAGGATTAAGGAATTTAGATTAATTTACTCTTCAAATGCAGTCTGATCCTGATGGTGTGTCTAAAAGGTATAGGCAGAGGCATACTCTACAAAGGCTTTTAGTGATCCCAGCTTGACCATTAAAACTCTTCTGCTAGGAAGTATTCCCAGTTGCAGCAAGTCAGATAAGGGAGCTCTGAGGTTTAGGCAGAGTGAGCCAACCTGGCTCATCTTCACAGGAACATGTTAGGGGGTGACTATGTGAGCAGTGGAGTCAGAAGACACAAGGCTGAGTTGTAGGGGAGGGAGGAGAAGGAATAATCTCAAGGAGAAGGCCAATAGTGAGGAAGGGAACCAGTTGCACTGGCACAGCTGGAGCTAGGCAGCAAAAGCTATCCAATGCTCAGATGCCATTGTGCTGGAGACTGAGGAAAAAGATGTAGAATAGTTTCCATGGGGTACCAAATGACTAACAACATCCCTGGTTTTGATGCCAGGTGATGCAAGAATGGTCCTTTAGTATGTCTCCAGAATGTGCTGTGACAGCAGGTGGTGCCTGCTGTGGAACAAGGCATCTATAGCTGTACTCTCCATCTCTTTGCTCTGTTGTGCTCTATCAAAGTCCACTACACTCACAGCAGAGGAAGGGAAAGCAGTTTGTGTACATTACTTTGCCAAAAAAAAAAAAAAAAAATCAGGTTGGGAGACTTTGCACTGAAGCACACAGAAACGCTCATGCAGCCACATCTACTGTCTCTGCCGTGGGGGTTCTCTTCTCCTGTAGATGTGCAATAGCAGGAGGTGACATTTTAAATGCCCTGGCTGTAGGGGTTTTTTTTCCATCTAGCAGCTGACTAAAGCCTGACCCATTTATTTCTAAACTGCTGCCCTGCCATTGATGCAATTACAAAGAGATCAGCTCTATGGTGCTGACAAAACCCAAACTGATCTTTAGGGCTTTCACTGATGCTCTTCAAAGTAGACTATTTCTAGAAAGAACTGGAAGGCAACTGCGATGCTGTCAGATTTGGCAACATCATGCAAAATATGCTTTTGCAGAAGATTATGTGAAATGAAAACATTTATTCAGAAGAGTTATATTTCAGTTTTCTCTGTTTCTCAGTGCCAAAAGGTGAGCAAGCATATTGCAGGCCTTTGCCTGTGTCTAATCCCAGGCAGGTGGAGGATGTGGGATGATTCTCCAGTTGAATCACAACATTCTTGCATCATGAGCAAGGTATTGCAATGCCAGGAGGCTGGCTAGAGTGTGCCAATATCTAAGATTTCATTTAAAGGAAATACAAGCTCTTTCTGTCTCTCACTTTTTAGGAATAGAAAAATACAGAAGCATTGCAATGTCACAGTATTAAATTATTTGCATTTTAATCTCACTTTCTTCAAACAATCCCTTTGCCATATCTGTGTCTTCTTATTAGTGTCTCCTTTAACTCCTAGTTTTGTTTTGTAAGGCCTTCTTGCTCTTTTCTTCCTCCCTTCTTTGCTTGTCTCTGACATATAACCTTTCTATCTTCCTTTTCCTTGCAATTTGTGAAATTCTAGTTTTCCATAAGATTTCTCACATTACAGGACTACTATCTAAATGCAAATGTTTAAGGAAAAACACAAGAAGATAAAGTGAACTACTTCATCACTGAAGCATGTATTCAGCAGGCTTCAACATTAAGACAGTAGCAGCTAAAAAAACCCCTACCTGATAGTAATCCTTAGTAAAAAGGTCTAAAAAATTACTGAATTTTGATCAGAAAGGAAGTTTTCCTTTGTGTATCTCTTCTCTTTTTTCTTTTGTTCATGGGAACGTACTTGAAAACAATATCATATGCATTCAAAAAGTGCCCACCAAGCCAACAGTAAAATACAAATTGTGCATCTGCGACGCCTCGCTCGATCGGCACATTTAGAGTGCCAAAACTACCATTGTCTGCTCCTCTACAGAGCCTTCTGTTCAGGAATTTAGTCATATCACCTGTTTATGAAATGCATTCAAACCAAAACCATCATAATTAGACCTTTTTGCCAGAATTTCAAGAGAATTAAAATTCAGCTCTTCCCTATAATTTTCATCTGCTTAAAATCAGAGCTAACTGCAGAGTGAAGGATCTTTTTTTTTCCTTAGGATCTGATTTAGATGAACTTTTTGATAATATCATCTGAGACAAGCTGATATAAAGAGACTTCCAACACAGAACTGGTAGTGACAGTGGATAGGCACCTGGAATTACCTATGACAGATGGACAGATAGGTAGAACATGCAGTTTTACATCAGTTTTTCTAGGAAATGAAATCTTCCACACCTAAGATCTGCAGAGCAGTTTAATTCAGTTTCCACTGGGAAACTCATCTATAACAGCACCCTTAATTCCATGAGCTGTGTTTTAGGTAGTCAGCCTTTTCATGGTAGGCTGACTACCTAAAGAAGTCCCCTACCAGATGAGTTTGTAGAAACCTTCTGACAAGCAAACTCAGCTGCCTTTGGCTGTGTGACACTTCATGGCCCATCACAGAAGCCACAACCCCTGAGGCAGAACAGCTCCTGCTGCCCTTGGCACCCTCCCACTTTGCTACTACATCTGATCACTGTGTGTGGTTTCCTCCAGGCAGTCATCCCTTATGGATATGGTCAGGTGGTGCTGAGCAGCTTCCCAGGCTGTGGCAGGACCATGGGAGTGTCTGTGCCAATGGTCCCTTGACCACAGGCTAAATGACAAATTGATTGTCATTTCCTCTTCGGACAGACAGGATCTATTCATACTGAATAGCCAGTAACCTTATTTTTCCTTTTGGTCCCAAGTGATGGCATTAATGCATGTATATTTTTGGGTGTGTTTTATACTTGTAAGTGCCTAAAGAGCCAGCAGTGTGCCCAGGTGGCCAAGAAGGCCAATGGCATCCTGGCCTGGATCAGGAACAGTGTGGCCAGCAGGAAAAGGGAAGTTATTCTTCCCCTGTACTCAGTACTGGTTAGGTCACTGTGATGGATTATGCAAAATTAATAATCTGTATTAATTTTTATATCCAGGTGATTATTGTTAATAACTATGAAAACTGTTTATTAACATTAAAACCGGCCAGAAAACTTATTCACAAGGTTCAAAAATGCACAGTTGGATATTCATACCCTCAGGGAACAGGCAAAACTAGAGCATTTATTTCTTTAAGTGGCAAATGCAAACATTATACTGGAAGAGAAGATTCTTGTGGTTAATTATACTGCTTATTCACTAGAGGACACAGGAAGCCCCTTTCTGCTTATGGCAGAAGACAATTAATGAATTGCAAGAGGCTTTTAAGTATTTACTCACAAAATATTATCAGACAGTACCCAAAGCACATGGAGGGGTTGCTGTCAGTGGTCTCAAAGCTGTTAGAAGCTTTGGTGTTTACCAGGCTCTTTTCTCAGGAAGCTGGGAGTCTATGACATAGTCTCTGACCCGGTTCCTCTTGATAACCAGTTCAGCAGAAGCCTTGCAGAGGGACAGGCAGAATGCAACGCGATGTGCAGCCTTGGCACAATGTCATGCTGGCTGCGCAGGCCTATTGCATGCAGGCATTTAGAGCCTGCTCCTGGTAAGCTCTCCAGGGCATGGAATTTCCTGGCAAATTCAGGATGCAGTGAGGCAGCAGCACACTGTGCTACCTGCTCATCTCTTTTATCAATATCTGCCCGAGACTAACGGGCCTTTGGACATAGATTAGCTAATCAGAGTGGCACTTTGCCAAGCTTGACCATATTAGGTGAAGTCAGGGCTCTCATTTTCCTTTGCTATGGTTGCTTCCTCCAGCACAGAAGGAGAGGAGCAGGGGAACATGCCTGGACAAGCCAGGGCACGGATAAGCCCATTTTTGGCATATCAGGTCTACCACAACAGCCACACCTTGAGTACTCTGTCCAGTTCTGGGCCCCACAATTCAAGAATAATGTTGAAATACATGAATGTGTCCAGAAAGTGGCACAAAGGCTGGTGAGGGGCTGGAGCACAGCCCTGTGAGGAGAGGCTGAGGCAGCTGGAGGTGCTCAGCCTGGAGAAGAGGAGGTTCCAGGCAGACCTTATTGCTCTCGACAACTACCTGAAAGGAGGTTGTAGCCAGACAGGGGTTGGTCTCTTCACCCAGGCACCCAGTGACAGAACAAGAAGATACAGTCTCAAGCTGTGCCAGGGCGGGTTTCGACTGGACATTAGGAAGAGATTCTTCACAGAGGGAGTAATTGGCATTGGAATGGGCTGCCTGGCGACGTGGTGAAGTCACCATCCCTGGAGGTGTTTAAGAGGAGGCTGGATGAAGCAATTAGTGCCGTGGTTTAGTTGATTAGAAAGATTAGCTGATAGGTTGGACTCAATGATCCTAGAGGTCTTTTCCAACCTGGTTAATTCTGTGATTCTATAAACCTGAGAACTGTCACAGCTCACTGGAGTGATGTTTCTGGCATACCTCTAAGGATTCTGCCCTCAGGCATGACACAAAAGCTTAATATGGCCTTGGATTTGTTGCCCTGGGTATTTCGCACAGATATATTTGGAGGATTTTATGGAAAAAAAAAATAAAAAGGATGACCTGGTAGTCTTGCCTGCAGTGAGCTGACACTTGAGGGAAGCTCCCCCACATTTCACCCAAATTAAATCTTGGAGGGAGTAAATTGAATTAGTCCCAAAGAGTAATCCAAGGGCAAAATAACACACAGAGAGCGGTGATGATCAGTGGACCAGGACCTTCAATTGAACTGGAAAGCCAGGTTATTTGAGAGTGGAGCTGCACTGCAGGTATTAAGACACTTTATTTCTATCATTCTCAGTGGAGACCTAAATCCACACAAGGGTATTGGTCTAACTTGTCTGAAGCAGTAGACAAGTCAACTTACTCTCAGTCTGCAAAATCCAACTTAAAGTCGCTAGCTAGCTGAAAATCAGTTTTATGCTCTTACTCCGTTTCATTGCAAATACTGAATCAAAGCTCAAGATCAGAGTCCTCGTGTTCCACATGATGCTCTGCAATCCTAAAGCTAGCTAGAACTTAAGGCCTGAGCCAAAACACCATCTGAGCACACTGTGTTCACATGAAGGACTGAAAATGACAGTCTTACTTCTCCCTGTCATGGACAACAAGTGTTTGTAGGGAACTTACTCTTTGCCTTTACTCCTTTTCCTGGAGACAGACCAGGTCAAAAAAAAAATGAG
Organism: Pogoniulus pusillus; assembly: GCF_015220805.1. Taxonomy (NCBI): domain Eukaryota; kingdom Metazoa; phylum Chordata; class Aves; order Piciformes; family Lybiidae; genus Pogoniulus; species Pogoniulus pusillus. The sequence goes on along the minus strand of NC_087274.1, from coordinate 19,174,592 downwards.
GTTAGCAGTGGGGTACTGCCTGCCATCTTCCTAGTCTGAAATACTTGAGGAAGAAGAGTGTCTTGGACCTTCCACTTGTGATGCTTAGTCCTACACCAAGATTTGCTTTAGATTCATTCTTTAACTATTCCCTAAAAGCATTTTTCCTTCAGTTGAAACGGGGTGTGTGATGGAGGTAAGCATTTGCCCTATATGTCCTGAGCTACCATTATAGCTGCTGACTTTAAAGGGCAGTGGAGGGAAAAACAAACTTCCAGTCTAGTCTTGCTTTCTCAAGTAATCACTCTAAGAATATATCAGCATGAGTGCTTGAATTATGGTCACAAAGTGTTGTACCAATTTACCCAGCTATGGGCAGGTTGGATGCTAACAAATCTGTATTTTCAGCATATCCTAAATCAATAAAAAGAATGCCAGAAAAAGAACATGCATAAGTGAAAAACCAAGCATAAGTGGGTTGGCCTCAGGATATCATTATTTATTGAAACAGATTTTTCTTTTCCTTATGGTTTTAGAAACAAATGGCAGGTGCAAACAAAGAATAAAATAAGTCATAATTAGTTCTGCAGACTATTTTGGATCACACAGCTGAGATCTGGAAAAATAATTCCAATTGTACTCAGTAATTCTAAACCCCAAATCCATTTCTAATCCAAAACTGGTTTTTAATATGTAGCTCTCAGGTTAACAGTTTATGTCAATTATTCAAGTATTGGTAACCTTCATCATAAAATGTCAGAGGCTGGAAGGGACCTTGAAAGATCACCTGGTCTGGACCCCCTGCCAGAGCAGGATCACCTAGAGCAGATCACACTGGAATGCATCTAGATGGTTCTTGAGTATCTCCAGAGATATCACATCCCATGCCATGGTCCTGTTCTTCAGTGCAACAATATGGGTAAGAACCCACAATTTCCCTGTTTCAAGGCAGTTGACTTCTTCATTAGAATATTTGTGAAAATTAGAATCTAGGGGCTGAGTAGAGACAAGTTTCTTTTTAAGGTTCTGGTGAGAAGAGGTTCTGAGCATTTGGAGGAATAACAAACCCAGAAGCCTTATGGGTGAAGGTAATTAGCTGAAATAATAATTTAAAACAAAGCAGCAAGAACACTTGGGAGATGGTGGCAAAATAGGGG